>NC_056746.1:508249442-508566942 GCF_019279795.1 Protopterus annectens | reverse complement strand
CATTTAAAGTCATCCTGTGGACACTTTTTGAAAGGTTAGATGATTTTTATTAGAATTACAAGAGAACAATGTTATCGGCATAATGTAATGTTTCAAGGTGATTAAGATCAGTAGAAAAGTAGACAAGCACCCAAACTGCTGATCAAACTTGAGTTGTCTGAGTAATAGTTGGAGCTTTATCCCTGTATGCCACAGAATCAGGCAATGTTTTCAAACATTTAAAAACGTGTTAATTCATCAACCGTTAAGGTTAATGAGCACAGATTAAGTACAATGAATATGTACTGTAGTTGGCATGGGAGGTAGTTAGTATCTCTGTAGTAGTTGGCTTGTGATTGTTGTGAGGTATAATCGGATGTACAATTAAGTCACAGTTAAGAGTTCAAAAATAAGAGTTGGATTATGAATAAAGCAGTTTAATTTTTGAAAGGGTGCAAGGGAAGCTTCAGTGCTTATTTTCCAAGATATGGGATTCCTTATAGCAGGCCTGAAACTGGGGGATTGCTTAGCAGTGTTAATTGTAAATTATGGGCAAAGATGGTGATGATCTGGTAGGTGTTAATTTTGTAGGCACAATGGGTTTTCTCTTTCATTAAATTTATACGTATAGTGGATTATATATTCTTCATGTCAGGGTTCTGCTGAATTATTAAAAAGTGTTGCTAGACCTTTTTCATGGGTGTGCAGCCGCCTTTCTTGCAGCTGCTGATTTCAGGATATGGAATAGACTTTTAACTTCTTTGGTTTATTACTGCCACAGGAATGCCCTGCTCATTCCTTTGTCTTTTTTTTGTCTTAGTTTTAGCCTGCTGGCATTGCATACAATCCCTGAGCTCTATTTTTATAGGTAACATTGAATTTGTTGCTGACCTGGCGCAGCACTCATACTTTACAAGTCAAACACGTTGGTTTAAAAGCCTTTATGCCATGTATGCACGTTGTGCATGAGTGAGTTCACACACACACTTAACTTTTCATATGTTTTAGTATTCTTCTGCAAAAACAACAAATGGGAGCAGCAATTGTCAATGCTCATTGTATTGTATTGTTTTTTTTTGCAAGTCTGGGGCAGTTATGTAAAAGAAAAAAGTTATTTGGTTCATCTTTTTTTTGGTAAAAGTTAAATGTACACACTTTGTAAATGCTGCATTTTGAGAATCCTTGAACATACAACAGCTTTTCTGAAGCATTGTATACATAAGCAAAATCTCAGACTTTAGAGTTACTGATTAGGGTCTGTCTTTTTACAGGTTCTCAAAGCTGCTATGAACCAAGTAAAAGCTGTTGCAGAGGGTGGTATCACAGATGCCGATGTTGCACAAGCAAAGTAAGTTCATTGAGAATGTTCCAAGATGAGATTCAGTAGTTGAAGCACTGTAAAATTTAGCTGAAATAACAGTTGGAAAATCACCTTCATGAATCACTATGGGAATATTTGAAATGGAACTGGGATTGCACCATGTATAGGACCACCAATTCTTCAGTTGTCCATGGATACCCTGCTCAAAAAAAATGAGGCATTTCAGAAAGAGAGAACTCTGGGAGGCTGAAGGCATACTGTGGAGTTGAATACACATAGTCAGGAGAGCAGCTTTTGATCCAGACTCTGATACCTCATTTGACCTCTGGCAATCTGATGATGGCATTTCCTCCAAAGCTAAAACACTCCAACAGTTGGTCTGTCTGGACACCTCTCCACAGGTGTTTGGTTCAGGCACCCCTGCTAGGGAAGTGGATGAACTGTCTACTTGGACCAATGTCCTGTTCTCATAGTTATAACTCTCATGCTGTGGACACTTTATCCTTTGCTTCTAATCAGAGTGTTTATTATTTGGAGATGTACATAGTAGAATGAGAGATTACTTCAGATGGAAGACTTAAAATTTCTGATGCCCAGAAAGGAGGTAGAGAAACTGTGTTTTTGCTAGAGCCAAAAACCTTGGCTATTCATCCAGTGACTAAAGACTTGAAGAGATGTTTTTATTAGTGTATCTTAGGAGTCTGCTAACCCCTCCAATCCTAGGAAGCTTGAACCATTTTTATAAAATTCTTCTGCCAGCACCTGTACATAATCATATTGCTGATCCATTGGTGTTATTTATAGATTCTGGCAAGGGGCCTGCTGGGTACCAACCAGTAATCCCCTTCCAGTTGACAAAGTAATATACTGTATCACTGTGATAATAATGTATGTATCTTTGCCACTCTGGCCTTCAGGGCTCATTGCAGCTATCTTTTGGGCTCCAGTCAGGACTCTCCTTCTAGTAGCAAAACAGGAGGATGTTTGACACTCTGAGGAGAAAGTCAGCACTTCTACAAGACTTCTGCAACCCTGGCCTTGAAGGTCTTAACTGCCTAACTCGTATGTTAAAGTACTTGTATCACAGCTAAAGGACAAGGCTGAAGACACTGAGGATAAAACAGAGAGAGATGCCAGTGCTGTTTCATAGCGGGATAAAGCCATAACTATTGCAGTTTGCACAGGGGGTTAAAGCTGTAAGCTGTAGTTCCTCTGGTACAGGGTTTGATTCCCTCAGCCCTCATTTGCCTTCTGTATAACCTTGAGCAAGTCACCTTACCAGATATTGCTTCAGGGTTGCCCCAGAAACTGGACCGTGTCCAGTGGGCCTACCTGGTTATAGTACAAGTATTATTGTTATTATAATTACTGTTAGTTTTAATATTGTTATAATTATTGTCATTATTATTATGGCAAAGACCCCCCACCCCAGGTTTGATTAGCAGCTTGGGTATCTGAGATGCTGAGAGGTTGATATGGGCATGCCTGTTGGGAGGGGGGTGTTGTCTAGGTGTTCTTGTTGGGATAGCCCATAGAGGGGAGTGGCCCCAGGATGTAAAAGGAAAATGCATAGGAGGGATAGTAAGGAGTAGTTCATGAATGAAAAAAAATCCCTTGGTGGAAGCAATCAGCGGCATCCTCCAAGATGCCCTTAGGTCATCTTTCCCTATCCCTCACCCAGCCTTAGAATGGCTATAGTTCAGGGGGTAATAGGAGACGTTGGTAGACCCAGCAAAGGACAGGGAGGCACTGGGGTAACTGGAAAGAATGAAGCAGAGGGGTAACCAAAATAACAAGAGGAAGACAAAGTGCTAGATCTGTGCAGTCTCGACTCCCAGGTTAAGCACCCTATCAAGTGTGCAGCAGTGGGATTAGTGATTAAGTAGCATACTTGAGGATACAGCCCCTGCCAGTTAATGTAAAAACAAGATTCCTCAGTTGGTCCATTAGAGAAAGAGCTACTTTTAAGCCCCCCCCCCAAACAAAACAGGTGTTTAAGAAGGAGAAAAAGTTCAGTTGTGTAAAATCTTACCATAATGGTAGATGTTCTTGCCCTCACTGCTGCAGTATTCTTAACAGAAGCCCGAACGTCTGGCCAGTCTACTAAAGACTACTTGTTGCTTTTAAAAAGTACACTGAACATCCCCCAAATCTTCTTGTGCAGAGTAGAGCATAAAGATGACATTCAGGCCTACCATAATCAGAACTGGATGTGTCAATAGAAACACAGTGCAAGAAACCCAAGAGGTAATGTGTATATATCCAGGAAGGCCAAAGACTAGGGAGATGGAGGGAAGGAGCAAATAATGCAGCAGTGAAGGCAACGATATCTACCTTTTATGGTAAGATTTTACACAACTGTACTATGTCCTTACATTCACTCCTGTAGTATTCTTTACCATATGGGAGAATGCCAAAGTTCAAGAGGAAACTTGGGAGGGGAAGGTGCAGAAGAGCCCCCTAAAAAAACATGAAGAATGGCCCTAGCAAAAGAGATACCATCCAGCTTGTAGTGCTTGTTAAAGGTATGCACAGAAGTGAAGGTAGCTGCTTCATGAATAGAATTACTATCTACACCCTTGAAAAAAGCACCCAAAGAAGCCACATCTCTAGTGGAATGAGCCTTAACTGAAGAAGGAAGGCTCTTGCCATGAACAGTGTAACAAAAGGAAATAGCCTTAGCAATCAAGAGGAAACAGTTTGCTTGGATTCAGCAAGTCCCAAAGATCTAGGATGAAAAGAAAGAAATAACTGACATATTTTCTAATAGCCTTTGTCTTATCCAAATAAACCCTGAGTTGCCTATGCACATCCAAAGTATGCAGCACCCTCTAACTGTCAGATTACAGACAGAAGAAAAAAGTGGGTAGATTAATAGACTGATTCAGTGATAACTAATTAACCATCTTGGGCATAAAAGAAGCGTTAGTGTGCAAGGACACCCTGTCCTCATGAAAGACCAAAAAAAGAGGAGAGGCCATAAGGGTCTGCAACTCAGACATCTGTCTGGCAGAAGTAATAGCTAACAATAGAACAGTCTTCCAGCAACAATGTAGCAAGGAGACTGAAGAAGCAGGCTCAAAAGGAGCCTGTCAACTTCTCCAAAACAAAATCAAGATCCCAGGGAGGTGGAACAGGCTTCCTGGGACGTCTAATGTTAAGGACACCTTTATGAAATTGTTTAACTTAAAATCTAGAAGCTAACATTCCTCCAGCCACCCTGTCATTCGCACACACACACATTTTAGTCCTGCTGGCCTTCATTCCTGTCCTCTCTAGAGCATGTCTCCACCTCTCTAGGGTCTCCTCGCCCTGTTCCCTACTCACACTACAGATCATAATGTTAGCAACAAACGTCATAGTCCATGGCTGTATCTGCCATCTTAAAGTTCTGCACATGGAAAACTGTTGTTCTGCTAGCTGTAACCTCAGCATGCAGTGTGACTGAACTCCAGGGTCCTTCCTTTATTTACCACAATGCCCGGATAATGCTTAGAACCAGTCCTTCCTTCATGCCTAAGGAAGTGAAGGAACTGCCCCTCAGTCAAGCCATTCACCTCCCTATTTTCTTTCCCAATCTTCAAAATAGAGGGGAAAGAATCTTACACTCTCTAGACATTCACAGACAACTGAGGTTCTTTTTGGACAAAAAGACAATCAGAAAAATGGACCAACTATTTGTTTCTTTCATGGATGCCGCATCCTAGGTCAGCCAGTCTCGAAGCAAACTGTTGCATCCTGGATATCGCAGGCTGTCTCGTTCTGCTACTTATGACATGGTAAATCCATGCTTTCCTGTCTTAAAAGCACATTCAATAAAGGCAGTTGCCTTTTCTAATGCCTTCTGCAAGAGTATTGATGGCAGGTCCATCTTGGAAGTTGCCACTTGGTCTTCTGCGCACACCTTTACCAAGCACTACAAAGTTGATGCTTTCTACAGGTCTAGGGCTGCATTTGCCAGATCAGTCCCCTCTGGCTTCCTGGCGAGTTCTTCACTCTAGCTATCCACCCCGCTTTTCTCTTTTCTCTTCAGCTCTGGGAATCACCCATCTGTTATAAATACTGCAACAAGGGTTTTGTTTAGGACATAGTGCAGTTTGTAAGAACTTAACATAACAGTAGATCTACTGATCACTGTCACAGTTTTCCTTTCTCCCTCCTTTCCCTCTATTCTCTCGCCTATGAGTCACGCACATATATTCCTTCCTGGGAGAGTTCCTTGCATGCTTGGACTACACCCCTCCTAACTGACTAGTTTCCTCTCTGTTGTCTTCAGGTTGCTAGCTTGGAGTTATTTTGAGGATTTTGTGCATACATCTGCCTTTATACCCCAGCAGTAATTAACTGAGGTCACACACAGAATGTACACCCTCAAGAAGTTAAAGCCTTGGTACCACAGCCAGATGTCAGCGATGAAAACCCATCTGTTATGAATACTGCTACCGTGAGCAGAAGGACATCTACTGTTATGGTAAGTTATTACACAACTGTACTTTCTCCACACCCCTGACACAAATCCAGTGGGGAGGCTGAGATTGAATAGGTTTAGTAGAGAGCCTACAAGTCAAGAAGATAATATGGCACATGTTCTTTGTGTTTCACTGTTGCAGTCATCACATTAGGGTTATCTGCTTGCAGTAGCTCTCAGTCGGCCTGGTTAACAAAGTCTTGGGTCCTACGTCGATTGCTGTCTCCTCTTCATGACATCAGGTCATCAGGGGTATAAAACATGCAGCCAACATCATTACACCAGTCTTTCTTGTCGTGCGGTGCCCGAAACAGAAGCAGTACGCAAGTGCCGGTCGGCCGACTCCTGAAATTTTCGTTTTCGAGTTTCAGAACCGAAGTCTTCAACTAAAAGCTATGTACCCCGTTGGGGAAACTTTTTCTTGCTCTAAACCGATGTCAGTAAAAGTAAATAATTGCATTTCTTGTGGAAAGCAAATACCTCATAATGACTGACTTTACCTCACTGTCAGTTTTGTGCCTTATTTAAACCACGAACTATCTGTCATCGGTATATTTTTTTGCTTCTAAATATTTTGGTGCTCGGTTTAATTATCCCGATATGTTTTTGGTAAGCTATCCGACTACCGACATTCTGAAAAAACACAAAGATAAAGACAGAGACAGGCCGCTGAGGCGCCGGTACTCAGTGAGGCGGTTTTGCAGCCCCTGATATCAGCTACTTCAGAATCGCAGGCCTCTACTGAGGCCCATTCAGAGTCCGGTATGCCGCGAGATGTGTCAACTGTGGAACCTGCGGATGTCTCTACCTTGGATGGGTCCGGAGCCATTGTCCAGGCACCGGCTTCTGAGGGTGTATTGAAGCCTACTGACTTGCATATTAAACCGACGCAATCTTCTTCTTCAAGGCCTAAAACTCAAACCATGCCTAGAAACCTGGCGCCCAGACTTCATGGTCAGGCCTCTATACCTAAAAAAACAAATGATAAAAATGACTGAAGACCTTATTACTTTAATCAGGGGAAGCCAGCCTTCCTCCTCTAAAGGACCTAGGACTGAGTTTACTTATGATACTTCTGACCAGGATTCTGAAATTTCTGTTTCCTCGGATGACCAGGATTTACCCTTGTCTACTTATGAGGATTCTGATGCTGAGGACTTTATTCCTTCTGCTTCTCCTGCAGAGGATTTCTTTTTTGGTGAAACCATGCATACTCTCAGGGAGCATTTTCATTGGGAAAGTCAGGATTTCTCTGATTCTTAAGAGGCTTTGGGATTTCTTACTCCTGCCCCAGCACAGGCCTTTAGTTATACCTCCTGTACTGGACATTGTTGATGATGCCTTTTCGGAATCTAGCATGGCCCCTGACTCTTTACCTCCTGCTCCCAGAAAACCTGATAGATGTTACAGGGTTCCTGACTCTCACAAGTTCCTTTTCAAAAATCCTACTGCGGATCCTGAAACCATTTCACAGAGACCCAAGGGCATTAAAGCTTCTACTGCCAAAAATCCTATCCCCTCTGATAGAGACTCCAGGGCACTGGATAGATGGAGTAAGAAGTTATACACTTCTGCAACTTTGCCCATTAGGGCCTTGAATTGCCAGTTTCATACGTTAAAGTATCAGCAACATATTATTGGATTGCTTAAACAGAAAATGATGTTGATTCCTGATTGTGCTGAAAATAAGGATTTACAGGATTTAATGCATTCTGCTGAACAAGTTGGTAAACTTACGTTGCAATGTGGTTTTGATTCACTAGAGGCATCTTGCAGAGCTGCTGTAACTGGGTGTGTACTTAGAAGGCATGCTTGGCTTAAGGAGCATCCTTGCTAGGTTATGTTAAAGCAAAATTATTGGATGCTCCCTTAAATCAGGACTGCCTGTTTGGCAACAAGGCAGAATAATTTCTTAAAAAGATGGAGGAGAAAGCTAAATCTATGCAAACCGTTAAAGATTGTTTACAAGTACAACCTCAGAGATTTAGTAGGCATTGGCCTCCTAAGAATTGGTCCTTTCCTGCCTCTTTCAGACATTCTCAGTGCAAACCCAGATCCAGCAGAGCATCCAGGCTTCAGTCCCAGGGTATGCACAGGACTAAGCAATAAGGGGGCCTCCATTTCCAAACCTGGGAGTAATAAAACTCCCCCCCCTATGGTAAACTGTCTCAGTGACTTCTTTTTAAAACTTCCAAGCACTTCTCAACTGAATGCCCCTTTTGGGGGGAAAGATTGCACTTCATGCAAAGAACTGGGGACTCATTACCCAGGACAAATGAGTTTTTAATGTAGCGTCCCAAGGATACAGATTTCACTTCCACATGTTACCAACTCCAAGCGGTTGGCCAGATCTGCCTCCAAATCAGTGGGCAGAGGCCCAAAAGCAAGTACTCTCTCTTAGGCATAAGAGGCTATTCAGTTGGTACCAGAAGAGAAAAAGGGACAAGGTTTCTACTAGTGACTTTTCCTGGTACCCAGAAAAGACAATTCATGGTGTCCAATCCTGGACCTGTCTACTCTAAACACCTTTTTGGTGATTCCAAAATTCAAGATGCTGACTCTTCACCAATTGCTTCCTATGCTAGGCAAAGATGCCTGGTTGGCAACACTAGATTTAAAGGAAGCATACCTGCACATCCCAATCAGGGAATCTTGCAGAAGATGCCTACCCTTCAAAGCAGGCTACATGCACTAGATCAGTTCTCTGCACTGCCCTTTGGCTTTATCTACTGCGCCCAGGGTATTCACAAAATCCCCCCCGGTCTTGACTTGCGGCAAATTTCAAAAACCCCCCCGGATTCTTTGGGCCCAAGCCATGATCCTTGGCGTCTTGCATTTTCGTTTGGGCACCTTTGAAAAATTTTTTCCCTTCCCTTTATTCGGGAGCGCCTTAAATTACCCCGGGGGGGGTTTCCCTCCCCGAGCAAATTTCTTGAAACCCCAAAAGGCCCAAAAACCCTGGACTCGGGCTTTTCATGCCGGGCCTTGTTTCTTTTCCCAAGCCCTCGATGAGCTTTTTTGGCAAAAACCAAAGGTTCAAACACCAGGCTGAACCAAACCTTCTACGCCCCCTAAGGGCCTTTGGGGCGGGGCCCTCCCCCCGGGCTCCTTACACCCCTGAAATTTCAGGCGGGGGAACATCGTACCTGGAAAGTCTTCCCGGGCCAAAAAAAAGTCCCCCCGGAAAATTCCTAAAAGGGGTTAGTGCCAGTGTGCTCTGACACCGGGCCCCAAAATTTTTCCCAGGCTTAATTTAAAAGGACAAGTATGGACATAAAAAGGGGACCATTCCCCTTCTAAGGCTTGAATCATTTAACCGGGCCTTGGGGGACCGGTCAAAGTCAATTCCTCGGAAAACCTACCTGAGCGGCTACCCCAAATCTTGGCCCCAGTTGGAAATAACCAATTTTAACTGTTGACCAACCAAATGGGCCGAAGCCTTTTGCCAGCACAGGCTGTTGGAAAAGCCTGGCTCGTGCAGTTAAAGGGGCCCTTTCCCTTTTCCCTTTGGAAACCTCTTTGTTTTCCCCCTTTTGGCCCGGTTAAAGAACCCTTAGTTAAACAAGAAAAAAACTTTATTGCCGGGTGCCGAACCACTTCCCTTCCCCGGCAAAGGGGGGGGAAATGTGGTTCCATTGGCCCTCCCCACCCCAATTCCCCTTCCAGAGGAAAACCAAAATTTTCAAGCTTCCCAAAACCGGGGGGGCCGGCAATTCTAACCTTTCCTTCTCCTTAGTTTTAAGGCAGAGGGATTGCCCTTTGCTGAAAATGGGTTTGGCCGGACCTAAAAGGGGAGCAACACCACCCCCAATTTCCTTCGGATTTTGATTTACCCCCCCTTCAACCCCCCCGTCCAAAAGAATCCCGGACCCACCACCCAGTCAAAGGGAAATGGCAGCCGCAGAAGCTTTAAAGCTGCTAGAAAAGGAGTCATCCAACCGGTCCCCACAGACCAGATCGGATCAGGAAATTACTCCAGGTTCTTTTAGTGCCAAAAAGACAGGGGACCTGAGACCAATATTGGATCTCAGCAGACTGAACCAATCCGTCACGAAATCCAAATTCGAATGGTCACGTTACAATCCATTCTCCCATTGTTGGAGAAGGATGTTTGGATGTGCTCCATAGACCTCAAGGACGCCTATTATCACATACCGATACATCAGGCGTCCAGGAGGTATCTGCGCTTCAGCCTGGGAGTCAGTCATTACCAATTTTGCGCTCTGCCCTTTGGTCTCACCACAGCCCCCAGGGTGTTCACCAAGTGTTTGGCAGTAGTGACGGCTCACCTGAGAAGTCTTGGATTCCAAGTGTTTCCCTATCTCGACGACTGGCTCCTGACTGCCACCACCAGGCATCTACTAATGGACAACCTCAAAGCCACCATCTCCCTGGGTATTTCCCTGGGGATTACATTCAATTGGTCAAAGTCTGTCTTGCTGCCCTCTCAGCATAAAGTTTATAGGAGCAGAGATAGACTCAAGATTGATGCGCGTCTTTCTTCCTGCAGAAAGGATCCAAACTTTACAGGGCCAAGTTCAAGCTCTGATCTCGAGATCCAAAGCCCCAGCCAGGATGGTTCTACAAGTTTTAGGCTCAATGTCTGCCACGGTTCTTTTAGTTCCTCTGGCAAGATTACACATGAGGATTCTTCAGTGGCTCTTGTCAACTCAATGGTCCTTTCAGGATCTTCCCCTCAATCATCACATCATGATTACGGAAATATGCAAACGGGACCTTCGCTGGTGGCTTCAGACATCCAATTTGAATCAAGGAAAACCCTTTGTTCTCCCCTCTCCAGTGGTTACCCTGACGACAGATGCCTCCCAGATAGGGTGGGGGCATTGTCTGGGCAGGCTAGTTCAGGGCTCCTGGCTTCCAGGAAGCTCTTCTCCACATCAACGTGTTGGAGATGAGGGCTGTACTTCTATCCCTACAAGCCTTACACAAGTTTCTTCCTCAGGGCATCATCGCCATCCACACAGACAACATGTCGGTGGTTTGGTATCTGAGCAAACAAGGAGGGACCAGATCATACCCCCTTTGCAGAGAGGCCATGAGAGTGTGGGAATGGGCTGTAGCTACCAACCGCTTCTTGGTAGCGACCCACATCCCGGGAAAGTCAAATATATTGGCAGACAAATTGAGCAGGACAATTCTCTCTCCTCACGAGTGGTCTCTAAACCATACAGTAGCAGCACAGGTTTTCAGGAGATGGGGACGCCGTGCTGCGACCTATTTGCAACTCCACTAAACACCAAGTGCCAAAGGTTCTTCTCCTTGATCCCACATCAGGGAGTTCCAGCCATGGATGCTCTAGCACAACCTTGGCCAACAGGGCTACTTTATGCCTTTCCTCCAATTCCGCTTCTTCCCAGAGTTATTCAAAAAGCTTCTCAACTGGGGTCTTCAATGATACTGATTGCCCCATACTGGCCTCGTCAGGTATGGTTTCCCTACCTGAAGAAGCATGCAGTGGACGATCCGTGGACTTTAGACCTAATTCGGACTTGTTAATCCATCAGTCGGGACATCGGCATCAGTCCCTTCAATCTTTGAAATTGACAGCTTGGCTCCTCCGCTTCCGACTTTAGTTAGAAGGCACACACTAGACCCTATAGTTGTTCACATTTTATCTTCGGCCCACAAACCCACCACTAACAAATTGTACCTTAGTAAGTGGAAGAGGTTTGCTATCTGGGCTCAACTCAAGGGCTTAGACCCTATCACTGCTCCTGTCCCAGAGGTCTTGAAATTCTTAACATCCCTGTTTAATCAGGGATCTTCTGTCTCAACTATTAAAGTCCAACTTGCGGCTATCTCTAAATTCCACGAATCCATGGATCCTCCTTTGATGAGCAGCAGACTATGCAAAACTTTCATTAAAGGTGCGAGCCTATTAAGACCCCCAATTTTTCATCCTGCACCTCCGTGGGATCTTGATTTGGTGCTTTGCGCATTAACATCTCCCCCTTCCGAACCGGCTGCTACATGCGAGTTAAAATATCTGTCTTGGAAAACTGCCTTCTTAGTTGCAATTACTTCTGCAAGAAGAGTTTCAGAGCTTCAAGCCCTGTCTATTAAGCCACCGTACTTGATTTTCCACAAGGATAGAGTATCACTTAGGCCTAATCCATCCTTTGTCCCAAAGGTCTGTTCTAGTTTCTGCCTACAACAATCTCTAGAGCTACCAGTTTTCTTCCCAAAATTCTCCAATGAAGCAGAATACACTCTTCATAAATTGGATGTTCACAGGCAATTACGCTTCTATTTAGACAGGACTCAGCAACTTCGTAAGTCAGACCAGTTGTTTGTGTCCTTCTCAGATAATAAACTGGGCCAAACTAACACAAAAGCTACTATCTCAAAATGGATCAGAGATTGCATAACTCAGGCTTATTCTTCTTTAAATAAGCAACTTACAACATCTATCAAAGCTCATTCTACCAGAGCTATGGCTACTTCTATAGCTTTTCATTCCAAGCTCGCTATATCGAAATCTGTGCTAAGGCTACTTGGTCCAATCCGCACACTTTCATTTCCCACTACAAATTGGATGTGGCATCTAAAGGACGAGCATCATTTGGTTCCACGGTACTCAGGAGTGTTTTCCAGTGAGCCACCCAGGATTCAGGTGCTAGGGGCTGTCCCATCAGTCAGAATGTAGGCGAGATAGGATCACATAACATCTTTTAGTTATGTACTCACCATAACTTCAGATGTTTGGGATCCATCTCGCCTACATTCCTAATACCCACCCTCCTTCCGCCTGCCTTGGAGATCAGAAGAGATTGAACGGTTTTGAGTTCTACTGTTTTATCTTGTTTCACCTGACGATGTTATATAAGCAGGGTATGCATGTGTGCATGTATGCGGACAAACTAGATCTGGGGGAATGGTAGTGGTGCATCCTGGGATATAATAAGCTCAGCCAATAAGAGACTTCGCTCTTTGGCATAAGCGTGCCGAGTCGGAGCCGAGGGATCGGCTCCGAACCCATCAGTCAGAATGTAGGCGAGATGGATCCCAAACATCTGAAGTTATGGTGAGTACATAACTAAAAGTTTTCTCTGATGACCAGGATTTACCCTTATCTACTTATGAGGATTCTGATGCTGAGGACTTTATTCCTTCTGCTTCTCCCGCAGAGGATTTCTTTTTTGGTGAAACCTTGCATACTCTCAGGGAGCATTTTCATTGGGAAAGTCAGGATTTCTCTGATTCTTGTGAGGCTTTGGGATTTCTTACTCCTGCCCCAGCACAGGCCTGTAGTTATACCTCCTGTACTGGACATTGTTGATGATGCCTTTTCGGAATCTAGCATTGCCCCTGACTCTTTACCTCCTGCTCCCAGAAAACCTGATCGATATTACAGGGTTCCTGACTCTCACAAGTTCCTTTCAAAAATCCTACTGCGGATCCTGAAACCATTTCACAGGAACCCAAGGGCATTAAAGCTTCTACTGCCAAAAATCCTATCCCCTCTGATAGAGACTCCAGGGCACTGGATAGATGGAGTAAGAAGTTATACACTTCTGCAACTTTGCCCATTAGGGCCTTGAATTGCCAGTTTCATATGTTAAAGTATCAGCAACATATTATTGGATTGCTTAAACAGAAAATGATGTTGATTCCTGATTGTGCTGAAAATAAGGATTTACAGGATTTAATGCATTCTGCTGAACAAGTTGGTAAACTTACGTTGCAATGTGGTTTTGATTCACTAGAGGCATCTTGCAGAGCTGCTGTAACTGGGTCTGTACTTAGAAGGCATGCTTGGCTTAAGGAGCAATCCTTGCTAGGTTATGTTAAAGCAAAATTATTGGATGCTCCCTTAAATCAGGACCGCCTGTTTGGCAACAAGGCAGAAGAATTTCTTAAAAAGATGGAGGAGAAAGCTAAATCTATGCAAGCCGTTAAAGATTGTTTACAAGTACAACCTCAGAGATTTAGTAGGCATTGGCCTCCTAAGAACTGGTCCTTTCCTGCCTCTTTCAGACCTTCTCAGTGCAAACCCAGATCAAGCAGAGCATCCAGGCTTCAGTCCCAGGGTATGCACAGGACTAAGCAATAGGGGGGGCCTCCATTTCCAAACCTGGGAGTAATAAAACTCCCCCCTATGGTAAACTGTCTCAGTGACTTCTTTTTAAAACTTCCAAGCACTTCTCAACTGATTGCCCCTTTTTGGGGGCAAGATTGCACTTCATGCAAAGAACTGGGGACTCATTACCCAGGACAAATGGGTTTTTAATGTAGCGTCCCAAGGATACAGATTTCATTTCCACACGTTACCAACTCCAAGCGGTTGGCCGGATCTGCCTCCAAATCAGTGGGCAGAGGCCCAAAAGCAAGTACTCTCTCTTAAGCATAAGGGGCTATTCAGTTGGTACCAGAAGAGGAAAAGGGACAAGGTTTCTACTAGTGACTTTTCCTGGTACCCAGAAAAGACAATTCATGGTGTCCATTCCTGGACATGTCTACTCTAAACACCTTTTTTGGTGATTCCAAAATTCAAGATGCTGACTCTTCACCAATTGCTTCCTATGCTAGGCAAAGATGCCTGGTTGGCAACACTAGATTTAAAGGAAGCATACCTGCACATCCCAATCAGGGAATCTTGCAGAAGATACCTACCCTTCAAAGCAGGCTACATGCACTATGTCAGTTCTCTGCACTGCCCTTTGGCTTTATCTACTGCGCCCAGGGTATTCACAAAGTGCCTAGCTCCAGTCATTGCATTTTGCAGGCAAAGAAATATTCAAATATACCCATACCTGGACGATTGTCTAATTCAGGCAGAAAACCAGGACATACTTTTGAATCTGGCTTTTGTACAAAGGATGCTAACTTGTCCGGGGTACACCATAAATGAAAATAAGTCACACCTGGTACCCTGTCAACAAATTATATTCCTGGGAGCAAGCTTGAGTACAACTTCCCAGATGGCTTTCCTCACGCCAGAGAAACAAATTCACTTGACAACCTACTTCAAGCAAATGGCCACAAAAACCCTGCTAACTGCAAGGCAAATACAAGCCTTGGGTTCATGGCCTCCTGCATTCTTCTAATTCCATATACAAGACTGCATATGAGGAAACTACAGTGGTATCTAAAAAGCCTATGGTGTCAACATTCCTCAGGATCTAGAAACAATGATTCCTATCCTACCTTGCCTACACCTAGAGTTCCTTTGGTGGGCGGAGGCCTGCCACCAATACAAGGGACTACCATTCGCACTACCCCCTGCCGCCCAAACCCTAACAGGCGCATCAGACTATGTATGTGGGGCAAACCTGGCAGGGAAGTGCATTCAGGGCAAATGGAACCAAAGTCAAATGCACTTGTACATCAATCTAAAAGAAATGTTAGCTGTACAGAATGCTCTGACTACTTTCAAGGACCACATTCTTCCAGGACAATTAATGGTAAAGACGGACAATGCCACTGTTGTGTGGTACATAAACAAGCAGGGGGGTACACATTCTTACTCCCTCTGCAGACTAGCCATGGCATTGTGGAACACAGCCTTGAGCTACCAAGTGCATCTACAAGCTCAATTCCTGCCAGGAAAACTAAATACATTGGCAGACGGACTAAGCAGAAATCTAATGGACCCACACGAGTGGAAACTGGAACCAAGGATTTTCAACATGTTGACAAGCAAATGGAGGAGCCCAGATATAGACCTGTTTGCCACCCCCCAGAACTATCAGTTGGAAAAATTTTGCACAAGGACTCCCCATAGACAAGCTTGGAAAGTGGATGCTCTGCCCTTCAGCTGGAAAAACCTAACAGTTTGTCTTTCCTACTCGGCCTCTGCTCTCAAAGTACTACTAAAGATCAAATAAGACAAACCAAGGACGATTTTGATTGCACCAGACTGGCCATGCCAACACTGGTACCCCTTCCTGCACAGTGTGTCACTGTGGGCTCCATGGCACCTGCCTCAGACTCCTACTCTGCTGTCTCAGCGGGAGAACCAGATTTTGCACCCTCAGCTTCAAACACTGAACCTAGCAGCCTGGCTAATTACCTAATCTCTCCTTTACCATCTCTCAGTAAACCAGTGATGAATATCATTTTAGAGGCAAGGAGGCCTAGTACTAGAAAATCTTATGCTGAAAAATGGAAAAGATTCTGTGCCTGGAACGATTCTCAAGGGATGAGCACAGCAGTACCCAATTTACCTCATATTTTGCAATCCTTAACTGAGATGCTTCGCAAGGGCCTGTCTTTTTCCTCAATAAAAATTCACGCCTCAGCCATTTCAGCTCATTATAACACAGAACCTCCCCTCTTCTCTCATCCACTGCTCAAGCAGTTCCTCAGAGGGGCACAAAATTTAAGACCACCCAGGAGAGCTCCAACTCCAGCCTGGGACCTTAACTTTGTATTGAAGAAACTCACCCTTCCTCCTTTCCAGCCAGCTGCTACTGCAGATTTAAAATTCCTTATTTGGAAAACAGCTTTCCTTTTAGCAATCACTTCAGCAAGAAGGGTATCCGAATTACAGGCCCTGATGGCAGTGGAGCCTTTCATCATCTTTCATGCGGAGAGGGTGTCACTCAGGACCAATCCCTCCTTCATGCCCAAGGTGGTATCCACTGTGGCCCTTAATCAGTCCATTCATTTGCCAACCTTCTTTCCTAATCCACAGAACAAAGGGGAACGGATACTGCACTCCTTAGATGTGCACAGAGAACTTAGATTCTACTTGGACAGGACTAAACCTCAAAGGAAACCTGATCAACTAGTGGTGACATTTGCTGCAGAAACAGGGGAAGGCTATTTCAAAGAAAACCATCTCCAAACGGATAGGCCATTGCATTCATTTCTGCTATAAGCACTATGGAAAACCTATCCCACAGGGGATCAGACCCCACTGAACCAGGGCTGCATCTACCTCTACAGCCTTTCTCAGAGGCGTACCTACCAGGGACATCCTAGAAGCTACTACCTGGAGTTCTGTACATACTTTCACCAAGCATTTCCATTTGCCAATTTTCTCTAAATCCAGAGCTGGCTTTGACATTGCAGTCTTGCAGGGCCTTATAGCTGGTCCTAATTCTATCTGAAATTCCTCCTCCCACCCTTAGCTTTGGGAATCTACCCAAATGTGATGACTGCAACAGTGAAAAATGAACCTAGTACAGTTGTGTACACTTACCATAAATGTTTTTTTGTTGGAGGGTATAACCTTGTATATTTATAGATTTAATTGCTTCCCATTAGGGTGGGGCACCTGACATCTGGGGAAAGAAAAACTGATGCAATGACGTCAGCTGCATGTTTTATACCCCTGATGACCTGATGTCATGGAAGAGGAGGCAGCAAACGACGTAGGACTGAAGACTTTGTTAATCAGGCCAACTGAGGACTACTGCAAGCAGATAACCCTAATGTGATGACTGCAACAGTGAATGCATTCTAACATCTACATTTATGGCAAGTGTGCACAACTGTACTTTTGTCTGGGCCCATGAAGGTATTGCTTTAGGCCTTGGAGAGAGCCCTCAATGCTTGCTCCGAAGTGATGAGGGCATGCTAATACATAGGTTCATAGGTAGATACTAGGCTATTTGCCCTAGGGCCTATATAAGCCTAGCCAAATGGTACCCTGGCTTTTGCCACCCAAGAAAATTATTTTCCTGTGCCCCTGTCAAGCAGAGCCACAAGTGATCCCTGGGGTGAATTTCCTATCTCCCATCCAATCAAGATTTTTCTTGAAGAGTGCTAATGAGGAGCTTTGTTTGATATAGATAGGTAGTTTATTCCAGAGTATGGGAAGTCTCTGGGACAGGAGTCTATCCTTCCAGCATGTTCTGTTTATTGTGGTGACAAGATTTAGGTCCCTAGAGCATGTAGCTCTGAGGGATTGGGATTTATTTAAGTGGAGCATGTCCAACAGCTCTGGGTTTGACATAGCTTTGTATGTTAGGCAGAGATTGCCTCTGAGTAGGCGATATGCGACAGAGTAAAGCTGGAGTTTTTTGAGACGGTCTGCGTAGGGCATCTGTTTGAGGCTGGTAATCCTCTTTGTGAGGTATTTCTGTGGCCTTTCCAGTTGTTGTAGATGTCTTGTGAGGTACGTACCAAAAGGGGCGTTGTACTCTGTAATGGGTCTAATGAGTGATGAGTAGAGGGGAACAATGACCTCTTTTTTTTTGGATGAGAAATTTTTTGTGATGAGGTGTGCCACGTAGAAGGATTTCCTGACTACTGTGGCAATGTGATTATTAAAGGAGACACTACTGTCCACCTGTGTCCCAAGGTCTCTTATCACACTTTCGGTGTTAAGTAGACTACTGCCTATGTGGTACTTCATGAGTACAGAGTTTTTACCAAAAGGGATGACGGTGCACTTTTTGGCATTGAGCTTAAGGCCATGGCATTGACACCAGGCATGTGTCTCAGTGAGGCCCTTTTTTAGGATGTCCACATCGTTAGGAGTTTTGATTATGGCTCCAAGTTTGCAGACATCTGCTAACTTTGTTAGCCAAAGACCTTCCGTGTTAGCCTGTACTTCAGAGAAGTAGATACCAAACAGGAGAAGACCTAGGACTGAACCCTGTGGTACACCACTTGTCATTGGTCTGAAGTTGGATTTATAGTCTGCTACTTTCACAGTGTGGGTTCTGTCAGTGAGCCAGTTGGCAACCCATCTTGTGACATAGGGATTTATACCTAGTTTAGTGAGTTTATCTATAATTCCAGAGTGGGGGATGGTGTCGAAAGCCTTGGTGAGATCTAGATAGGCTGTTTGAACCACCTTACCCTCATCTACGGCTTTGGTGACCGCTTCGAAGAAGTCTATCAGGTTTAGGAGACATGATCTGCCTTTTACAAAGCCGAACTGGGTAGGGTCCAGAGTTTGGAGGTTACCAGTGTCATTGTTTATAAGTTCCATGATGATATGTTCCATAGTCTTGCAGGCCGGGCTCGTCAGGTTAATGGGGTGGTAGTTCCTGGGGTCCATGGTGGCTCTGCCTTTGTGGAGTGGGATAACCGTTGCTGTGCGACTTTCAGTGGGCACAAATCCTGAGGTGAGGCTATGATTGAACATGGTACTTAGGTGGGGTGCAAGGTCGTTCTGTAGTTCATGTAGAACGTGGCCTGGGGTTTTGTCAGGTCCCATGGATGCTGTGTTCTTGGCTTTGGAGACTGTTTTTTTTACTTGTGCAGCCGTGATTACAGGAACTTTGCTTTCTTCCAGTATAGAGATGGGCCCTGTATGGGATGAGAGGGGGGTAAAGTTAGCATTGAACCTATCTGCCAGGATGTTGGCAATATCAGTTGGTTCTGTATATTTAGTGCCATTGTGCTGTAACTCAGAGCAGATCTGAGTGTTGCCATTGAGATTCTTGACATAGCTGTAGAATGCTTTGTGGTTGTCTTTAGAATCAGTGGCGATTTTGTTTTCGTAACTAGCTTTAGAGGATTTTATGAGGGATCTCAGCTTCTTACTAAGGCTGACAACAGAGTTCCTCCAGTCATGGGGTTTTACTCTTTTTTTTTGCAACAGTTTCTTTCTTCTGTTGTAGAGTTTGTTTATGGCAAGGGACCACTAGATTGGCTTCCTTTTTTTGGGAGGATAGCATCTTGGTTCTGTTAGGGATTGCACGATCCATGCACTCGTTTAAGTGCTTATAAAGTGCATTTGTGTAACCTTCAGCAATCGTACCTCTATTATCCGTCAGCATGGGTGTCGTGAAGTTTGCCACTTCTGTTTTAAAGAATGTGAAGTTGGCTTTGGAGAAATTTTTTATGGTGGTTTCCCTAATGGGAGGGTGGGGGTGGGATGTGGATATCTAGGGTGATTTGCTTGTGGTCGGATCTGACCAATAAGGAATTGACCTCTGGTGTGGAACACTGGTTGCTCATGTTGGTAATGACCAGGTCTAGGATATTGCTGCCCCTGGTGGGGGTGTGGATAAGTTGATCCAAGGCGGCGGAATTTATGAATTCCAGAAAACGTTGAGCACAACAGTTGGTACATAAGTAGTTTTCCCAGATGTTCATCGTGTTTCACTGTTGCAGTCATTACTCTTGGGTTATCCTGCTGGCAGGCTACCCTCAGTTGGCCAGAATTCCAAAGTCTAGGTCTGGCGGCGGTTGCTGTCACCTCTTCCCTGACGTCAGTGCGCCAAGGGTATAAAAGATGCAGCCAACGCCATTTTCTTCAGTCTTTCTTGCCGCGCGGTGCCCGAAGCAAAAGCAGTTCGCAAGTGCCGGTCGGCCGACTCCTGAGATTTTCAAATCTGAATTTCAGAACCAAAGTCTTCATTAAAGCCAAGTACCCCATTGGGGAAACTTTTTTCTTGCTCCAGACCAATGTCAGAAAAAGTTAACAATTGTATTTCTTGTGGGAAGCAAATACCTCATAAGCATTTTCACTCCTACTGTATTCCTTGACTAGGCCCTGATCACAACGTTGCTAGCTGTCGGTTTTGTGCTAGATTTAACCAACGCACTATTAAGCGTCTGTTTGATTTTGCATTTCATTACTTTGGCTGAAGATTTAATTGTATAATGCCATCGGACCAACCGACAACCGGAGTTTACAAAAAACGCAAGGACAAGGAAAAGGATAGGCATCCGAGGTCCAAAACCGACGGCGAGGCCTCTGCTAGGCCAGTCGCCGGTTCTCAGTGAGGCGCTTTTGCAGCCCCTGGCGCCCGCTACCTCAGAGCCACAGGCCGCTTCCGACTCCCACGTGGAGCCAACTGGGCCTCTGGATACTCAAGGTATTGGACACTCGGAAATCATTCCCTCAGATGGGTCCGGAGCCGCTGAGCAGGCATCGGCTTCTGAGGGTGTCTTCAGACCTACACAACTATATATTAATCCATCTTCAGCTTCAAAGACTAAAGCAGCTCTAAAGACAAAGAAACAAGTACAGCATTCTCCTACTCAAACTTCCATGCCTAAAAAACAGATGCTCAAAATGGCCGAAGACCTAATTACTTTGATAAGGGGCTCCCATCTCCCTCCTGATAAGAGGCCTAGGCAAGAGACAGAGTATGATTCTTCTGATCAGGTTTCTATTTCCTCTGATTCCTCTTCTGAACAGGATTACTCCATGCTTCCCTATGAGGATTCTGATGCTGAAGAATCCATTCCTTCAGCCTCCTCCTGAGGATTATTCTTTTGGGGAAACCCTGCATACCATGAGGGAGCATTTCCACTGGGAGAGCCAAGATTATTCTGAATCTAAGAAAAGGCTCAGAGACTTTCTGCTACTTCCTCAGCATAGACCCCTTGCTATTCCACCTGTTTTAGACATTGTAGATGATGTATTTTTAGAGTCCGGCCTGTCCCCTTACTCTTTACCTCCTGCGCCTGCTAAGCCAGACAAATACTACAGGGTTCCGGATTTTCATACATTCCTATATAAGAACCCCGCTGCTGACCCAGAAACTATATCTTAAGGTCCCAAAGGGGTTAAAGCTTCCACTGCAAAAAACCCTGTCCCCTCTGATAGGGATTCTAGGGCTCTAGACAGATGGGGTAAAAAAGTCTACACTTCTGCTACCTTGGCTGTAAGGGCTTTAAATCGTAAGTTTCATATGCTTAAATATCAGCAATATTTGATGTCACTGCTTAAACAGAAATTGTTGACAAATACTGAATGTTCAGAGAACAAGGAATTGCAGGATTTATTGCATGCAGCTGAACAAGTGGGAAAGCATACTTTGTAATGTGGTTATGATTCATTGGAGGCCTCTTGCAGGGCCGCTGTTACAGGTTTTGTTATTAGAAGGCATGCTTGGTTAAAGGAACAGAATCTGCCTGATCATGTTAAAGCAAAATTATTAGATGCACCATTGCAGCATGATACTTTGTTTGGTACTAAAGTAGAAGAGGTGTTGAAAAAAATGGAAGATAAAGCAAAATCCATGCAAACGGTCAAATATTTTTTTACAAGTACAGCCACCTAGGTTTAGCAGACACTGGCCTACAAAGAATTGGTCCTTTCACGTGTCAGACAGACCTCAAAGTGGCAGATCCAGATGCCCTAGAGGCAGATCCCAGCCGCAAGGTTCATACAGTTCTAAGCAATGGGGTGCTTCTACCTCCAAAAGTGGAGAAGATAAATCACAACCATACAGGAAACAGTCCCAATGACTTCCCCCTGTCTGCAACAAGCACTTATCTACTGGCAGCACCCGTAGGGGGAAAAATAGCACTTTTTTCTAAAAATTGGCGCATTATAACCCAGGACAAATGGGTTCTAGACATAGTGTCACAAGGCTACAAGTTTCACTTCCATACCCTGCCAAGGGCAAACGGTTGGCCAGACCTGCCAAAAAATCAATGGGCCGAGGCTCAAAAACAAGTCTCATCCCTCATGGACATGGGGGTTATTCAACAAGTGCCACAGCAAGAGCAGGGACAAGGATTTTACTCAAGACTGTTCTTGGTACCCAGAAAGGACAAAGCATGGAGTCCAATACTGGACCTATCTATTCTAAACACTTTCCTGGATATTCCAAAATTCAAGATGTTGACCTTGCAGCAGCTTCTGCCCATGCTGGGCAGAAAGGCTTGGCTCGTCACTTTAGACCTAAAAGAGGCATACCTGCATGTCCCAATCAGACAATCATGCAGAAGATCTCAGATTCAAGGCTGGTTCAAAGCATTACCAATTCTCTGCCCTGCCCTTTGGCTTATCTACTGCACCCAGGGTCTTCACAAAGTGCCTGGCACCAGTAATTGCTTTCTGCAGACAAAGAGGAATACAGATATATCCTTACTTGGACGACTGCCTCATTCAAGCAGAGAACAAGGACATTCTGCTACAGCATCTGGCATTTGTGAAAAGACTTTTAACATGCCTAGGATACACAGTCAACGAAAAGAAATCAAAACTAGTACCCTCTCAAGGGATAATATTCCTGGGTGCAAGCTTAAACACAACTGCCCAGATGGCTTATCTCACGCCAGGCAAACAAAGGCAACTGGCTACCTATTTCAAAATGTTAGCAACAAAGGCCCAGTTATCTGCAAGAAAAATTCTGCAGGCTTTGGGCTTCATGGCATCCTGCATCCTACTAATTCCATATGCAAGACTGCATATGAGGAAACTTCAATGGTACCTAAAAAGTGTTTGGACTTAACATTGCCACAGCCTGGAAACTATAATTACTCTCATTCCCTGCCTGCAACAGGAGTTTCGATGGTGGGCAAAGGCTTGTCACTAAAACAAGGGACAGCCATTCACATTACCCCCAGCCAGGCAGACACTAACAACGGATGCATCAGATTATGCCTGGGGGGCCCACATGGCAGGAAGATGCATTCAGGGCACATGGACCTCAAACCAAATGCATCTACATATCAATCAAAAAGAGATGCTAGCTGTTCAAAATGCCTTGACAGCCTTCAAGGACCTAATTCATTCAGGACGTCTACTGATAAAGACAGACAACCCCACGGTCATGTGGTATATAAACAAGCAGGGGGGCACACATTCTTACCCCCTTTGCAGACTAGCCATGACTTTGTGGGACACAGCATTGACTTACCAAGTACATCTGTAGGCACAATTCCTACCAGGAAGGAAAAATACTCTGGCAGACGAACTAAGCAGAAACCTCATGGATCCCCACGAGTGGCAGCTGGATCCACAGGTCTTCAGCATGATAACAAGGAAATGGGGATGCCCGGACATAGATCTATTTGTCTCCCCTCACAACTACCAACTGCAAAGATTCTGCACAAGGATTTATCACAGACAAGCATGGGAAGTGGACGCCCTATCCTTCAGCTTGAAAAACCGATCAGTAGATGCCTTTCCCCCTCTGCCTCTCCTCCCCAAGGTACTCCTAAAGGTCAGACAGGAGAAGCCAAAGATAGTACTTGGATGGAGAAAAGCTCCACAGAAATGCAAGCAATATACAATAATTAGATAGTACAGTAGTATACATGTACAGTAAGATGCAGAATACACATCTTCTAGTTAGTTTATACAAAGTAGTATTAAGTATAGTTTTCTAGTAGATAAAGGTTCAAAAAGAAAAACACAAGCATTTCAGTGAAGATCACTTTGAGAAAAAATCAAGTTAGTAAAGTGTACATATTGATCTTTCTCCTGGGACTTTCTGTTCATTTTATTATGGTACTGATTGCCCCAGACTGGCCCCGCCAGCACTGGTACCCAATATTAAGGAACTTGTCTCAATGCCCAGCTTGGATCTTACCTCAAGTGCCTCATCTACTGACACAGCAAAACAATCAGATCCTGCACAGCCAACTCAGGACTTTAAACCTGGCAGCATGGCGGATAATGTAGTCATACAAAACACACCTTTCAGCAAAGCTGTGATGGATGTCATTTTGGAAGCCAGAAGGCCTAGTACTAGAAAATCTTATGCTGGAAAATGGAAGAGATTCTGTGCTTGGAACCAGGCACAAGGAACAGATACAGCTGTGCCAAATATTCCTCAGATTTTACAATACTTAACTGAGATGCTGGGCAAAGGCCTATCTTTCTCATCTATTAAAATTCATGCCTCTGCCATTTCGGCTCATTACAATGCAGAGCCACCACTTTTTTCTAATCCATTATTAAAACAGTATCTCAGAGGAGCCAAAAATTTAAGGCTTCCAAGGAGATCACCAATGCCTGCATGGGACCTCAACTATGTCTTGGAAAAACTCACCCTGCCTCCTTTTGAGCCAGCTGCTACTGCTGATATAAAGTTTTAATCTTGGAAAAGAGCTCTGCCCCTAGCAATAACTTCTGCAAGGTGAGTTTGAGCTACAGGCACTCATGGCTGTGGAACCTTTTATTATTTTTTATTCAGACAGAGTCTTCCTGAGGACAAACCCAACATTTATGCCTAAAGTGGTGTCCAGTGTGGCTCTTAACCAAACCATTCATCTGCCAACTTTTTATCCGAATCCACAGAACAAGGGGGAAAGAATTCTGGATTATTTGGACATGCACAGACAGCTTAGATTCTACTGGGACAGAACCAAAGTTTTCAGAAAGAGCAATTACTAGTGGCATATGCTGCAGGATCACAAGGAAAGGCTATCTCAAAGCAGACTATTTCAAAGTGGATAGGCCACTGCATTCATTTCTGCTACTTATACCATGGCAAGCCAGTGCCTAAGGGCATTAGGCCACATTCCACCAGAGCTGCAGCCACTTCAGCAGCCTTTCTCAGGGGAGTACCAGCCAAGAACATTTTAGAGGCAGCTACTTGGAGTTCAGTACACACCTTTACAAAGCACTATCATCTGCCACTCTACTCTAAATCCAGGGCAGGCTTTGCCACTGCAGTTCTGCAGGGTCTCGTATTAGCTCCTAATGCTGTTTAGCTCCAGCCTCCCAACCATAGCTTTGGGAATCTACCCAAATATAATGACTGCAACAATGAAGCACGAAGAACATAGTACAGCTGTGTACACTTACCATAAATGTAGATGTTCAAGTGTATTCAGTGTTGCAGTCCAGGTTACCCACCCGCCATCCCCCTTTTCTTCTGATGGAACTTAACTTTCCTTCTCTGATTTATACAACCTATGTGGTGTATTTGCTTGTAGATGAAGGTAAAGTTTATATTGGTGCATGTAATTTTATATATAGATATAAATTTTGGCTACCCTTTTAGGGGGGCACCTGACATCTGGGGCAAGAAAAACTAAAGAAAATGTTGTTGGCTGCTGCTTTTATAACCCTGACGACCTGATGTCAGGGAAGGGGTGACAGCAGCCGACGCAGGACCCAAGACTTTGGAATTCAGGCTGACTGAGGGCAACCTGCCAGCAGGATTACCCAAATGTAATGACTGCAACAGTGAATACACTCTAACATCTACATTTATGGTAAGTGTACACAACTGTACTTTCCTTTCTCTTGGTGTACAGTTTTATACTAAGGTTCAGTGCCTACCTATGAACCTATACGAGTGGATGAGAAGCAGTTTATCCCGGGGATCACTTCAATGGCTGTGCTGGACAGAGGCACAGGGAACTAATCTAAGGGGACGGCGAAAGCCAACACATTCCAGCTTGGCTTATAAATGCCTTCGGGCAGATAGCCTAGTACCTACCTATTAACCTATATGTGGTTTGTTCCTGACCCTAGCATTTTATTTGTTTGAAGAGGACCAGTGGCTCAGTGCATGCTTTTAGGTAGGTGAGCATAGAGACCATTTGCAAATGTACCAGTGTGCGAGACTGTGTTATCAAGGTGAGAGGTGCTTACATTTCAGCAGGTTGTCAGCTGGCTATAATGGATTTGTCTTAGACAGAAGGGTTTGATGGCAAATCAGATTTCACCCTCCAGTTGAATATTACTGAATGATGGTCAGATTTTACAAGTGATGAGGCAGTTCTAGGTGTAAAGCACAATGGGGTTATATTGGTGAGGACAGGATCCAATATCTTTAATCCCCTAGTTGGGAAGTGAACTGGTTGGACTAAGGAGCTAGCATTTGTGAAATCTG
Organism: Protopterus annectens; assembly: GCF_019279795.1. Lineage (NCBI taxonomy): Eukaryota > Metazoa > Chordata > Ceratodontiformes > Protopteridae > Protopterus > Protopterus annectens. Next base: position 508,540,718 of record NC_056746.1, on the reverse strand, counting down.
GGAAGCAGTGTTCATACTTATGGTCATGTAGGTTTCCAATTTAATGGAAGAACTTCACTTTGTTTAGATATATATTTTATTTATTTAACATTTGTTTACCGGGAAAGTCCGACTTGGAACGAGCCAATTTTCAGCAGAGGCCTGAGGAGAAACACTCCAGACGCATGTCTTTGTAACGTGGGAGGAAACTGGAATACTCAGAGGAAACCCACACAAACACAGGGAGGACATGCAGACTCCGCACAGAAGGCACCCCAGCCAAGAGTCGAACTAGAGAACCTCTTGCTGTGAGACAACAGTGCAGACTGCTGCACCACTGCGCTGTCCAGATGCATTGTGAGTTTCTGATAACATGAAGCTGGTCCAGTAATTGGCTATGATGAGGTATATTCTTTTTATTGATGGTAAGTGGAAAGGGAGGTGCTCAATGTCATTGTTCAACCTTATTAGTCTAGATAGGATTTGACTTCTTAGTAATATGGACTCATCGCCTTTCTGCAATAAAGTTATTTTTGGAGGTGGGACTGAGAGTGCCTGGCATTAAAATCCAGAACTGTGATGGTTCTGTCACTACACTGACGCTGTGTTTTAGTACCCATCCAGTTGTCTATTTTCAAGGGTCGGAAAGCCCTGTGGTGAAGTTAATTATGTAGGCTTCTACCAGTAAGTGTTACATTCTTGATTTGTTTGACTATATTGGAAGTTTGAGGTGAATGACCTTGCCAAAAAAAAGGCACTGTGAGGGAAGAAAGTTTTGGCAAATGTATGAAAGCCATGAGGCTAGAGGTACAGGCTATCCGTAGCAAAGCAGATAGGGCTGTTGAACCTCTTGCTGATATATATTTGACCCCCTGCCCCCCAGTTAGAATGGCATCAATAACTAAGCCAGTAGTTACTCACCTTTGTATTGTGGCATCACTGTTGAAGATGATAGGCTGCTGCTGAAGGCTAGTTTTATAACAACCTCTAAGTATTCTGAGAGTTCCATGTCTCATTTCGAAGGAGGTGAGTCTTCAAGTCTTTCTCTGACAAGTGCAGTGACCAAGTCATATGTGTACTTTTAGTGAAGGACTTGAGGGTTGTAGTAAGATGATGGCAGACCCTGGCACCTGAGGTATGGCTTACCATCACCCTGTCCTTGCTTAGCATGGTGAGTGGTTTATTGCTGTATCTTACTATGGGGACACCCAAGACAGACATTGCCTAATGTGTTTGCTTGATTTTGCTGCCATAAGGACATTGATAATGCGTACTGGTTTACCCCCCCCTCTGTTCTTCTGCTGTTTGTTGTGGCTATAGAGGCTGTTTGCTTGTAAAGGTGACATTGAGTATCATGTATACCTGTCCTATATCTTGGATGCCTTTGAAGTTTAGGTAGGGATTTCTTAAGTACTTCTATGTAAGATTGCTCATTTACTGATTTTGGAAAAGGCTGGCATGATTGTTTGATACGAGTGTCAATGCTGACAACATGGTGGGTACTGAAAGGCTTTACTTAGTGTTTAGTAAATGCTTCCACCTTTCACTTGTAGCTTCATCCAGTAGAAGAAGCAAATGGTCCTCAGTAAGCATGAGGCAGTTGTTACATTGCTTTAGGGTGCCAATTGTCATTAGGCTGGCTACAGATGGTGTAGGAGACTGCAACCTCATGGCTCAGTGTTGGGTTTGGAAAGAGTCCACTGATGAGATTTATTGTAAGGAAGGGTTTTTATCAGAAGAGAAGATGAGGTTTGCTAGTGAACTAGGACAATGCAATAAAGATAAAAGCTCAAAACCGAAGTTAAGGTAAAAGTGAAGTACAGTTTACTCCGCTATAGGTGCAGATGTTAAGAAGACACTATTTTTGTAACAACAGAGGGTTGTGTCATTGAGTTACTAGTACTGAAATGGAAAATAGAGCTGAAGGTTGTAATTTCAGTAAATCGTTGGCAGCAGTTTGTGAGTACATTATATTGACCAGTAAACCGGTTGGGTGCTACAACATCAAAGCGTTTGCAGTGCAATCAGAAGCAAATAAGGCAATAGCAACATCTTTCTGGATATTGAAAGCCTTGATCATCAGTTTGGCCATCATGCCAGAACAGTAGACAAGAAAAAGTAATGGGGATAGTTTATAGCACTAACTAGTAGTTGGGCTTGCCATAATAGGACACAAATGAGTAAAACATGACAGTGTACATTATGCCTACAGAAAGAGCACAATTCTGCATTACATGTATAGGGCAGCTGTGTGTAAGTATACTCCTCAGCAGCTGTCCGTAACTCTGCACATCTATGCGCAAGCATCTACAGCTTGAGTGTTTGCAGCAGCTGCCTCTGTTGAATATTGTTTCAAACTTGTAGTGGTTTAGCATATAGTAATACTGTTAATGGTAACACAACTTAGCTTTTTTACACAGATGATTCAAATATTTGGATCTGTCAAAAATAGTTACAGCAGTGCTCAACGCTATGGACTACACAGGCAATGTGGAATCCGGTTTTGAAGAAAAGTCTGAGTAGATGTCCTCAAGTTTGCCAATGTAGTCAAAGCTCAACCAAGAAGAGTTTTACCATTCTCAAGTACACCGAGTGTAAACAAACATCATAATGCACAGACCAATTAAAGACCACATCTGCAGCCAGTAGTAAATTTTACCCAAAACAGTAGCAGCATTCCTCCTCTTACAGTAAGATTACTTGCAAAACCATTTCTAAATGTAAAAATGTATCCTAGCACAAAACACAGCAGAGCATTTTGAAATTTAGCTTTAGCACACTCTAAAGTGAAAAAAAAATACTTCCCAAATACAGTGGAATCAGGTTTTGAGGTCAAGTCTGAGTAGATGTCCTCAGGCATTCCCATGTTGTCATAGCCACCCAAGTCGAGCTTCAGCATTCATAAACATTTCTCACTGAGCCCTTATGGCTTGTACAACATTTAGCCCCCTTCAAGAATTCATAGGAAACATGGCCCTGGTCCCTGTTAACCAACTCATCTGCTGTCTCTGCCCAGGGGCAGAATGCTTTGCCCACCTGGATATCCCCATCTCTGTTATTGGTTAATAAGGTTGCTCTAGGAAGAAGAAGAAGAAGGTTGCTTTAGATCTTCAGAGTTCTCTTTCCTTATGACAGTATAAAAATTCTAAAAGTAATAAAGAAACCTTCAACATGGTAAATCTGGCTAAATGGGAGACGTTTTGGACACAAAGTATTTGCTTATTGCAAGCATCTCTGTGAGTCTTGTCTTAACTGTACTTCTGTTAAAGTACATGTGGCTGCTATTTCCAACTTTTACTTGGGGTGGAATTGTCTTGACTACAGCAGAACCTCTAAACCATTTCAGAGGAGTTTTCAATTTAAATCTCCAATATGAGCTCTTAATTTTAAGACAAAGAAAATGCACCAGTATTTAAGAACTTGCTTTGAACAGGTTATCTTTAAAAAGAAATCCTGCAGAAGATTAACAGCCTCCATGCTTTGTCCCTAGTCCAGACTAAGCCTTTAAATTGCTCTGATTTTGAATATAAAACAAATGAATCCATAAAATGAGTCTGTGAGGCTGCTTCACTGACCGACTTACCTATAGGCAGATCAGGTTTTATATTTAGAAGATTAAAGTACTTTGTAGCTATAGTTCTTCATATCTGGAGGATGGTGTCCACCAGCAGCATGTTAAGGCCCTCTCTAAAGGACTGTGCCATAGTACTCTTAGAAATTCATGCTTGGAAGACATCTGTATGTCTGTCACATCAGCTTTAGTCTTCACCTTTCAAAGAGCATTATTAATTGTTATGAAATTTAAGAGAAGTATTCTCTGGGGCTTTTGTTAAAGGAATCCTAGTATAGGATTGAAGGCTTCTTTGACTATTCAATCTGTCAGTGGTAGTTTTCTGTTTTTTCTCATAGTATGGATCGATTGAAAATGAAACCTTGCTGCAGTGTGAAAACTTATTCGAGAAACTTTTCAGCCTTTGAGGTTTTTGATTGCTATAGATGCATTAGCTCCCCCTATCTTCCATCTGCTTGCCTGGTTGATGTCTTATTCATGTATTTTTTTATACTTTGTTGATCATATTAGTTATGGTGGGCTAGTGGTGTCTTTGCAGGAGAGACCAAGGTGGTTATTCATATTGACTAGTGGAAATGTAGCCAAGGCAGGCGCCAGGGAATTCCCTTACTTTTTGATATGTGCAGTGTGGGATCTTCCGACTGTAGTGAATATTGTTACCCTTTCAATTATTCATGAATTTGGGGATCTCTGTGAATGCAGCAGAGTACCAGTTGGAGCCAGTGCATGCAGAGAACATTATCTGTTGCTACTGGGACATTGAGAACCTGTGTGGGCAGTTTACCACCAAATGTAATCTCCAACATTGTTAGCCACCCTATTTCCTTTGCAATCCTCCAGACTAGTAGCTGCTGTTTGTGTCAAGGTATTGGGAGCCTAATGGCAACAGCCATTGGTCCCCTTTGCAAGATGTAAAATAGGAGTACTTCATCTGATGTTAAGGGTTCAGTGGAATTGCATCTCAGACCAATGTCCCTTCTCTTTCACTTAGACTTGCTGTGTCTGTATCTTCCCTTGATTGCTTCAGCAGAACAAGTTTTACAGGATTGTCCATTTATCTTTTCTTCCCCTTGGTATGATTGTCATCGTGAATGCATCTGCCGGGGGGGTGGCTGTTGCTTAGGGCAGATGATCCAAATTACATGGTCCCACGAAGAAACCTCTCAGTTCATCAACACTGTGGTGATAACAGCAAGCTCTGTAAGACTCCCACCTTCAGGTTGCAGTTGCCTTCCACTCGGAACATTGCAGTGGTTTAGCTGCATCTAAAGCAAGGTGAAACTCATTCATGCCCCATCTCTCATGAGGCATTGCAGTTATGGGAGTGAGCAAATTCAACATATACACAGGTTTGTTATTGCAAAACATACTCCCATTCAGGCTAATTCTCTAAGTGGATAAGCTTACCAAGTGCTTGCTGATGTTTTATGAGTGGTGAATCAGTCAGCATTTTCTGTCAGTAGGTAGGCTTTTCTTTGACTTGTTTGCATCCCTTACCAGTGCCAAATGCAGCAGTTTTTCCTTTAATCCTGGAGGGGGGGCAGACAGTCCAGGGAACTTTCACCCTGCAGAGGCTGCCAAGTCTTTATGCTTTATATTGAATATCGGTGCCTATAGCTTTGGTACCAGTCACAACTGGCCCTAGAACATCAACACTAATGCCATGGAACCGGAGTTTAACCCTTGATCTAATGTCTTTTTCATCCATTCATCAACCACTGGGGTTATATATACAACCTCAGGTCAGACTTCGATTCTCAGACTTTGGTGTCATATCTCAAGCTGTTCCCCTTATCCATAATCTCCTCCAAACCTCCCATTACCTCAGATCTTCTTTGCCACTTCTAGCGAGCAGATGTGGTTGACATATCTCAAACTTTAGGAGATAAGTGGCACTCTTTTTAACTTGCTAACTCTTTTACTACTAGGGATTTTGATTTTTCTTGTTCCCGCCTGCCTTGTTTAAAAAAAAAAATTATATATATATTTTTTCTATGTTGTGTTTCTAATTGTTAGTGCTTTTGGTTCATTCTAGGCCTCACGCCTTTTCCCCTTTTTTTCTTCTGTCTCCACTATTTTAACTAGTAATCTACCATTGTTGGTATTTCTGATCTCAAATTGTGGGATTTTTCTCTATACCATTGTTGGTATTACTGCTGTCTTGTTTTTTCTATATATTTTTTTTTTTTTTTTGTTGGCTTTGGTGCACTGTCAGATAAACCCACTGGATTTAAAAAGTGCTCTTCATGCAGACATGAGATACCCAACTCTGCCCACTCAGAGCACGTGTATTGTTTCAAGGGCTGCACATCTTTTCTACTGGCAAATCACTATTGTCCCATCACCTCACTAAATCCTGGAACTCCATCCCACTAGCAATATGACAAGAGCACTATTTAAAAACTTTTGAAATTTAAATAAAGTTCTACCTACTCATTGGCCAGTTCTGTACATGTGATGTTCCTGGAAAATATTCAAACCATTTACTGTCACCAATCTGTTGTTTAACTGGCCACTTCTTCACAATCTGACTGTCATCTATCCCTCTCTACTCCTATCGCGATCTCCTTTTTACATGGACCTCCTCAGTACTTCATAATTTGTAATCGTCATCATTCTATAATTACTTTACTGTCTCCTATTCAAAACCTGTTTTTAGCCAATTCCATTTGAAAGCAACTAGACTCTTATAAGCTTGCTATTTAGCAATATTTTAATGTATTCTTCACTTAACTGTCATGTTTTCATTAACTGTCATTTCTTTACAATTTTGTGTATGTACGTTTACTGTTTTATGTATTTACATTTATTGTTTTTATCTGTCGTATCATTAGTCTATATCTAAGTACATTTGTGTAAATCTTGTGTGACTGCCTTCTACCCATGCTGTAAAATGGAGCATTTCTCCCAGGGTCTCCTCTGAAAATGGGACTTGTGCCCAATCTGACTTTCCCAGTAAACAAAAGAAAGAAATCTTGAGGTTGAATGTGAAATTTGTTCAGGCTTTGGTTGAGTGTCAGAATAAACTAGTACTTAAAGGTTTACTCTCCTCTTCGGTATCTAAAGCTTCCCTCCCTGCAAAGAAGCTAGCAGAAAAATCTCAGGATTAGAAAAGGGAAAAGCCCAAACAAAAACCCAGAGAGTCAAAGTATTCCACTGACTGCTTTCCTCCCTCTGCTCCAGCTTCAGCTCTGCCAGCCAAAGTCCCAAAGTCCTCTGAACCATCCACTTCTTCAGATCCAACACTTTCTTCTGCGAAATCTCCTTCTGTTAGACACCCAAGGTTTTCTCCAGAACTGATTTCATAAAGGCTACACACTCCATTTCTACAAAAAAACAGAGTTTATAGAGCTTCATCCACCTCCTCGTTCTCCAGTAGCCTGTCCAAAGCAGATGTGGAGGGAATGAGGGGGATAATTTCCCAGGACCATAGATTCAGTTAGGAGTATTCCAGCTGTCGTTTTAATTGGACCTGTGAGCATCGGACCATCCCACTTTTAATTGATTCTACTTTTATCTGTTACTCTGCTTCAGAGGTAGCGGATCCGAGAATCCCATGATTGTCCATGTCACATCTGAAGGCTTGAACTTCATCAACTCTATCTTCTGTAATCCAGCTGGCACTGACCTTGTCGAAGCCGGATCTGGAGGTAGGGTTTGACCTCCTAGGCTTTCTGAGACATTATTTCCCCTCAGGGCTTCGGCTTTAGACAGCTCTGCTCTAACTTCTCTGTCAAGGTGGGGGGCATGGGCTTTTCTAGTCTGGTGATTTCTGCTCCTACTAGGGGTTGCCTTGAGCTGTCCGTCAGCTTCTGTCTTCAAGGCAGTCGAGAGAGCTCTCCACATGACTAGAAACAAGAAATTGTTGCCCTCCCCTTCCACAGTCGTCTCCCTCAGTCCTGAGTGTGCTCATTATGTTCCATCTGGGCAGCCAAGTCCATTCAAGCCTTGAGACTGTCCTTATGCAAGACTTCCCACACACTTACTGGTCTTCCTTGGACCATCCCCCTGTGAAAGCCCAGTGGATAAGTAAGTGCAAGAGGAGGCATATTGATTCTCTGCAGGAATCCTTGACAGAAGACACCAGTTTCGGCAAAGGGAACTGGGTCCCTAGGTGTTCCCTTAAGGATGTCTCATTCGGGGAAATTCTCAAGCTTCTGAGACAGAAAAGTGGTTGATCGTCCATAGCCCCTTCCCAAGTGGAGTCATTGGGATAGTATCCCTGGTGGACAAAAAGGGTGTAGTTCATAGGTGGGTACTAGGCTATCGGCCCTAGGGGCCTATACAAGCCTAGCCATAACAATTCCCTGGCTTTGTCTTCCCACACTATTTACTTCCCTGGACCCCTGTCTTGCAGGGCGACTGACGTGATCCCCGGTGTGAATTTCCTTTCTGCCATCCAGTCATCAAGGTTCATTTTGAAGAGGGCCAAGGAGGCGCTGTGCTTAACATGTATGGGCAGTCTGTTTCAGAGTCTGAGGAGTCTCTGGGTCAGGAGCCTATCCCTCCAGCATGTTTAATTTGTGATGACAAGGTTTAGATCCCTGGAGCGTGTGGCTCTGAGGGATTGGGATTTCTTTAAGTGTAGTATGTCCAACAGCTCTGGGTTTGACATGGCCTTGTATGTTAAGCAGAGATCGCCTCTGAGTAAACAATATGCGACAGAGTATAGCTGGAGTTTTTTAAAGCGGTCAGCGTAGGGCATCTGCTTTAGGCCTGTGATTCTTTTAGTGATGTATTTCTGTGGCCTTTCCAGTTTTTCACATTTGGCTTGGAAGGATCAGGATATAACAGAACCCATTCCTAGAAAAATGGACAAGTGCCTAGACAACACCCAAGGATCATGCCTGCTGGAGCAGGGGTCCCCAGTTGATGCCATGGTGATTGCAGCAATCACCAAAAAGGAACTTGCCAAGGAAAGTCCTTCTGTCCATCCTCCCAACCAATAGGGAGTCTAGGACCTTGGACATATTTGGGAATCAAATTTTTACTTCAGCGACCTTGGGCCTGCAGTCCTTGAATTACCTGGCACACTTTACAAGTTTCCAGAGAGATTTGACGAAGGAACTTTCCAAACCCTGTTAGGGTCCATGTCCACAGCAGATAAAAGAAAGTCTCTTCACAACTGGCCACCCTTTAGTCCCTGTGAAATGTCTCAATGCAGCTGATCTACCATGTTACAGAGGATGTTTTTGAGAGTGGCAGGTTCAGGCAGTACCTTGGGAAGCATGCCTGGATGTGATGCTGTGTAGCCCTTCAAGATGACCTTCTAAGGTAAGGCCTGAACCTACCGCTCTCAAAAAAACACCTACCGCTCTCAAAAAAACACCTTTTCCAGGCGTGAACTGAATGGGAAAATCTTGTCTGCCGTAGGGCTAAGTTTTTATGCACCCAAGATCTATTCTTCTGCATCATGAGTGGTCTCTCAATCCTTCAGTGGCAAAACAGATTTTTTGTTGATCGGCCGATAGTGCTGCAATCTCTTCACCTCTTTCCACAATTTCAAATGCAGCAGGTATTTTGCTATGACCACCCCCCCCCCCCCCCGAGGAGGAAGTCACTGAGAGGTGCTCTGATTCATGATTGGTCACCCCAGTCTCCCTTTATGCTCATCCTCCCACTCCCCTCATATCTATATTTCTACAGAAAACATGTCACCAGTAGCGCAGGGTGATCCTTATTGCTCCATTCTGGCCTTTGGCCTTACTAATATACTGTCCTTGGGTTTTGGGTCCTTTTCCACATCTGCTGTCTCACCCATCTGGACTGCCTCACCTGGACATACAACAAGTCTTCAAGTTAACAGCATGATTTCTTCACTTTCTATGATGGTTAGATAGTCTAGGCTTTCTTAAAAGGTTTTACACGTTTGCATTTTCTCAAAAGGATTCCACTAGGAAGGTATACAAGTGCAAGTGGAAAATATTGGGCCAATGAGCGATACCTGGATCCCTTTTCAGCACCCTTTTTCAGTAGTACTAGATTTTTTGGCTTCTGTTTTACATACAGCTGGCTGCGATCTCCAATTATCATGTAGGTAAAGATCATTCTTCCTTGGCCTCCCTTAGACTATGCAAAGCTTTCCTCAAAGGTAAGATGTTCATCGTGCATACAGCTGCAGTAATCACAGATGGGTTTTCTGCCGTCAGGCGGTCCCTCGGTCGGCCGAATTCCAAAGTCTTGGTCCGGTTGTCGCTTACTCTTCTGGCGTCAGTGAGGCCAGAGTATATAAGACACAGCCGGCGCCATGTTCTTCAGTCTTTTTGCGGTGCGCAGAAGCAGTTCGCAAGTGCCGGTCGGCCAGCTCCTGAATTACGAAAAAATTGGAAACGAAGTCTTCATTAAAGCTAAGTACCCCATTGGGGAAACTTTTCTTGCCTCAGACCGATGTCAGAAAAAGTTAATTGTATTTCTTGTGGGAAGCAAATACCGCATAAGGATTTCCATTCCCTCTGCATACCTTGTTTGGGCCCAGACCACGACGTCTCGGGCTGTCGCTTTTGCACTACCTTCAATAAACGCACTATTAAGCATCGGGTGGAGTTCGCCCAACACTACTTTGGTAAAGCTTTTGATTATAAAATGTCGTCGGACACTCCGACTACCGTTTTGTCCAAAAAACGCAAGGAAAAGGACCGACACGCGAGGCCCGCGGTCCCCGCCGACACCACGCCAAAACAGGCTACACGTGGTCCGGTTCTCAGCGAGACGCCTTTGCAGTCCCTGACTACCGACGACACTCCTTTGGCGGTGTCCTCTGTACCGAGACCGCTGGGTCCTCGGCCCTTTCCCAGACTACAACCAAGCCCTGCTAATGTCGAGCCTACTAATGTGGACAGGTCCACCTCCACCCATGGTGTATTTAGGCCCTCATCTTCTTTTTCAATTCAGGCCTTTACTAAATCCAAAGCAGCCAGGCATCCCACGAGGCCTGTTGCACAGGGCCCATCTCCAGGACCCATGCCTAAAAAACAGATGCTTAAAATGGCTGAGGATTTAATTACTGTTATCAGAGGTTCTCAGCCCCCTCCTGACAAGAGACCCAGAGTGGAGGAAGATTCTCCCTCTTCTGATCAGGGATCCATTTTATCAGAACATTCTGATGCAGAGGAACACTCTTACTCCCCTTTTGAGGATTCGGATGCAGAACAGTCCATTCCTTCTGTATCCCTCCTGAGGATTTTTCCTTTGGGGAAACCTTGCACACCTTGAGGAACACTTCCATTGGGAAGGCCAAGACTTTTCAGATTCCAAGAAAAGACTTAGGGAATTTCTTTGGTTACCTCAACACAGACCTCTGGCTATACCCCCTGTTTTGGACATACTGGATGATGTCTATTCGGAGGCTTGTCTTAACCCGGATTCTCTGCCTCCTGCACCAGTAAAACCTGATAGGTATTACAGAGTACCCAGCTCTCACCAATTTCTCTTCAAAGGCCATAATGCTGACCCTGAAACCATTTCACAAGGCCCCAAGGGATTAAAGGCCTCCACTGTCAAGAATCCACTTCCTGCAGAAAGGGAATCCAGATCTTTAGAAAGGTGGGGTAAAAAGGTATATACCTCGGCCACCCTAGCCATGAGGGCCTTAAACTGTCAGTTTCATATGATTAAATATCAACAGTTCCTGTTATCACAATTAAGGAACAAAATGTCTCAACCTGAACAACCAGATTTAAAGGAGTTACAGGATATGATGCATAGTGCAGAGCAAGTGGGTAAACACACCTTACAATGTGGTTATGATGCCCTAGAGGCCTCCAGTAGAGCGGCTGCTACAGGATCAGTCATTCGCAGACATGCCTGGCTTAGGGAACAAAACTTGCCTGATCATGTGAAAGCTAAACTTCTAGATGCTCCTTTACAAAAGGATGTACTATTTGGTACTAATGCTGAGGAGATACTATGGAAAATGGAAGAAAAAGCCAAATCTATGCAAACTGTCAAAGCTTTCTTACAGGTCCAACCACCACGTTTTAGCAGAAATTGGCCTTCAAAAAACTGGTCCTTTCCAGTCACTGACAAGCCCCAAAGAGGTAGATACAGACGCACAAGGGGCAGAGGGCAATCACAAGGATCATATAGAGGCAGACAATGGCAAACTCCAGCACCAAGAGATGGCGAAGACAGTGCACAACAATACAGGAAGCAAACTCAATGACTCCCTCATTTCCATGCCAAGCATGTCTCGGCTGGCAGCACCTTTGGGAGGGAAACTAGCATTATTTGCAAGCAATTGGCATATTGTCACAACAGACAAATGGATACTGGACATTATAAACAGAGGCTACAAATTTCAATTTCACACTCTTCCAAAAATGAGAGGCATGCCAAACTTGCCACAAAATCAAAGGGCAGAGGCACAACTGCAAATTTCAAAGCTCATAAGCATGAGAGCTATTCAAGAGGTACCTACGCACCAACAAGGTCAAGGTTTTTATTCAAGACTTTTCTGGTACCAAGGAAAGGAACCGACTGGAGACCCATTTTGGACTTATCCATCCTAAACACATTTCTACTCGTACCAAAATTCAAGATGCTCACATTACAGCAGCTTCTTCCCATGCTGGGCAAGGAGTTTTGGCTGGTAACATTGGACCTCAAGGAGGCATACCTGCATGTCCCAATCAGACAAAGCTGCAGAAGATACCTCAGATTTCTTGCAGGTTCAGTCCACTATCAATTCTCTGCATTGCCCTTTGGCTTATCTACTGCGCCCAGAGTATTCACAAAGTGCCTGGCATCAGTGATTGCCTACTGCAGACTTCAAGGGATACAAATTTACCCTTATCTGGATGACTGCCTGATCCAAGCGGACAGCAAGCACATACTTCTGGAACATCTGGCATATGTGACACGGTTACTGCTTTCTCTGAGATATACAATCAACAAAGAGAAATCAAGGCTAACACCATCTCAGAAAATAACCTTCCTGGGTGCCAACTTGGACACAAACACCCAGATGGCCTATCTTATGCCAGAAAAACAGGGGCAACTATCTCAGTACTTCAAAATACTAGCAAAAAGTATCAGGCTTACTGCAAGGAAAATCCTGCAGGCTCTGGGATTCATGGCATCTTGCACTCTTCTAATCCCATGTGCAAAGCTGCATATGAGGAAACTTCAATGGTACCTAAAAAATCTATGGTCTCAACACAGTCACAGTTTGGAAACAATAATACCAATAATTCCATGTTTGCAAAAGGAATTTCTATGGTGGGCCCAAGCATGTCAAGCAAACACAGGCCTCCCATTCTGCAAGCCTCAAGCAAAACAAATCATAACCACAGACGCCTCAGATTACGCCTGGGGGGCGCACATGAAGGACAGGTGCATTCAGGGCAGATGGTCCCAAAAGGAAAAGCACCTTCACATCAATCAAAAAGAAATGCTAGCAGTAATAAATGCAATTACAGCTTTCAAGGACTTCCTGCATCCAGGACAATTACTGATAAGAACAGACAACACCACAGTAATGTGGTACATAAACAAACAAGGAGGAACACATTCATACCCCTTGTGCAGACTAGCCATGACTCTTTGGAACTTGGCTCTGGAAAGACAAATCGAACTTCAAGCACAGTACTTGCCAGGATTGGAAAACACACTGGCAGACAATCTAAGCAGAAATATGACAGATCCACACGAGTGGAAGTTGCATCCTCAGGTGTTTACAGAAATAATCCAAGCGTGGGGGAGGCCAGACATAGATCTTTTTGCCTCCCACAGGAATCATCAATTGGAAAAGTTTTGTTCAAGGACCTTTCATCTAAAGGCCTGGAGAGTGGGCGCCCTCTCATTCAGTTGGACAGCATGGACAGTTTACGCATTCCCACCTCTGCCTCTTCTGCCCAAGGTGCTTTTGAAAGCAAGAACAGACAAACCGAAGATGATACTGATTGCTCCAGATTGGCCAAGGCAACACTGGTACCCACTCCTGAGGAGCCTAACACATACTCCTCCCTGGTCCCTGCCTCTAATGCCTCTTCTGCTGACCCAGCACAGCTACAAAACTCTTCACAGTCAGCTGAAAACACTCAATCTCGCTGCATGGAAAATTCCATAACACCACAACAGACCCTACTCTCCAAGGAGGTGCAGGATGTCATTTTGGAAGCCAGAAGGCCATCTACTAGGAAAGCTTACTCCGCAAAATGGAAGCGGTTTTGCTCTTGGAATGAGAAAAGAGGCCAGGACCCTAGAAAACTGAACTTGCCTCAGGTATTACAGTATCTAGCTGAGCTGCTGAACAGTGGACTTTCATTTTCCTCCATAAAAATCCATGCCTCAGCCATTTCTGCAGAGTTCAACACGGATCCCCCTTTATTTTCTCACCCACTTTTACGACAGTTCCTCAGAGGGGCTAAGAATATAAGACCTCCAAGGAAGCAACCAATACCAGCCTGGGATCTTAATTACATACTAGAAAAATTAGCATTGCCTCCTTTTGAACCAGCTGCCTCAACAGATTTGCAATATTTGTCCTGGAAAACAGCCTTCCTTCTGGCCATCACTTCAGCTCGTAGGGTTTCTGAACTACAGGCCCTCATGGCGGTGCAGCCCTTCCTCATTTTCCATCAGGACAGGGTTTCCCTTACCAACCCATCATTTATGCCAAAAGTGGTATCCAGGGTAGCCTTAAATCAAGCCATACATTTACCTACCTTTTATGGCAATCCTCAAAACAAAGGGGAAAGGCTGCTACACTCTTTAGACATTCATAGGCAGCTACGTTATTATTTGGACAGAACAAAGTCCTTCAGGAAATCAGAACAACTTTTTGTGTCCTATGCTGTAGGGGCTCAAGGGAAACCAGTTTCAAAACAAACTATTTCCAAGTGGATTGGCCACTGCATATGGTTTTGTTATTCCTATCATGGGAAATCTGTTCCTACAGGTATCAGATCTCACTCCACCAGGGCCACAGCTACCTCTACAGCCTTCCTCAGAGGAGTTCCTACCAAAGATATTTTGGAGGCAGCCACTTGGAGTTCTGTACATACCTTCACAAAACACTACCACCTGCCTTTATATTCCAGAACAAGAGCAGGCTTTGCCACTGCTGTTTTGCAGGGCATTCTGGCTCAACCCAGTTCCTCCTAGTACCTACCACCCTATGCATAGCTTTGGAATTCTACCCATCTGTGATTACTGCAGCTGTATGCACGATGAACGTAGTACAGTTTTGTACCTACCATAAATGTAGATGTTCGAGTGCTAATACAGCTGCAGTACAGGTTTCCCTCCCTCCTTCCCCACTTGGTAAAGGCATGGGGCCTAACAACCTCTTCATACTACCTGACTGGGTTATCCTGCTATGTTTTATTTGCTTGCATCCACTGATTTTAGATTATATTGCATTGTTTGTATATGTATGTAAGCATTATTTATCTATTGCCTTCCTTCTGGGGGCACCTGACATCTGGGGCAAGAAAGACTGAAGAACATGGCGTCGGCTGTGTCTTGTATACTCTGGCCTCACTGACGTCAGAAGAGTAAGCGACTACAACCGACGCCGGACCAAGAATTTGGAATTCGGCCGACCGAGGGACCGCCTGACAGCAGAAAACCCATCTGTGATTACTGCAGCTGTATTAGCACTCGAACATCTACATTTATGGTAGGTACAAAACTGTACTTTCTTAACTCAAATGACTTGTGAAGGATCTTGTCCCTCCTTGGGATTTGACAGTTCTTCTTCAGGCCTTCCTTTTGAACCCACAGCCAAAGCTGATTAGAAATATTAGAAATATTTCTAGTCGCTATTGCATCTGCTAGATGAGTATCTAAACTCCAGACATTATTTTGCCAGTCGGTTTATATCATTTTTCATAAAGACAGGGTTTCTCTTTGCAGCAACCTATTCTTTGTCCCACATGTAGCCTCAGAATTTGCCCTTAGTCCATTAAGTTACCATTTTTCTTCCTGAAATTCTCCAATAAAGGAGAATATATACTGTGTTTGGATGTACACAGACAACTGAGAATCTATTTTCATAGAACAAAACCTTTCAGGAAATCAAATCCGTTTATTTCTTTGTAAAAAGCTAAATGGGAACAGTCTGTCTAAGGTCACTTTAGTGTGGTGGCTCGCTGATTGATTGTATTTCTCATGTTTATAAGCAAAAAGGTTTAATTTTACCAAGACTACCACAAGCTCATTCCATAAGGCCAGTCTCCACTTCTCTGTCTTCTTATCCAGGACTTCTTCTATAGCTGGCATTTGTGCTACTGCTACTTGGTCCAGTGCTCATAGCTTCATAGCTCATTACAAGTTGGATATCCTTTCTAGGAGCAGGTTAGTGTTTGGTTCTGCTGTTCTCTGGAATATTCTTCCATGACACCACCCTGGGTTTATACTACCTGGGGATTCTGCCCCAGTGGTGGAAGAACAGACAAAAAGATAGCAGGTGCAAAGGTTATGTACTCACCGTAATGATGCATCTGCATTGTCTGTTTTCACCCTTCAGCCTACCCTCCCTCTTTTCTCCCTTCCATCAGTAGAAGATACTGATGTGGTTTCCTGGTATGAGCTGGGAATATGGGCTTTTCCTGACTGAGCTACAGATAGCATTGCTTTCATGTTTTTAGATTTTTCTAACTATC
Organism: Protopterus annectens; assembly: GCF_019279795.1. Lineage (NCBI taxonomy): Eukaryota > Metazoa > Chordata > Ceratodontiformes > Protopteridae > Protopterus > Protopterus annectens. Next base: position 508,524,563 of record NC_056746.1, on the reverse strand, counting down.
TACAGGTCTGTTTTTTCCTATATTTTGGTATCAGAGGGGACAAACTTAATCTGAGGTAATGTGGGGTTTGAAGGGGATTTTGGATAAGGGGAGGAGCTTGAACTATGGATCTAAAGTCTGGGAAGTGGCCAAAGTCTGATCTCAGATTGGATCTGTAACAACAATGGTTGAAGAAAGATGAAAATAGCACAGATACATCATTATGATGAGTACATAACTTTGGTTTAAATAGGAAACTGAGCAAGATTTTCATGAGTCTTGTAGACTGGAATTGTTGAATCCAGGCTTCTGTCATAGACTTTTGGTTCTGAAGAAGCATCCCGCAGTGCAGAGCCCTGCAATCCATACTCTAGGTGAGGTTTCCAGGATACTTGATTGTTTTGGGAATCACGTTTACTCATCCTCAACATCTTGTATACAGCCGCTAAACTATTACACACACGGAGGTTCCAGCAAGAGCTTGCCAATGAGATGGTCAGGTCACTGGATCAGTGGCAGGCAACTTGAAAAATAAGCTGAATGACCAGGCAGCAACTGATTATTTGTAACCTCGCCATGTAGCTAGCTCAGAATTCTGCCAGCTGCGCTTCAAAAGCAGCATGTACCGACATATCCACCCTCTGTTATAAGTGGCTATGACTTACGAATTTTGTTGAACTTCAAGGCATCGTACTTTAAATCCCCCATTCATGGTTCCAATTGATTTGGTGCAGCAGTGAAGAGGTAAAGTGCATATGTCTGTTTTACTAATCACTTCTATTCTAGGATGCAGAAGAGTCCATGTCAGTTCTAATATCAACATGGACAGTGGCATTCTGTAAGCCAGCACTCTAGGAGGAGCCAGCGTGGCTGTGGGTACTTCAGAGTGCATATTACCAGAAGGGCAGATGTAATTGGCTGAATTGGAATTTGGTGTTTTTTTTTCATCTGATTCAATGTGTGGGTTGTTGGATCCAGACGGATCTGAGTTCTGCGCCTTATACCAATGCTTTTGGATCCGAGAGCTGTGACTTTTCCCCTTACACATAATTCCCGTCTTCTGTCTGAATTCCCTCCAGTCTTGTTTGCCACCTGTGTAAACCAGACACATGGACCTAGAGCTTCATTATTCATGATATGTGAATATTTTTTTCTTTCTCCTGTTTAAAATTTTTGATAGTTCAGTATTGCATAGGGTTAGGATTTAGTCTACATATTTAGATTTGAGTGTTCATTATACTCTTTTAGCATATTTTTTTCCGCAGTGTGTGCTCAAGAGTTCACCTTTACTTTACTGGTTTTGACCTTTTCTTCTTAGTTAAGAAGATTTTTAGTCAATTTTAAGTACAAAGCTCTAACATCAACAGACTTTAAAAAGTACAACTCGTGGCATAAAATTCCTCACCAGATTCATTCAGCACCAGAGTCCTTCAAGGGCATAAAGAAAAACTGATTTTTAAAGGCTTTCTACCTCCACAGACAAGGGTCCACAATGTCTTTGGATCCAAAGACATCCACATCATTCCCTTCTGACGACAAGGAGGGAAAAAGAAGGGGAGAGATTCAAAGAGAGAAGGAAGGGGAGAAAATAAGAGAAATCAAAAGGTAAGAGACTAGAGGATCGCCCGAAGAAAGCTAAGGAAAGGTCTTCTGACCTCACAGCTATTGCGGGTCTAGCACCAAAAGTATCTAGACAGTCAGAGCCGAACATTTCCTGGATCCAGCCCCAGTCTCTGAAGTCTTCCTTTATTCTGACAGCAGCAAGTCCCAGGCTTCACTCGCCTGTATTACTGAAAGTGCCTTCAAAGCCTACATCAGTAGCTTCATCTTTCATATCTAGCCGATCTGCTAGGAGTCTCCTAGAATTTGTAGTTGACTGAATGATGTTATAGATTCTTGAGGACTCTGTTCAGCTGGGAGTCCGCCTGGCTGTTTCCCCGAGGAAAGATCCAGGATCAGTTTCTTCTACCCTCACCTGTTTAGTCTTTTCAGCTTACTACACCATCTCAATTCCCGGAGGCAATGTACATCAGATCCAGCTTTCCCCATGGTACCAACTTCTGAGTCAACAGCCCTGGAGACTTCAGCTTTGACATTTTCCCTCACTTGCTCAACTATAATGCTTTCAGGTCCAGCAGAGTCATGAAGCCAGAGCACTGGTGTCAGGGCTCCAGCAGTAGAGCCGACCCCAAGATTTTCAGGGCAATCATTGCCACTTGGGGGCTTAGGCACTTAGCAGCTCAGTATCATGTTCCTCCTCTGGGCCTTCAGCTGCTGAATTCAAGAGGGCTTCTGATTTTAATAAATTGGCCTGCTCTTCAGTTCCAGTGGCTGAGTCGGTTTTTGAGGCTGTGGAAGAGCGCCTTGACTGACCCAAGACTGGTATGCTCACAGAGTTCTGATCCATGCAGACTCCCTCTGAAGACTGTACCCTCCTTCTCACATTCTGTTTGACAGGGACAGATGGATCTGTCAGGCTTTGACACTACTCGCAGTCTAGTCCCACATCTGATTTTTGAAGTGTTACCCTCTGAAGTCCCAAGGCACATTCCCTGGAAGAGGACTTGTAAAAGGAAGCATATTGACTCCTCTCCTGAATCTGTCACTGAAGACACCAACTTGTATGAGGGAGAACACTCCTCGGGACCCCCCCCCAAGACATCTGCTTCAGAGATTACCTTGAATTGATGAAACAGTGGGGGAGCTCCACTGAAGCTCCTCCTTCTGAGTCTGTTTTTCTCAAAGTCTTTACGTCCAGTCTTTAACATCGTGGGTGGTCTCCCCTCCTCAACACCTTAGTCAACCTTAAAACTCAAAAAGCCTGTAAGAAACCTGATGTGGCAGATCACATCTCAAAAATGGCCAGATAGAATTTTACTTGCCCCTAAAGATGGGAAATTTGGGGCAAAGGATCCCCCTGTAGATTCCATGATGATAGGAGCAGCCTCAAAAAAGGAACTATACTAGGAGAGTTCCTTTGTCCATCCCCCTAACAGGAAGTCTAGGACATTGGAAAAATTGGGGAAACAGACATATGCTTCAGCCACTTTGTCTTCATGCACTGAACTGTAGGGCTCACTTGACACATTTCCAGAATTATTTGATAAAAGGAACTTGCATATTCTCTAGTGGTTAACTTGCCAGTGGATATCCGAAGAAGTGTGGATTCCCAGTTGTCTGCCCTATAGTAATTTTCAAATATAGCTATGAGACCACTTTCTAAAGCAGCAGGTGGTGCAGCCCATGCTATCATTACACTGCATTGTCATGCCTGGATGTAGCTTTGCAACTTTGTGGAAAGCTTCCAGACATCCTTCATAAATGCCCCATATAATTGCTGTACTTTGCTTGGACGGAAAGTCAAGGACACACTTACCAGAAGTGAACAGTACAGTGAGACTTGTCTGCCACTGGAATCAGTTTTTCAGCCCCTCCGAGATCCTTCTTCAGAAATCAGAGAGGTGGAAGAAAAATGTAGCTCAAAAAATCTTAAGGTTTTCACCAGTATACTTCTGGGGATAGGCCTTCTAGAAGTGGAGGCAGTTCCACTGGGCATCGCCCCAAGGGCAGAGGCAGTCTGCAAAATCAAGGTTTCTGTTGGACCATTCACAAAGAACTCTTTCTAGCACCCCTGAACGCTTCCCCAACTGCTGCAGTCTAGAGGCAGTTGGGAGATGCTTCTCCTTACACCCTCAAACCTGGGAAAACATTACTAATGATACTATGTTTCATATGCAGGTCCTGCAGTGACCCCACAAAGTTCTTTTTTCTCACTTTGCATTTATTCTTTCTAACCAGGTCAGGATTTTTAAATTGTACATGGAGCAGCAACAGTGGTGGCTTCACACACTTCTTTTTGACACAGTCCGTTTCACTATTCTACTTGGATAGTGACTACCATCATGAATGAGATTGCCCTTGGGTGTGAGGACAATGTTGTCAGTAGTAGGCAATACTTGTCACAAGTAGATGCCAGTGTGTACATTAGTGTTATGGAGAGGATGGTGGCCCTCCTCAGTGTTTAGGCCTTTCAAGAATCTTTCTCATTCATGCAGTTCCCATTCATACAATAATAATAATAATAATATTATTATTATTATTATCATCCCCCCTTTATCTCATTGTATATGATGTCACCTCTGTTAATTCACTGTCACTATCCTACCTTCATCCACAGTAATGTCTGATTTGTGACTGGACTTATCTCACACAATCCATTTACTTCTTGGCTGGATCGCTGGATCTCTCTCCTCTTGCCATCCTTCTTTCTCTCCCAAGTCTGCTTTACCAAAATGTGGTCTGCTTTCCTGCACATGTGACTGAACCACCTTTATCTGTTCTTATTGACCTTCTCTGCAACTGAGACTAATGTATGCTTCATCTCTCAATATGCATTCTACCACCCATTTCTGATTTGTATGCCCTCAAGCTTCCCCCTGTTACTGTGCCTAGGTTTCTGCACCATACAGAAGTGCTGGTTACACCAATGTTTTGTATGCTTTCCTTTTTCAGCTTTGGCATTCGTCTTTCACATACACTTTGTGCCAGTTTTGTACAGCACCTCTAAACCTAACATAACTCAGTGAGCTTTTACTTCTCATCAGCCCACCTCCCAAATATTTGAATATGTTAACACTTTCCACTATTTCCATTCTGTTTCAAATTTCACTAATGCTTCCCACATTTGCTTCCACACAGTGAGTATTTTCTTATCTGTGTATCTGTCTTGTGCATCTGTAGATGCTGCTGACCCACAGGAAAGTGGTTTGCTCCATTGCAAGGACATCATAGTCCCACTGTACTCAGTCCTCTTTAGACCAGTAATAGAGTGCAATGCAGTATTCATATGACCTGACCCAGGCATTTGCAGCAGCTGCACTGGCCACAGAAGTTTCTCACTATAAAAGAATACAGGGTGCAAATATGTTCTTTGCGGACCACCTCAAAGCTCTATCCCTGTACTTTGTCTCCTACAGACTACTGAAGAGCGATCTGTGCCTAACCTGCAAGACATTCTCCAATCCAGCCCTGGTGGATCTTCTATATATTTGCAAAACATTCAGCACTAGCATTACCAGATCTAAGGATATAAACCTTGTGTGTGACATAAAACATGTTGGAGGGGCAGGTGTGCATCTCTGAGATCATCACTTCTGGAATAGGCTCCCCATTCATGTGAAATAGAGCTCATCCCTAAGCCTATTTAACTGTAGTTTCGACCAGTGGATGAGTAATTGCAAATTCACCCCAATTTGTCTCATATGGCCCTTATGGACAGGAGCGGTTTGTAGATGCACTAAGGCACTGTATACCAAAGCCATTCTAGTCCATGGGCATTGATAATTGGGAAGTCTGGGTCATGAATAGCTAAGCTTAAAAAGGCTCTAGGGCCTTTAGCCTAGTAACTTCCTATGATCCTATGTAAGGTCATGGCATCTTTTGCATCAGAACTGGTTTGTTCTCATTACAGTTTTGTAATGTTGGAGGATCTGTAACTAATTTTAAGCACTTCAGAGGTCTTGCTTATGGCTCCATTCCTAGGCTTCATCTTGATCTAACAGCTTTCTTAGAGGACTGATTACCTCATGTATATTGGGTACAAACTTTGCAAAGTATTGCATCATTCCTAGAAACCTCTATAGGGCTTGCCTGTTGTGTGGCTTTCACCTTTGGATTATTGCTTTTGAGTTCTTCAGCAGGTTTTAGTCCCTTTTTCATTGCATTACTTGGGTATTTCAGGTTTTCCATTCTTGTTTTATGTTTGCTATTAATTTAAAAAGTTTGCTGCCTTAATCTGGTTAGCAGCTATGTCAGTCTCGTCATATTATTCTTTCATCTCACTCCCAACCAGTAAATCATTAGGTTTACAACAACTTCCAAGTCTGTAGTTGTCATTTCTTGAGAATACCTCTGTTGCTAATAAAGTACCAAAAAGAAGTTGAAAAATCTGTACATTTCTAATGGCATATTAAATGTGCATAATTTGGACCTTTGTTAATTTGGCTCTGTCTGCTTCAAACTTTGGCTTTCATGTAGGACTTGAAAAGCTTTGCATTTGGCATTCTTGAGACTACTGCTTCAACTGTAAGTAGTGGGAAATGCCCTGTTGTGATCTCTTTATGCAGATCTTGCAGTTAAAATGCAAGTCTAGTCTTCCTTTGCAGTAGTAACCCTGCTTGTTCACCCATTTTGATGGATATAATTTACTGTTGTCTTTCACTCTTTAGAGCTGCTGGTACTTTCTTGGGAGCATGTAGCACTTGCACTGTATTTGGTTTTATTTGTGATATTCTTCTTGCAAATTTAAGCTTTTAAATAAACAGGCATAGTCTAGAAGGGGTATTATTGCTGTGGGCTGTGACTTTACACAGTATCTTGACATCACTTAGAGTGTGTACTGGTTTCATCTTTTTCTTTTGAAACTGAATTTACTTGATCATTTTCTAAGCTTCACAAGCCAGATGACTCAGATAGGAGGATTTTTCTTAAGTGGCATGATATGAAAAAGAAAATTTTTTACTATATGTTATGTTCACGTCAGCAGTTCATGCTGGTAGACATAATTCTTTTAACAATATGTATGCAGGCTCTTCTTTCACTGACCAGTTAACTGCATACTTTAAATTATCTGCAGACAAAACATTACATTCTTGTGTGTAGTTAAATTTCACCTCACTTCCTAATTCTTAGCATTTCCTTCCAACAATATGACTTGCATTTTCTGTCTCATTGCTTATATGCCTCTGAAGCATTTACAGCTTTTACCGAGTCGTGGCTTTCCATTGCAGTAGTAACAGCAAACAGCCGAATTTCATATTTTCTATTACTTGCTTATTCTTTGGAACATTCATGCTTTTGCTTTTACATATTTTAGCAAAATATATTTTTGCAACAGAGATTATACAAAATTTTAGTGCAGGACAAGTGCTTAGTGCAGGACAAGTGCTTTGTGTTGTGCTTGTACTCACAAGTACTACATGGTAATTGATTTGTTTTTATGTAATAATCATTTATTGTAACTAAACAGTTGACAGATTTATAATTCTTTGTGCATTCCTCATGAGTGGTACACACACAATATACCTTGGCTGTAGGTCCATTTTTTTCCAATATGACATCTTGCATCAGTGACATGTAAATTATACAAATGGATCCAACGCAGAACTGCTATCTGCAGTCATTTATTGCAGTTTCTTTAAATACATTTACAGCATTTATTTAATTTTATGTCTTTGAACACTGGATTTTACTTAAATTCTCTGTATCCATATTGTCTTAAATTTCCCTTCCCCAGTGTTTACATTGTTTAACAGAGAGTTTCATAGTCACATAAAGAACCCAACAAATAGTACACTCTCCCCACGTCACACCAACTCCTTAACCCTGAAGAATGATCCAATTTATGTAAAAATAAAAACAATTTTTTCCATTTTAACCATTTATACTCCTGGACCAGCACAGAACCAGGGTATTCTGTAAACCATTTCTCTTTTTAACTTCTGTAAGAGTAAAAATAACTCTCTACTTCCTTCATCTCTACAGAAAAAAAAAGCTTTGAAACAGTATGTATAATAAACATTAAAATAGGCAACTAAAACTATATAAATTTACAAACATTATCCCCTCTTAACATCAGATCTACTTATTCCCTTGTTTAACTAAAGACCTTCAATACTGATAGTATCATGTCAGCGATCAGCTGTATTCATTGTATGGCCCCCTGCAGCAAACTCCTCTGTTCCAAACCTCGTGGCTCGCGATCCTTAAGATTAAATTTAATTTGTCAGTTTGCCTCCTCACTCCCTCCACCTTTCTTTCTCCAGTAATTTCAACCATGGAAGCCATGGCATTTCAGTTTTCCTGCTACTCTCACATCCTACCTTCAGTTTTTCTATTATGTATTGTAACTGTCCTATTTTAGGACTTTCAACCCTTATCATAATCCTAGCTATCGTCTTTGATAGTAGAAGTGTAAACCACACCATTTGCACACCAGATTATCCATCTTATGGCATGAAAGTATAAATATGCACAGGCTAGGAACCAAAATCATTTGTCTGCCTTCTCCCTCTTTTATTAATTGGTCCCCAAATCATATCCTCCTCTCTATTCTACTCCATTCCCACACAACTTCACTTCCCTTTCCTCTCTGTTTGTCTTCTATTGGAAAAATCTCCTGTCTCCATTTACTTAGTTGGTGCATCTAAAAACTTGTATTTATTTCTTTACCCACCACATCTACCCCAGGTGAGCATAGAGGTTTGACTCCTCTAACTTGTAAAACCTCCAACAAATCATCTCTTCCTAACCAGGAGAAGGTTTCCAGCTAACATGCATTTCCACCTGGAGCTATAATCAGCAGCGTGGCATTTCACACAGAAGGGCAGCTGTATAGCTTTCATGTATAATCCTAAATCCAGAAGTGCCAACTCTTACCTGTGTATTGTTAACATAACACTATTGCAACTCACCATTGGTATGTTATCTCCCCATAAAACGTCTCTAATCTAAGCCTGCAATAAACTGAGCTGTTTTATTTGATGGGTGCCGAAAGGCCTGTCCCAAGTACAGGATGTGCAAAACCACATACCATTGTTATAACTTTGCTTTCTGTTCAAGCTCCAAGTTATACAGTTTCCACTTCCCCAAGGTCTTTCTGACCTTCTGCATCATTTTATGCCTCATATGTATGAGACAGTCAGACCCCTAGATATTTAAATCCATTCTGACCCCTTCAGTCTGATAACCTGTCCAGCATGCCTGCTTATTCTCCATGTTTATCCCAATCACTTTTTGTCTTGTCTTAGTTTATCTTGTAATTCTGTATAGACCAAACCTTTTAAGAAGTACAGTTAAATTGTTGAAATTTTCCTCTGGATTTCTCAAGTTAAGAATAACATCAGCTGCTTATAGGGCAGTCTTAAGTTTCAAGTTTCCCCATTGATACCCTTTAATTTGAAGTATGTTACTACTTTAGCCATAGGTATCAGATACAGAGCAAAAAGTAATGGTGACACAGGGCATCCCTGTCTCATCCCCATGTTACTTGTAACTCCCTTGTTAGCTCACACATCAACTTCAACCTTTCCTATAACTCCAAAAATTTCTCTGGGAAGTTCATGACCTTCATTACTGTGAATTGGTGTGCCCAGTCAACTATGTCAGAAGCCTATTCTGCATCCAGCTTGCTAAGTTCGGCTTCATTTAGTTTCATCTCGGCATCCTGGATAATCATAACAGCCCTAAAATGTCATAAAAAGTCCTCCTTCCCTCCACAAGCATGAATTGATCTTATCTACCAATCTAGCTACTGTCTGCACTTACCTGTTTGTTAGGATTGCCATGAATACCTTTTAATCATGGTTCAGTGTTGTGATTGGACAGTGTTTGCCAACTTTAGAAGTACCGTCCTCCACTTGTGACTGTAATACATATGTAATATGTATATGTGGATATCTTTTACCCCATTGATTGTCCCCGTGGTCCACATTTCTACTAACCCAAAGTTCCTTAATGTTCTGTTCAGCTTCTGTGATTTCCATACTTTGAACCTGTCCTCTCTTCCTCTCATCTCCCCCTGGCCCAAGACCATATTGTAGTCGCTGGTCAGTATTGGTATCCATTCTGCAAATCGTATTATTCTATGCAACTTATCCCTTATTTCTGCATAACTAGCCTTTGCTGAGTTATATTCTGTGATTATTAACCTACCTCTCTAAACTTCCAAACATCCCTCTGCATTTTCCAGCAGCCTGTCAACTACAATTGGTAGCCAATTGTCCATCAGAACCACTTTTCCTGTTTGTGTCCCGGTCTAGATATCTTTAACTACTATATACCCCATTGTCTGTAGCATATTGGCCATCAGAACTGCTATTTCTCTTTTAGTGTCCTAGCCTAGCTAGCTTGAACAACTACTGTGTACCCCATACTAGTTAGCTTCACTTGTTCCTTCCTGTTCGGGTGCATGTCTAGCGGAAGTGCAATTTGTGCCTTTTCCTTTCTGATTGCATTTATGATTCCATCCTTTTTAACAAGACCTGTCAGTCCATGCACATACCATTTTTGCTGTCCCATAGAAGTACATCCCTGGTTCAGGGCCCTCTTGGTGTCTAGTAAATTGAACATTGTGCCACCTCCTGTTCTCCTTTTGGTCTCCTTAAAGTCACTTTCTTCAAAGTTTCCATAAAGCAAATTGCCTGTGTTCTTCCTTTTTTCTTTCATCCCTGAGGGATACATTTTCTCAGCCTTAATCCCCTAGCCTCCCTTTAATGTGTGCAGGTAACATTATAACCAGAACTATATACAGACTCTTGCATTCCAAGGACTGGGCATTTGCTCCATTAAATGTGCAGCCCATTTGTCTGTCTGTCTTTCCCATATATGTGGGTGCATAGTACCCATCATGCAATGAGACAGACTTTTCCTGTCATCATACCAAGCCTCACTTATTTTGATTGTATATCTCAGATGGGCACTGAGCGTTATCCTTTAAGAGCTGTAACATGTTGTCTTCTTCATTAACTTTTCTGTCTGTAATATTCCTTCATATTTCCCCCATGAGTTTCCTATAAGGCTTTCACATCTTTAGGCATCACATACTTTCTATGTTTTTGTGTAGAAATTCACTGTCTTCACTCTTAACACATTTTGTATACTTAGATATGCATAAAGCTTCCCTTTCTTCTCTCCTCTGATATGAAAAGATTCCTATGTTGCACCGCAGCTTCTTAGTAAAACTCTGGGACTACCCTCAGTACCCGAGTGATCTGTCTGCTTGTATCCCATTCCTGTTCACTTTAGTGTTACTACTGCTCATCCTCCTCCCTCATTACACGTTCCTTCTGGCTTGTATCATCTTTCTGGCTGTATATATGCCCCACTCTCTGTTGGTTTTGAATACGTGAGTCATCATTACACTGTGTAATAACCTGTACAATTAATTGTTTGTGTCAGGTGGACCAACAGGTGCAAGACTGTATAAATTCTAAAGTCCGAGATGTCATTCCCCTCTGCTTTAATTCAGCACAGGTTAAACAACCTTACATAGGCCTTATCATCAGCTCCCTTTCTTGCCTTCAAACTCCTAATGAGTGACCGCCTCCAGCACTATTGTTGTTTTTAGGCCCTCTGTTTTTAGCTAATCACCTTATTTGTAGGAATAGTCCTAAAACAATACAGTAACACATTATGTAGTTAATTGCAGCCACAAGAGGCCAAGAGAGGTGAAATGGTTTATTCTCTGCATCTTAAAAATCCTGGTTTCCTGACTGAAATCACTGTTGCAGTATTCTTAACAAATGGGTTATCACTGCTGTTGCCTTACCCGGGGTATCAAAACTTTACCTTCCCAGGATTTGTATGTCTGACATATGACCCCAGCTCGCAAGTGTAGGGATAAATAGGCAGACATATGAGCACAGTTCCTCAGACTGTCTCACCACCAGCCCAAATGCAGGTTGCATATCTGTCAGACTAATTGCCTTTTGGTCATTGGTGCTGTTGCTTCAAATACTCAGATAAATGCCCCATTGGGGAACTCTCCTTCAAATGTTTTAATTGTTTTTCTTACCAGTATTGGATGTCAGCTAGGAGGGGTAAATGCGAGTGCTGCAAGCAAATTCTGTACTAAGACTTGCACATCCGGTATCGTTTTTAGCTTAGTAGAGGGACACGACTACAAAGCTTGTTCCACCTGCCAGTCCTTTGTTCCTAAGAGTGTGCTGTCCCATTTGTTTTCTCTTAACACTTTCCTCAATACCCAGCATCTTAAAAATGCTTGGCCCACTCCAAAATGGCAGATTTCACTTCCTCATACGTACAGTCACCACTTAAGAAAAAGCTTAAAAGGCCTGGGCCAGAGACTTTGCCAGCCCTTTTTGACTCCGGTGTACCTGCTGAGGTTTCAAAACATGCGGTATGTCTGATTTCCCCATATGCTCTCTCCTGAGACCCCGCTTGAGGTCGGTATGGTGTCAGAGGTTGTGACTGTAGGGGATTCTGCAGACAAAGTTTAACTGTGAATCATCATATCAGAGAGATCAGGGGGAATTCCTCAGATCATGGTTAGGGAAGAAATCCCAGGAAAACTAATAGAGGTACATCAGGGTGATGAGCCACTGCCCCTAGTAGTGGTGGACATCACAATCAAGGAGAAGGGTCAGAAAACAAAACATGTTGCTTCCCTTCAACCACCTCGTCCTCCTCCTCCATTGAGATAGAAGGAATGGATGAATTTCTCTCAAGGTTTTTTTAAGGCCATTTTAGCTCTGAAACTTCCTTTATCATCTCAACCCCCTCCCCCCATTGCTCAAAAGATGGCTGTGGATTCATCTTCCCATGAAGATGAGAAGGCTCCTGATTCTGACCATTCTCTGGCCTACTCCTCTCAAATGTACTGCCCTGGCCAAGTCCCCTCAGATGATGAGGACTTCACTTTTTTTTTTCACCTGATTCTCCAGTAGAGAAAGCCTCTTTTGGAGAGACTATCTTAAGTTTGATGAAACATTTTGAGTGGAATTCTAGGTAGATTTCAGAGGTGCAGAAAATATACTATAGCTTTTAAGAAGTGCCCCCCCCCCCTTTATGTGAAGCTTTTTTGTATGCTTTTGAATCCACTTCTGTTACTGCTGAATCCCATCCTCAGTTTCCCAAAATACCAGAAATTTTTGTAAAGTCCTTGTTTATATTAAGTTTCTTTTTCTTTTTAAAAATCTTGTGGCGGACCCTTCTGCAGCTTCCCCTCTCATCTGATAAGTGTTCCAATGCCAGTTCCCCTCCTTCAGACAAGGATAGCAGAGCTTTGGATGAGGAAGGTAAAAAGGTTTTATACCTCCATTATCTTGGCATTCAGGGCTACTAATTACCAAACCCAAATGACGAAATATTTGATATTGATTCTTTTTTTGTTTTGCAAAAAATAATGGTGAATTTAAAAGAAACTGACTCTAAATAAATGTCCTTTATGCTGTAGAGGCTTGACTTAGAGCACCTGCTACAGGCTCTGTTATTCCCTAGTGTGCATGGTTACATAGCCAGCCTATTCCTAAGGACTTGAAAGCAAAAGTAGTAGACTCCTTTTTAAGCAGGGATCTTGTTTGGCCCCCAAGCAGCCATCATTTTCAAAACTCTGTAAGAACAGGGAACAGCCATAAAAGACTGCAGGCAGCTTCTGTTAATCTCTGATGTTCATCGTGTTTCACTGTTGCAGTCATGACTGTAGGGTTCTCCCCTGCCGGCAGGCAGCCCTCGGTCGGCCAGAATCCCAAAGTCTGGGTCAGGCGTCGGCTGTTCAACCATGCTCCCTGACGTCAGAGCGCCAGGAGTATAAAGCTGACAGCCGACGCCATCTTCTCCAGTCTTTCTTGCCATGCGGTGATAGCAGTTCGCAAGTGCCGGTCGGCTGACTCCTGACGAATTTTTCTATATACTTCGGTCCGAAGACTTTCTTCTCCACTCAAAGCTAAGTACCCCTTTGGGGAAACTTTTTTCTTGCTCCACTCCGATGTCAGAAAAAGTTAATAATTGTATTCCATGTGGGAAGCAAATACCTCATAAGGATTTTCATTCTTACTGTATTCCTTGCTTAGGCCCTGACCACGACGTAGCTAGTTGTCGGTTTTGTGCTAGATTCAATCAACGTACAATTAAGCGAAGGTACGATTTTGCTTTTCATTACTTCGGTAGGCGCTTTAACTACAAAATGTCGTCGGATGCGGTCCCGGCTACCAGAGTTCACAAACGTTGCAAGGATAAAGACAGGCCTCCGAGGTCCAAATCTGATGATAGCGCACAAGCGGAGCCAGCTTCAGGTTCGGCCGTCGTCAGTGAGGCGCTTTTGCAGCCCCTGTCGTCGGCCATTTCAGAACCGATGGCCGAAACGAACTCTCATGAGGAGCCAACCAGGCCTTTAAATATTTATGTTGCAAGACCTTCAGACACTGCTCCTTCGGATGGGTCCGGAGCCGCTGTGCAGGTACCGGCTTCCGAAGGGGTTTTCAGGCCTACTCAACTACTAGTAAAGGCAAAGCCAAAGACAAAGGCAAAGACTCCTTCTAAGTCAAAGACTTCAACACAGGCCTCTTCTGAACCGGCTCCCAAGTCACAGAAACAGTTACTCAAGATGGAGGATTTACTTAGAATGATTAGGGGTTCACATCCCCCTCCAGACAAAAGGCCAAGGCAGGATGTTTATTATGATTCCTCTGATCAGGCTTCTGTTTCCTCAGTTTCTTCTTCTGATCAGGAATATTCTTTCCCTCCTTATGAGGATTCTGATGCTGAAGAATCCATTCCTTCAGCTTCTCCCCCTGAGGATTTCTCTTTTGGGGAAACTTTGCATGAAATGAGGGAACATTTCCACTGGGAAGGACAGGAATCCAAGAAAAGACTGAGGGATTTTCTTCTTCTTCCCCAACATAGACCCCTGGCTATTCCTCCTGTTTTGGATATTGTGGATGATGCCTTTTCGGAGGCTAACTTAACCCCTGACTCTTTTCCTCCTGCTCCTGTTAAGCCTGATAGATATTACAGGGTTCCTGATTCCCATCAGTTTTTATACAAGAACCCTGCTGCTGACCCTGAAACCATTTCTCAGGGTCCTAAGGGAGTTAAGGCCGCTTCTGCCAAAAATCCCATTCCTACTGAAAAGGATTCTCGATCCTTAGAAAGATGGGGCAAAAGGTGTACACTTCTGCTACTTTGTCCATTAGGGCTTTAAACTGTCAGTTTCATATGCTTAAATACCAGCAATTTCTCTTGTCTGTCTTAAAACAAAAGCTTACTTCCATTTCTGCCTGTGCAGATAAGGAATTACATGACTTATTGCATGCCACTGAACAGGTTGGGAAGCATGGTTTACACTGTGGATTTGATGCCTTGGAGGCTTCTTCTAGGGCTGCGGCCTCTGGCACAGTCATTAGAAGGCATGCATGGCTAAAGGAACAAAATTTACCTGAACAAGTAAAGGCTAAATTATTGGATGCTCCTGTTCAGCATAATGTTTTGTTTGGATCAAAAGCTGAAGAGGTGATTAAAAAGATGGAGGATAAGGCGAAATCTATGCAAACAGTTAAAGATTTCTTACAAGTACAGCCACCTAGATTTAGCAGGAATTGGCCTTCAAAAAATTGGTCCTTTCCCACTTCAGACAGGCCTCAGAGGGGTAGATATAGACGCTCCAGAGGGAGGTCTCAAACACAAGCTGCTTATAGACCAAGACAGTGGACTGCTTCCACCCCTAGGGGAGGAGAGGACAGGTCACAATCTCAAAGAAAACAAACTCAATGACTCCCTCTGTTGGGCTACAGGAACTTCTTGCCTGGAAGCCCCTCTCGGAGGAAAACTTTTTCTTTTTTATCAAAATTGGACTCGAATAAAAGAAGACAAATGGGTTTTGGATGTGGTTTTAAGAGGTTACAAATTCCATTTTCATACCTTGCCAAGGCCAAGCGGATGGCCAGACCTTCCAAAACATCAATGGACAGAGGCCTTAAACAAGGTGGATGCTCTTTTGGCTATGAATGCCATAGAACTGGTTCCTCTTTCAGAGATGGGAAAAGGTTTTTACTCAAGGCTCTTTAGTCCCAAGGAAGCAAAACTCATGGAGACCCATTCTGGATCTGTCGGTCTTGAACACTTTTCTAGAGATTCCAAGATTCAAGATGCTTACTCTTCAGCAGCTACTTCCAATGCTGTCCAAAGATGCATGGATGGTAACTTTGGATTTAAAGGAGGCATATTTACACATTCCCATCAGGCAGGATCGCAGAAAATACCACAGGTTCAAGGCCGGATCGAGGCACTTTCAATTCTCTGCACTGCCCTTTGGATTGTCTACTGCGCCCAGGGTCTTCACCAAATGCCTGGCTCCAGTAGTAGCTTACTGCAGACTCAAGGGAATTCAAATTTACCCTTATCTGGACGATTGTCTAATTCAGGCAGACAGCAAGGATGTCTTACTCCAGCATCTAGAATTTGTACAGAACCTCCTCAAGTTCCTGGGATTCTCTGTAAACATAAAAAAGTCAAATTTGACACCATCACAACAGATAACTTTTCTGGGTGCACTTCTAAACACCACAACCCAGATGGCATTTCTGACATCCGAAAAACAATTACAGCTGGCTTCAACTTTCAAAACCTTGGCAACTCTAACTCAACTATCTGCAAGGAAATTCCTGCAGGCTTTGGGTTACATGGCCTCCTGCATCCTTCTCGTACCATATGCAAGACTACACATGAAGAAAATACAGTGGTACCTAAAAAGTGTAAGGTCTCAGCATTGCCACAGTTTAGACATTCTGATCTCCGTCCTTCCTTGCCTTCAAAAGGAATTTCTTTGGTGGTCCAGGGCATGTGCTCTAAACAAAGGGAAACCCTTTTGTCTGCCTCCTGCCACTCAGATTCTAACCACGGACGCCACTGATTATGCTTGGGGAGCCCATTTTCAGGGCAATTGTCTGCAGGACCTTTGGACAAAGGATCAGAAGCACCTGCATATCAACTTAAAGGAAATGTTAGCCGTTCAGAAAGCTCTATTGGCTTTCAGGAATCTTTTACAACCAGGACAACTACTAATACGAACAGACAACACCACAGTTATGTGGTACATAAACAAGCAAGGGGGATCTCATTCCTACCCCCTTTGCAGACTAGCCATGGATCTATGGAACACAGCTCTAGCTTGCAATCTGGATCTTCAAGCTCAGTTTCTACCAGGGAAACAAAACTTCCTGGCAGACAGTCTGAGCAGAAACCTTTCGGATCCACACGAGTGGATGCTGGACACCAAAATATTCAGGATGATAGCAGCAGTCTGGGGATGTCCTCACATAGACCTCTTTGCATCCCATCTCAATCATCAACTACAGAATTTTTGCACCAGGACTTTCCACAGAGAAGCTTGGAAAGTGGATGCCCTGTCATTCAGTTGGAGGAACCTCTCGGGATATGCCTTTCCGCCTCTTCCTCTTCTTCCACGGGTTTTATTGAAGATAAAACAGGACAAGCCCAATATGATAATCTTGCTGGCTCCAAATTGGCCTCGGCAGTTTTGGTATCCAACTCTAAAAAAACCTATGCCTGGAGCCCCCTAGGGTTTTACCTCCGTCTCCGAACCTTCTGTCCCAGCATCAGGGTCATGTTCTTCACTCTCATGTCAGAACTCTCAGCCTGGCGGCCTGGTTAATCCAGGGCCTTTGATTTCGTCTTTACTGCCCAAGCAGGTTATGGATGTCATTTTAGAAGCCAGACATCCTAGCAGTAGAAAATCTTATGCAGGAAAATGGAAAAGATTTTGTTCCTGGATGCAGGCTCAGGATTCTGATCCTCTTCTTCCTAACATTACTTTAATTTTACTTTACTTGACAGATCTCTTACATAAGGGTATCTCTTTTTCTTCCATTAAGATACATGCCTCTGCTATTTCTGCTCATTATAATACAGACCCTCCCATCTTTTCCCACCAGCTCATGAGACAGTTCCTCAGAGGAGCTAAGAACTTAAGACCTGCTAGATCTCCTCCCATTCCAGCTTGGGATCTCTACTATGTTTTGGAAAAACTAACCTTGCCTCCTTTTGAGCCTGCTGCCTCTTCTGACATCAAGTTTTTATCTTGGAAGACAGCTATCCTGTTAACCCTAACCTCGGCCAGGAGAGTTTCAGAGTTACAAGCTCTTATGGCTGTGGAACCTTATATTATTTTTCATCAAGACAGGGTATCTTTGAGGACTAATCCTACCTTCATGCCTAAGGTGGTTTCCAAAGTGGCTTTAAATCAAACTATCCACTTGCCAACCTTTTTCCCCACTCCTCAAAATAAAGGGGAAAGGATCTTACATTCCTTGGATGTACACAGACAACTACGTTTTTACCTGAACAGAACCAAGGACATCAGAAAATCAGAACAATTATTTGTTTCTTATGCTTCAAGTTCCCAAGGTAAAGCCATTTCAAAACAAACCATTTCTAAATGGATTGCTCATGGAATCAGATTTTGTTATTCTCACCATGGAAAGCAAATCCCAGGGAGTATACGGACTCATTCCACCAGAGCTGGTGCCACTTCTGCGGCCTTCCTCAGGGGAGTTCCTACCAAGGACATTTTGGAAGCTGCAACTTGGAGTTCAGTGCATACTTTTTCTAAGCACTACAATCTACCTCTCTACTCTAAGTCTAGGGCAGGCTTTGCCTCTGCAGTCTTGCAGGGCCTTTTAGCCGCCCCTTCCTCTTTATGACCACCTCCCTTTCTTTCAGCTTTGGGATTCTACCCTACAGTCATGACTGCAACAGTGAAACACGATGAACATAGTACAGTTGTGTACACCTACCATAAATGTAGATGTTCGAGTGTCTTCACTGTTGCAGTCTGGGTTTCCCTCCCTTCTGTCCCCTCTTATTTTTACTTTTGTGTATTTCTTTTTTTCACCATTCTTCTGAGGTGTATTTGCAAAGGTTATGGGACCTTTTTCATTTTTGGGACTCCTGACATCTGGGGCAAGAAAAACTGGAGAAGATGGTGTTGGCTGTCAGCTTTATACTCCTGGCGCTCTGACGTCAGGGAGCATGTTTGAACAGCCGACGCCGGACCCAGACTTTGGGATTCTGGCCGACCGAGGGCTGCCTGCCGGCAGGGGAGAACCCTGCAGTCATGACTGCAACAGTGAAGACACTCTAACATCTACATTTATGGTAGGTGTACACAACTGTACTTTCCTAGGTGCCAGAGGAATTGCCTAATACAACCTACCTGTTTTGTCAGTAGGGACCGTAAGCCTAACTAGAAATCCATGAAGTTTTCCAGAAAGAGATTCCCTAAAAAAAAAAAATACACAAGGATGCCTCCCTTTTGGGACTATTCTCTGACTGTCTTCAATCTCCTTTTCCCCCTCTTCCCCCACCCCACCCTTCCCCTCTCAAGAAGACTAACCCAATCTCGCTGTCCACCTGGGAAAAGATCACCACAGACAAGTAGGTTGTCTCATTAAAAAAAAATATGCAATGGCTTGGATGCAGATTCTTCCTGTAAATGGCCCCTACCACCACACAATCAGATTCATCTGCTCCTACCCATTTTAGAACAACTAGGAGAACAAGGCACAATAGAGTCGCTGTTAGAAGAATTTTTGGGAAACGTGTTTTACTCTAGACTTTTCCTAGTGCCAAGGAAAGAAGGGCAGTGGAGACCCACACTTGGATCACTGTCTACTAAACACCTTTGTAAAAGGGCCTACTTTCAAAATGCTGTGCTTGTCCACACTTCTGCCTTTCATTTTGCCTCAGGCTTTTCTAGTATCCCTAGTTCTAAAGGATGCTTACTTCCATGTACCAGTTCAGACCCCTTGCAGGAGATTCCCTCGGTTTTGTACTGGCTCATCTCACCACCAGCTTACTGCTTTGCCTTTTGGGTTTTCCGCAGCCTTAAGAGTTTTCACAAAGTGTCTGGCACCAGTAATTGCCTTCTGCCAAACCCAGGGAATTCAGATTTTTCCCTACATACACAACCTGAATAATCCAAGCTACTTCACTTCAAGTTCTTCAATGGCACCTGCAGTTCAGCCTCCTCCTCCTCCTTCTTCTGTTTTAGTTGGGATTCACCATTATCTACAAAAAATCCTCCTTGCAGCCATCACAGGATCTAGTTTTTCTGGGCTGCAGGCCGGACACAAAAGGAATGCAGACCTTAACTCGAGAAGGTGCAGAGCCTCACAAACTACTTCCACAACCTTGGCCCCTTCAGACAGTGCTCAGCAAGGGAGAGGGCTGAAGGGTTCATGGCGGCTACTATCTCAATGCTTCCCTAGCCAGACTGCATATAAGGAAGATCCAGTGGTACTTAAAAACAGTTTGGTGTCAGCAAGCATACCCACTGGACACAGTGATCCCTCTTTTACCCTATCTCAGATGGGAACTCTTAGGGTGGAAAGAGCAGGTGAATTTCAGTCCACGGCCTTTCTTCATCTGTCCTGCCCCAATTCAGTAAATGCACATAAATGCCTTTGACAAAACATAAGAGGTCTGGAGAGGAAAGAGTGCAGGATAGATTACTGCCATTGTTACTGAAAGATCACATCAGAATATAAGAAATGAGGGTACTCATCCAAGCTCTTCAGGTCTTTTTACACCTCCAGAAACCAGGTACCCTACGAATGTACACAGACAATACTACAGTAATGCAGTACATAAAAGAAGCAAGGAGGGACCAGATCCTTATCAGTTGTGCAGACTGGTTCAGGAAGCCTGGGACTTTACTACCAGAAAAACATGTTGCTCACTGTCGCATACTTCCTATTACAGAGCAATGTACTTGGCAGGTCCTTGGAGAACCCTCAAAAATGGCATCCTTCACCATCGGAAGGCCCTTCAGTTATACCAGCTTGGAGGACAGATGCATTCTGTTCAATTGACATGGAAGTTCTGTCTTCCTTCCATTACCTCTTATTTCAATAGTTCTTCTAAAGACCCATAAAGCAAAATATTGTTAGTGACTCTTTTTGCTAAGACAGCATTGTTTCCCTTTTTCTTTTTCTTCTAGCCAGCAGGCAAGTGCTGTTTATCATCCACAGAGTTAGTTTTAGGTTAACTGGGTTCTTATTCCTTGCAGGCACCATTTATCTGAGGATGTCATTAAGGTTCTCCAAAAAGCCAGGAGACCCCTCGCTCAAAAATCTTACATAGCCAGATAGAAAAGATTCTCATATTGGTGCCAAAGAAATGGACAGGACTCCAGCAAGTCAGAGGTACCTTCCATTCTGAAATATCTTTGTGAAATATTACATACCATTTTGGCCTGTTCTTCCATCAAAGCCCACCAGTTGCCCATCTCCACTTTCTTGTTTCCCACTCTTCCACTTATGCCCAGGCCTGAGATCAAGCTATGCCTTAAAGGGATCCTACATCTGAGGCCACCTAGAAAGCCCATTACCTCTACTTGGAACCTCAACTTTGTGCAAGAGAACTTACCTTACCTCCCTTTGAACTAGCAACATCAGCAAAGCTCAAATTCTGTACTTGGAAAAACTATACTTTTTCTGGCACTCACTTCAGCTAGAAGAGTTTGGGGGCTGCAGGCACTCGTGGCCATTCCCCCCTTTTTTTTTAAGAGACAGTAAGACCAGTCAGGACTAATCCTTCATTTATGCATAATGTAGTGAGAAAGCTGTCCATCAGTCAGGCCATAAACCTACTTATATTCTTTCTCAACCCACAGAATGAAGGGGAACGGATACAACCTTCTCTGGACATTCACAGGCACCCAAGATTCTGTTTGGACAAAAGAAAATCCATTTAAAAATGTTAACGGGTCCATTTTAGAGATCAAGAAAGAAACGGTCAATGTGCAAGCAAGCCATGGATCTCTAAGGCCATATCATTTTGCTGTCTCCATGCCAAGTCCTTGCCCTAATGCCCTCAAGCTCACTCTGCCAGATCAGTAGCAACATATTGGGCTTTCTCCAAAGGAGTGGATGCCAGATCCACTCTGGAGGTTGCCATCAGGTCATCTGTAGACAGTTTCACTGGACACTACAGGATAGGAGTATTTTCAAGGTCCAGAGCTGCTTTTGATTGGTCGGTCCTTATCTGGCCTGTTGGACAGTTCTGCTACCTTCTAACCAGTCTCCCTTACTTTTCCCTTACCTCTGGGAATCACCCAAGTGTTAGGAATACTGCAGTAGTGATTTCAGTCAGGACACAGTACAGTTGTATAAAAATATACCTTAAATGTAGATGTCCTACTGATCACTGTTGCAGTATTCCTTTCCACCCTCCTTCCCTCTCTTTGCTTTTATCATCTCCTTTCTCATTTTTCATTCCCAGTTCTTAACCCCTGGGAAACTTATTAGCACCAGCTTTCTTACCACTTCATACTGTGCCCCTCCTTGCTGACTAGTCTTGTGTCTCAGGGGGTCTTCAGGCTGCTGACTTGGAGATAATCTTGAGGAATTATGCTCGCACGTCTGCTTGCTTACTCCTACTCTTGTGAGCTGAGGTCACACGTCCGGCATAGGCATACAATCCTGGGAAGGTAAATCTTTGGTACCCCGTCTAGATGACAGCAGTGATAACCCATGTGTTAGGAGTACTGCAACAGTGATCTGTAGGACAGCTACTGTTACACAAATGTACCTTTGCCTGAATTTTGAGTTTATGCAAACCATGTAGTGCCACCCATGCATTTTGGTCAGTAACAGTAAAACCACTCCCACAAAGATTGCCATACCAGTCCCCTGCTTCCCTTACACCACGTTTCTTTTCTTTCAAAAAGAGGAGTGCTGTATATCACACCACATCACTCTTTCTTTACCCCACTGACATCAATTTTTTTTTTTTTTACTGCCAGTGAATTTCTGAAGAGGTTTTAAAATATTTTATAAACCGTTTTAACACCATATTTAAAAAAAATATGAACACATTCCCAGAACTTTCCTCTTGTGTTGCTTTGGACTTTACAACTAAACATCAGAATTCCTCACTTCCTCATACATCCTAAATCATTCATATACAGTTACGTAAATGACTGGTCACGAATAACTTTGATCTCATGAATTTAGTCATAGTGAACTGAATCTGAGCTAAACTTCCATCTATGTCACTATGTAGTACAAGTCTTTACATTTCAATGTATTATCCTTTACATACCCGAGCGTGTAACAAACAATCTGTCATTAAGTCATTAAACCATTACCCCTGTCTGTGCGCATGATACCACAAATGTCCCCCAAGGCCTTATGCACTTATTTCTGTTCCTGTAGCTTTTCTGACCTGTTACAACTGATGTTGACATCTAGCTGTTTTCCCTATCTCTCTATGGCAGACAACACTTCTGAAGTATCTAGTCTTTGTACCATCTTGGAAGAAAATCTTCATTGAAGTGGTGTACATAATCTGAAGCCTCCATCTCTTAGCTTTGCAGTATTTTTGTAGCAGAATGATGGCTGTTCTTCTTTTTTCCTCCAGTTTGTAGCTGAAAGATCTTGGTCTACAAATACTTTGGATTCTCCACTGTATTTTTTGAGTCCTGGCTTCTATAGAAAGTAATTTTCATCATAGTTTGTATGTGCCTAAATGAATTAATGTAGGGCAAGTGTCATGTGGTGTCTGCCAGGTTGGAGTCCCAGCTGTACTGTGGACCCTCTACATATGTGTCATCCTGTGGGATCTTCATCCAAAGGGACATTTTTTTTGATAAATCCCCAACAGTCTTTACCTTCCATTTCCTCAGGTATACCATTTAGTCTCAGGTTTTTCCGTTTAGTCCTGTCTTTCTGGTCTAATAAAGTGGCCTCCAATGAGTCGAGCCTCTATTCTGAAGCCATGACAGTAGCTTTGAGATCCTGGTTTTCCCTGCATTTAGGGCCTAAATCATGTCCATGTGTATTGAATATATCTGTAACCTCATTGATTGCTTCATCATTCTCCTTCATAAACTACTCAAATTCTCATTCATCTATTTGATTTCCTTTAATGTAACCTCCGAGAGATCTGCAGTGTCCTGCATAGGTTGTATGTAATGCCATGTGAAACTGTCACACAATATGGAATTTGTTTCTGTCTCATTCTACCATTTTTCTTCATTCAGTTTTTTTATCACCATTAACTATTGTGTTAATACTACTTTGAATGGAATATCCAATGTCCTTTCTGTCAGACTCAAAAAGATGCTTTGTTGGATTCGTCTGAATTCAACACTGGCAACTTGTTCACGTTCTAGGTTCCAAGGCTCAGTCAGTCTCCTTTCCCTACCCATAATTCCCTTCTGTCCCTTCAGCACATCAGATCTGGTTTCCCGCCTGTTCAGTTTGGATGTGATCTGAAGGCCCAGTGCTTGACTTTGAGATTAGGTCCCTGTTTTTCAGTGTTTCAACAGTTTAATAAATATTCTTTGTATGTTTTATTCTAGTTTTTAGACTTGTGGCTATAGGTGTTTTAGTGTGTTTCTGGTTTCTGGGGTGTTCTTTCCCACCCTGTCTCCTGTCTATCTTTAAAAAGAAGTTTGTTAGCTTCAAAGTTGTACTTTTCTAGAAAATACTCAGTGTGTTAAATTGTGACTTGCATAATTTCTTTCTTGGTTTTAATTTCTCCATATGCTTAGGTTTTACATACCTTGACAGGAATGGACCCCATTAGGTAAGGGCATAATTAAAATTTATGAAATCCGTTTTGCTTCACTGTTGACATTTGTTACGAGTTCTCTTCTCAGCACTTGTAATGTACCCAGAATTGCATCATTTTGCAGTTCATAAGGGGTTACTTTTATCGGTGGCATGTTTAGATATGTTTGAAGATTCTTTTATTTGGCCAGTTGCTCCTACTGCAATTGGAACCATCTGTATATCTTTATTCCACATCGTTCTAGTTTCTTTTTTGCAAGTCCTGATATTCTACACATTTTTGCCTTTCAGTTCATAAGACATTGTAGTCACTGGGTGTAGTAATTTCAATAATCAAAGCTGTATTTATCTTTATCTCTTGAACAATATTTGGTCTGTTTGCTTCTGTATACTTGTATGCTTTAAGTTAAAACAGGAAGTGCAAGTTGATTTATAGCTTGAACTTTATTTGTAGATGTCAGGACTGTTTTCAGTATTAATTTTAAAACCCTCCTAAAATATTTAAACTAACATAAAAGGCACAGTAGCGATGCAGACAGTAAACACAGCAATAACCAAAATGCAGGAAACAAAGTTGAAAAAAACACTGCTTCATAAACTTTAAAGTTCGGATTTATTGTAACACAAACAGAAAGAGAATAAATCCAAATTTTAAAGTTTATGAAGCAGCGTTTTTTTCAGCTTTGTTTCCTGCATTTTGGTTAGTGCTGTGTTTACTGCCTGCATCGCTACTGTGCCTTTTATGTTAGTTTATGTGCTTGGACTGAGTTTGGCACAGGTAGCCCGTTAGTCCTGTGGGGAGTGATATTTCTTGGACTTATATTTATATTTCTAAAATATTCCTTGCTGAGCTTTGTTGTAATTTTTTCATGCTGTATCATTGCCCCTTCATCTGTTCCAAGGTGTTTGTACAGTCCTTGTTACAAATCTTTTACATCACATTTTTCTCCAAGCTTATGTTTTGAGTCTTCAGATTTCCTCTTTCAAATGTTATTTTTACAAATTTGTTGAGACCAAATGACATTCCTTGTCATCTGATAGTTGCTCTTTCAGATGTTCATCTGATGACCTGTATAGTTTCAAGTCATCCACAAATGGTAGATTAGATGTCCTTTCACTTGATTTTCTTGTCAAATTGAATCCGTGACCTAAGCTGTTGAATAAACAGCTTAATAGATTAAGAGTAAGGCAGAACATTAATGGTGACAAAGAATAACTGGAATATTCCACTCTGGATTTGGACAAGAGTCCAAAGAGTCAAGAGTGAGGAATACTATCAAATGCTTTCTTGTAATCTAACCATGCTATACTGAGATTCCTGACTTGTGGAATTTTCCCGCTGTGGAAGCTTTTGGCCAGCCTGACTACCAGAGACTATTTTCCCCCTCTGCTGAAACTGGCAGATGCCCTGTCCAACATTACTACATTTGGGTATAAAGGAAGTCGACCGGCACCATGATCTCAGTTCTTTCTTGCTGTCAGAGCTCAAAGCAGAGTACTAGTCTCTGCTTTGATCAGTCCACACCACAGAAGACATCTAAAGCTAAGTACCGTGGTGGGGAACTTCCATTTGCTTTTTGACTAATGTCAAAGAAAGTGTTCTATTTTTTTTTTGTTCTGTAGCTGTGATTGAATTTTTGTCTAAATGTGTATACTCTCTGCATCAATTCCTGTATATAGTTTGTATGCTGTTGGGAGACAAGTTATTGGTCAGTAATTCTTAAGGTGATTTGCAGGTTCACTTTTAAATGTAGGTATGATTTTCACCATTGTTTAGCCAATCCAGTATCATTGCAGGGTGTACGTATAGCTTTTTACTTGGCCTAAGTCATAGTGCAAGGATGCAGATAATTTTAACCAAAAGTTAGGTACAACATCTGGACATGGCGTTTTCCATTTGAAAGCCTTTTTTAGCTTTAGCTCTGTCTCAGTAGGAGTTGCTTCATTCCAGTTCATGTCTTTTATATCAGAGTATCTTAATTGCTCTTTTACGTTTATCCACTCCCCCTCCTTATTGTGCACAACTGGATCCTCATAGATAGTTCTGCAGAATGCATTAATTTACTCTTTCCATTGAGGTGTCTCAACTATTGTTTTCTTTCCCAGCTCCCTTTAAAATTTCTTTGGGCTACCCCAAAACTGTAGGTTTTGTATCCTTTCCTTATATTTCTCAGTGTATCTCTTAAGTTTTTCAACCTGTGCAGAGATTTTTTAATTTATTGTTAGAAACAGTATAACTCAAATCCTGATGTGTTTTGATGTATTTTTGTTTTAACTCTCACATTTCTAGTAATTTTTTAGTAATTTTCTTTTCTGTATTTTTCCAATAATATTTCTTTCCTTAACTGTTTCACAAATGCTTCCATGGTGGTAATCTATTTGCCCCTTTTTGTTTTCCTTTACAAATTTATGCTTTCTTGGTAACACCTTATCTGTTATTAGTTTGCTACATAATAATGTATTCTATTAATTTCTGTTACATCATTTGGAATCTGTGTCATACATATTATATTTATCAATTTTTTGTCAAATCTAGCAGGTCTTCTTTTAAAGTGTTTTCTTCTTGATTGAGAGTTTCTTCTACGGTTTGGGTTTTCTTCTCTTTCTGTGTCTGCGTGGAAATATCTTGGCTCTGAAATGACTGTGGCATTTGGTTTTGAATGACTTCTTTACTGCTTTCAACATGTAATTGAACTGAGAGATTTTTCTCTACAACTGCACTGCTGTTACTTCCTTTGTCATCTCTTCAAGCTGTACCTGTTTTAATAAACCACCATTCTGAAGTGACCTTTGCATCTGGCATTCCCATTGAAATCCTTCACTTCGTAACTGATCTGTCACTTCATTTTCGATTTTTGTTATTTCTGTATCAAACTGCTTACTTGCCACTACATTAAACTTCTGTGCTACTATTCTGTTTTTTGAAACCTCTACTATGTCTGGGTGCCTTTGCTTATATGTACTTTCAAATATTTTGACTTTGCTTTACAATCAGCATTGATTTCTTTTCTGCATATAAACTTCACCATATTATGTCTCACTTCTCCTATCAAGTCCATTCCTCTCTTTAATGTAGGAAATACCTGTGGATTATTTTCATTCGCTCTCTTAATACTATTTTTTCTTTTCTACATACTTTGTTTTTTTATTCGGTCAATTAATGACCTTAAATTGGTGTCTGAAATACATACAATGGCAAATATTACAGTGATTTCCTCTCTTGCATTTTTTCCCTTGCTCTTGCAGTGTAACCCTTTTCAGGTACTCTGGGTTATTTGCATAGTAGAAGCAAAACAATTTCTTTTTTGTCCTCTGGTGTCCATTTCTCCATTTCCAACCATTTCTCCATTTCCAAGCATCTTGTCTGGCTGGTCAATTTTTTAACTTTGTGGACTTTTTTTTTTTTTTTTTTTCTACAGTGAAGCCCTCTATTGAATCAGGACCTAACACAGTAGGAAGATTTCTTCTATTCCTGCAGGACTTAGCACCACTCACACTACCAGTCCTGGTCCTTGTGCCGTTGCCAGGACTGGGCACATTTTTATCCTGGGATAAGTTGCCCGGCTCTTTCTTTTTTTTCCCCCCATGATATATGAAAGTCTATATATCGGTTTTGCCTTGATGGGATTTAGTTAAGAATATGACCACCACATGCTCTCTCGCACCTCAGTCAGTACCCCTGGCAACAAGGAGATTGCCAGCACAAACACCGCACCACCCACATCACATAGCCAAGCACAGCACACACCCACATATACAGAGGTCCTCAATAAAAACTTACCTAAACAGCAGAGACCTCCAAACATACATTCCATACACAACACCAAACATATCACAGACAGCAGACAGCACACCAAACAATAGTGGTCATTGTCGACTCAATTTTGAGACCCACCAATGTCCCACTCACCAGGATCGACAAGGAGATGATCACGGTCAGTTGTCTGTCAGATGCCAGAATCCACCACATCACATGTCACTTAATTCTCTCCACAGCAGGTACAAGTATGACTCTGTCATTGTTCATGCTGGTGTGAATGACTTGAGATGTACCTCCCTGGACTATGAAGAGAGACATGATTGAGCTGTCAGAGTATGTATCCCAGGCAGGTATGACCCTAGACCTAAGCAGCATCCTGCCTTCACCAAGAATGATAACCACAATACCAACAAAAAATAGACAATTGGCTTAGTTTCTGGTGTCATTCCAAGGGGATCCAGTATCTGTCTGCCTGGGATGACATGGTTGACAGGCCTTGATGCTTTGCAGAGATGGCCTCCACTTGTCACCCCTGGGATTCAGGATTCTGGCCAAGGCTGTTGCCTCCCCATTGTGCCTTTTTTAGGCAATGTCCCACAGACAAATCTTTCAACATAAAAGATCTGTCAAAAAGTATATTGAAGGTCATGTTGCTTAATTCTAGGAGACTTAACCTGAAAATGCACTCACTGGAGGCTCTCCTAGCACTGGAAGATGCTGACATCTCTGCAGTCACGGACACTTGGTTTTCGAGGCTGCAGAGAGCACCCCTGCCTTACCAGGCTATGCCTCATTCCACACATTCCGACCCCAAAATGAGGTCAGGAAGGAGTTTCTATTTTCATTAAAGACAAGCACACTTCCAGACTGGTTTGCCAGCATGATGAACTAGAACTTCTCCAGGTGCAATTGACAATTGGCAAGATGCCCATCTAAGTTATACCCAGCAATGGACCCCCCTCAATGACTCGGGACACCCACTCCTCCTACTTGGACCTACTTGAGTCCATCAAGGTATCCCCTAACACCCTGATCCTTGGTGACTTCAACTACCCCACTAATAACTGGGTGAACTATTCCTGCTGTAATGCACTCACCCAACAATTCCTTGACTTCATCAGTTCTAGCACACTAGAGCAGTTTGTCTCATTCACCACAAGGAGAGATGGCATTCTAGACTTGGTTCTCACCAACATGGGCGACTGCTGCACCACAAGTTCTTCCCTGGTGGGATCAGACCATTGGTCTGTCTCATTCAAAGTGTCTATCCCGTCCAACCCCCACCAAGTCGTAACCAGGCTAAAAAACTTTTCAAAAACTGACTACAACCTTCTAAGGGAGGGTATCAGTAGCTTCAAACCACCACCCTCAGAGGATACAGACAAATATGCTGAACAGTATGCCAGTGCAATATACAGGCAACTGTACAGCTGCATGGACTCAGCCATACCCAGCCAGAACTAAAACCTGCTCGTCAAGGAAACACAAACCTATGTTGGACATCCTCTATCAACAGGCTTTACAACAAAAGGAAGAAACTGTTGTCCAAGGGTAAAAACGCACAAATTCCCAAATGGAAAAACTCCTTCCTTAGCCTCAACAAGCAAATTAGATCACTAGTGAAAACCTCCAAAGCCAATTGTGAATCGAAACTAGCCTCTGAAACAAAGGCTAACCACAAAGCCTTTTTCGGTTACGTCAGACACCTCCATGGCAAAGCCCACCACTTTCAGTGATCCTGTTGACTTAGCCAACCTACTAGCAGACAGGTTCAGCGCAAACTTCACCCCCCTGCTCCCCAAAGACCCATTCGACATCCCCAATACTTGCCCCGCACCTCACATCTCCATAGCGCAAGTATTAAAGGGCCTATCCAAGGCAAAGAACGCAGCTTCCATGGGACCTGTTAGTATCCCAGGCTGTATTCTGCAACATCTCCAGCAAGCACTAGCTTCGCCATTGAGCACCCTATTCAACTATAGCCTAAGTACAGGCTTCATTCCAGCAGAGTGGAAAACTGCCATTGTCATCCCTTTGCATAAAGGTGGTGCCACTACTGACCCTGGAAACTATCACCCCCGTTAGCTTGACAAATCTGATCTGCAAGGCCATGGAGCGTATTATTATGGACCTCATAAACAAGTACATAGGCAATCTCCAAGCACTTGACCCCACCCAGTACAGATTCGTCTAGGGCAGATCTTGCCTGTTGAACCTGGTTGACTTTTTTGAGATGGTCACCAAGGCACTGGATGAGGGAAAGTCCGTACATACAACTTAGCTTGACTTGGCCAAAGCCTTTGACTCCCTCATTCGGGCATCATCGAAAAGCTAACAGAACTTGGCGTAAATCCTTATCTCATCAGGTGGGTGGCCAGCTGGCTCACTGATGGGACCCACAAGGTCAAACTGGGTGCCACTACCTCCGATGGCAGACCTGTCACTAGTGGTGCCCCCCAGGGACCCCTATTGTTTGGCATCTACTTCTCAGAGGTCCAGGCAAAGACAAAAGGCCTGTGGCTGACCAAGTTTGCAGATGACTGCACATTGGATGCTGTCATTGACTCCCCAAATGATGTTAACATACTTTGAGGGTCTCACAGTAACAAATGACTAGTGTGGAAGTCATGGCCTTAAGTTTAAATGCAAAAAAAGTATTATCATGCCATTTGGCAAAAACATGGCCCCTACTGATTACCACATTAGCGGCAACCCCCTAAGCACACAACCTGTGATGAGAGACCTGAGTACATAAGTTGACAACAGTCTCACATTTGACCATCATGTAGCAGCAGTGGTCAGAAAAGCCTTTTACTTGGTTCATTTCATAAGTAAAGGAATTGTATCCAGAAAAAAGGTTATTACCTCTCTGTACTCCTCCCTCATTAGGTCAATAATTGAGAACAATGCCCTGTTTGTTATGTACCTCTCCAAACACCTGCACCAACTGGAAAAGCCACAGAAATACCTCACAAAGAGAATCCATGACCTCAAACACCTGCCCTATGTGGACAGGCTCAGATCACTGTCACTCTACTCTGTGTCATACAGATTGCTCCGAGGTGATCTGTGTCTTGCCTACAAGGCAATCTCAGACCCTGCTCTACTACAGATGCTCCATATCCGCAAATCTAACTCCTCGCGTAGTACCCAATCGAAAGGCTTATATCTAATGTGACATTAACAAAACCTGCTGGAGAGACAAGTTAGTCTCCCAGAGGCTGCCCTGTCTTTGGAATAGACTCCTCATACACATCAAACAAAGTATATCGCTGACCCTCTTCAAGCGCAACCTTGATGAGTGGATGGGCAACCACAGATTTGTCCCAGGGATTCCACCTGTGTCCCTCATTGACAGGGGTGACAGGTGGGGATTGAGGTTTCTTTTTTGGGGGATAAACTTTTGGCTAGGCTTGTAAGGGCTCCAGAGCCATTAGCCTAGTATTTGCTATGATCCTGTGAAGATACCCACAAGTTGAGAGAATAACTTTAGTACAAAAACAAGCATCTCTTTCTCTTTCCATTGTTTCATCTGTCTCTCTTCTGTTAGTGTTGAGTGTGTTCGACTGTGAGTGACAAGGTTTCTGGTTTTAAAAAAAGTGCACCGCATGTAGGCACAAGATCCCTCCCCAGGACCCCCATATGCTGTGTTTATTGTTAACATAGATCACCTGGACACAGAGTACAAGTCCTGTGACACTTTTGGAACTAGAGCTCTTAAAGACTGCAGGAACAAATTAGTCCTCAAGGGTCTTATCCCTGCCCCAGCAAGAGAATTGACCAACTGTGTATCAACATCTGACTCTCCTTCAGCCAAGAAGGTAAGGAATAAGACAAAAAAGATCTAGAGAGAGGGAGAAGTGTGAGAAGTAAAGAAAAGGAAAAAGAAAAACAAAAAAGTTGACAGCAGAAAAAGGGTTTGAAAGAGATCCCTGGATCCATTGAGTTCTTCCAGCCTGGCTTCAAAAACGCAGACAGTAGGATCCATTGATTCTCCAGAAAATTTCAGATCCACTGGCCTTCTCCTCTATGCATATTTTCTCCAGAGCCAACCTGTCCTTGATTCAACTATCTCATTCTTCAGGAAAGATCAGTTCACCGGTCTTCCAGGTCACCCTCTGTGGCCTCTTTCAGGTCCTATCAGTTGTCGAGAAGTCTAGCCAAAGCAGCTGTCGACAGAATGATGTGCAAGTTCCTTTTCTGGTCTCATATATATATATATATATATATATATATATATATATATATATATATATATATATATATATATATATATCTATATATATATCCCATCAGATTCAGTGTCCATGGTGCCAAGTGATAACCATAGTGATGACTTTGTAAGAGCAGAAAGCATGGTTTGCTTAGAACACAGATTGTTCCCCCTACCCATTCTTCTCTGGCAACGGATCTTGAAGGATCTCTGAATCAGAAGGTTGGGGCCAAAGTCCAGGGTTCAGGATAGACTTGGGTTATTGGAACCATTCCTGTCTTTGGGTGCTTCAGCCTTAGATAGCTTGGCTCCGATATCCGCTTCAGAACCAAGTCCAGTCTCAGCCCGGGAGGTTCCTTTTGTTGAAATCATCAGATCCTAAGGATTGTTCCTTGGCTCTGGATTTGACTGGTTTTCAAGGCTTTTGAAATGGTACTCTCCTGGTCAAGAGAGGATGTTTCTTTCAAGCACTCTCCACTGTCCCCATCCTCTAAAGATTCTGCAGCGCCTCCTTCTGGGCATCCTGTTAGTCTGGGACAGCCAGCATCAGTAAATCTCAAAGGATCTCACCTGGCAAGTTTCCCTTTGCTTTTGTGCCATCTGTGGAGCCTCCTGGCATAGAAGGGAGTAGGAAACAGACTTGCAAAAGGAAATCTTTGGATTCACCTTAGGAGTCGCACACAGAAGATTACTTTGAGGAAGGGGAGGAGTCCCCAAGATCCACTTTAGAAGTCTCATTCAGAGACATCCTTGAATTGATAAAACTGCGAATGAGTTAGTCCCACTGAAGCCCACTCCCTGGAGGGTTCTGTATTCCTTGAGGCTTTCAGGGCTGGCCTTTCTACTTCCTGGGTGGTCTCACCTGTTGATGAGGTCTGTCAGCAGGCTTGGAAGAAACCCAGTGTGGTGGAGCTAAACCCAAGAAAATCTGACATAATACAGGTATCACCTAGGAGTAGGCCATATTTGAGCAAGGGTCCTGTCATAGATGCTGTACTGGTTGTGGAAACCACTAAAAAGGACTTCTTTGAAGACAGCACTTGTGTCCGACCCCCTAACAGGGAGTCCAGGGTGCTGGACAGATTTGGAAAGTGGACATGTACTTCAGCGATGTTTGTTCTACATGCACTGAATTGCCTAGCTCATATTACTTGTTTCCAGAGGGAGTTGACCAAGGAGCTGTTCAAGTCACTCTTTGGTAGTCTGCCTGCTGAAAAAGCAGAAGACTATGGAAACGCAACTAACTACCATTCAGTGTCTAATGTGTCCCTGTACCTGCTTCCTGTGCAGCTGATGGCATGTCGAGAGTGGCAGGCACTAGCACTGGTATTTGCCTGCATGCATTTTTGTGACTTTGCAGAGAGCTTCAAGACATCCTTTTTCAATGCTCCCTTTGATGGTTTCACACTTTCAGATAAAATGTCAGGGAAATGCTCACAAGAAGCAAGTAGGTGGGCAAAGCTCTCTCTGCTGTGGGCAGCCGTTTTTCCACACACTAAAGTGGAATTTTTCCAGGGACCAAAAGTGTGGGGGAAAAAGGTTATTGTTCCATGCAGAGCTTTGACCAGGGCTTTTCTGGTGACAGAACTGACTATAAATAGTAAACAGACTGACCTATCACAGCCAAATAACTGTGTCATGTGATATGTAAGCACTTAAAACACTTGAGACTTCCCCACTAAAAACTTGTATTAAACCCACACTTCAGATGCCACACAGTTATCCAAAATACATGTAAGAAAAGTGAATCAAATATAAAATAAAAACGCTGTTTGACCAGATTTGATATCATTCATTTATTTTGAAGAAGTCTGATTACACTAACGAAAGCAATCAATAAATAGTTTTGGGACTTTTGTCTTGCCTGATTTCATTCTGTTCTTTCAAAGTTTGTATTTTGTTTTTGGTGTTATGTCAAGATAGTGAGGCAGTCCAGGAGGTTTCTGTGCTTTCAGTTGGGGACCAATCATTTCCAATTCAGAGCACTGCCCTTTGGTCTCACCACAGCCTACAGGGTGCTCCAGGTGCATGGTAGCGTTGGCAGCGTACCCAAGGCTGCAAGGGTAGCTGGTGTTCCCCTATCTAGATGACTGGCTCCTCACCTCACCCACCAAGGATATATTTATTCAGTCTAGGGACTTCTTGTTTCAGTTCTCTAAGATCACTGTCAACCTAAAGAAAAAACACCTGACAGTGACTTAGAACATAGAATTCATGGGGTGTCACCTGGATATGACATGTCAAATTGCCAAATTTCTGGGCTTGAGAGTACTCTCCCTGTGTCACCAAGCTTCAGCTGTCCTCTGTCATGAATT
Organism: Protopterus annectens; assembly: GCF_019279795.1. Taxonomy (NCBI): domain Eukaryota; kingdom Metazoa; phylum Chordata; order Ceratodontiformes; family Protopteridae; genus Protopterus; species Protopterus annectens. The sequence continues at coordinate 508,490,186 of NC_056746.1, read as the reverse complement.
CCTCAGCAAGACTTCTCCAACTACTGGGGTCAATGGCTGCTTCTATCACACTGGATGTTCTTCGTGTTTCACTGTTGCAGTCATCATATTTGGGTTATCTGCTTGCAGTAGCCCTCAGTCGGCCCGATTGTCAAAGTCTTGGGTACTGCATCAGTTGCTGTCTCATCTTCCATGATGTCAGGTAGTCAGGGGTATAAAGCATACAGCTGACGCCATTACGTCAGTCTTTCTTGCCGTGCGGTGCCCGAAGCAGAAGCGGTTTGCAAGTGCCGGTTGGCCGACTCCTGAAATTTTCTTTTTTGAGTTTCAGAACCAAAGTCTTCAACTAAAGCTAAGTACCCCGCTGGGGAAACTTTTTTTTGCTCTAAACTGATGTCACTAAAAGTCAGTAATTGTATTTCTTGTGGAAAACAAATACCTCACAAAGATTTTCATTTATACTGTATTCCTTGCCTAGGCCCTGACCACTGCGTACCTTGCTGTCGGTTTTGTGCCTTATTTAAGCAACAAACTATTTGGCATTATATTTATGCTTCTAAATATTTTGGTACTCTTCAATTATCCAGATATGTCTTCGGTAAACCATCTGACTACCGACGTTCCGAAAAACGCAAAGATAAAGACAGGCCGCCTAGGTCCAAAGCTGCCGACACTTCTCCTAAGCCAGTTGCCAGTTCACCGGTACTCAGGTGCTTTCGCAGCCCCTGATACCAGCTACTTCAGATTCGCAGGCCTCTACTGAAACCCATTCGGAGTCCGGTATGCCGTGAGATGCTTCAGCTGTGGAACCTGCGGATGTCTCTACCTTGGATGGGTCCGGAGCCGCTGTGCAGGCACTGGCTTCTGAGGGTGTATTCAGGCCTACTGACTTGCATATTAAACAGACGCCATCTTCTTCTTCAAGGCCTAAAACTCGAACCATGCCTAGAAAACAGACCCCCAGACCGCATGGTCAGGCCTCTATGCCTGAAAAAACAAATAAGAATGGCTGAAGACCTTATTACTTTAATCAGGGGAAGCCACCCTTCCCCCTCTAAGAGACCTAGGACTGAATTTGCTTATGATACTTCTGACCAGGATTCTGAAATTTCTGTTTCTTCTGATGACAGGATTTACCCTCATCTACCTATGAGGATTCTGATGCAGAGGACTCTATTCCCTCTGCTTCCCCCCCATAGGATTTCTCTTTTGGTGAAACCTTGCATACTCTTAGGGAGCACTTTCGCTGGGAAAGCTAGGATTACTCTGATTCTAAAAAGAGGCTTAGGGATTTCTTACTCCTGCACCAACACAGGCCTTTAGCTATCCCCCCTGTACTAGACATAGTTGATGCCTTTTCGGAATCTAGCTTGGCCCCTAACTCTCTACTTCCTGCTCCCAGAAAACCTGATCAATATTACAGGGTTTCTGACTCTCACAAGTTCCTTTTTAAAAAACCCTACTGCAGATCCGGAGACCATTTCACAGGGATCCAAGGGCATTAAGGCTTCTACTGCCAAAAATCCTACCCCCTCCAATAGAGACTCCAGGGCGCTGGATAGATGGGGTAAGAAAGTATACACTTCTGCAACTTTGGCCATTAGGGCCTTAAACTGCCAGTTTCATATGTTAAAGTATCAGCAGCATATTATTGGATTGCTTAAACAGAAAATGATGTTGATTCCTGACTGTGCTGAAAATAACGATTTACAGGATTTAATGCATTCTGCTGAACAGGTTGGAAAGCATACTTTGCAGTGTGGTTTTGATTCACTAGAGACATCTTGCAGGGCTGCTGTCACTGGGTCTGTACTTAGAAGGCATGCTTGGCTTAAGGAGCAATCTTTGCCAGATCATGTTAAAGCTAAATTGCTGGATGCTCCCTTAAATCAGGACCTCCTGTTTGGTCACAAAGCAGAAGAAGTTCTTAAAAAGATGGAGGAAAAAGCTAAATCTATGCAAACTGTTTAAGATTTCTTACAAGTACAGCCTCCAAGATTTAGTAGGTATTGACCCTCTAAGAATTGCTCTTTTCCTGCTTCTTCCAGGCCTTCAGTCCAAACCCAGAACCAGCAGAACACCCAGGCTTCAATACCAGGGTATGCACAGGACTAAGCAGTGGGGGGCTACCACTTCCAAATCAGGGAATAGTAAGACTCCCCCCTATGATAAACTGTCTCAATGGCTTAACTTTAAATCTTCCAGTCACTTCTCGATTGACTGCTGCTTTAGGGGGAAAGATTGCTCTGCAGGCAAAAAACTGGGAACTCTCTACCCAGGGCAAATTGGTTTTAAATATAGTTTCCCAAGGATACAGATTTCACTTCCACAAGTTACCAACCCCAAACAGTTGGCCAGATCTACCCCCAAGTCAGTGGGCAGAGGCTCAAAAGCAAGTACTCTCTCTAAGCATAAAGGCTATTCCAACTGTACCAGAGCAGGAAAAGGGACAAGGTTTCTACTAGAGACTTTTCCTGGTACCCAGAAAAGATAACTCATGACGTCCTATCCTGGACCTTTCTATCTTAAACACCTTTTTGGTGATTCCAAAATTCAAGATGCTAACTCTTCACCAGTTACTTCCTATGCTAGACAAAGCTGCCTGGTTGGCAACACTGGATTTAAAGGATGTCTACCTGCACATCCCCATCAGGGAATCTTGCAGAAAATACCTACACTTCAAAGCGGGCTACATACACTTTCAGATGTTCTTCATTCCACATTGCTGCAGTCCTAACTATTGGGGTAGTCCGCTGTCCAGTCGGCCCGAATACCAAAGTATATGGCTGACGTCGGTCAGGGCAATATCCTCAGTCTTTATGGTCCGATGCAGAAGCAATTTTGCGAGTGCAGGTTGGCGTTCTGAAAGTTTCTGAAGTCAGAGTTTCAGACCGAATCAAAGTTAATATTTTGGTTTTTCTTGCCTCAGTATTTAACCGGACGTCAGAAAAAGTGAATAACTGTATTTCTTGTGGGAAACAGATACCTCATAGGGATTACCATACTTTGTGTATACCTTGTTTAGGGCCCGTTGTTGGATGCCGCTCTTGTGCTAGATTTAACAAGCGCACTATTAAGAGAAGGTTAGACTGTGCCAGGTTAGTTTGCGTTGTAATTATAAAATGCGAGGCTCCGGCCGCTTGACCAAAAGCGCAAGGACAAAGCAGCAAAGCCTAGAGTGGAAGAACCGACAGTCCCAGGCGTCGGATCTTTAGAAGGCTCAGTGGGGAGGTTTTGCCAGGTGTTTCTTTGGAGTCTCAGGAGAGACTTTACTGTTACAGGATGTATCAGGAAGTAGGCCAGGCTGAGGGGCTTCTCAGGTGGCTGTTCTTCCCTCTCTTCCTAAGGTGGTTAGAGCCTCCCTTCTGTTTCCAAGGCTTCTTTGAGAGGCAGGCCAAGTTTAGCTTCAGTGGGGTTTCTCCTAGTGCTTCAGGGTCTTTGCCTAAGAAACATATGCTTAAAATGGCAGAGGATTTGATTACTATGATTAGAGGTTCTATGCCCCTCCTGATAAGAGGCCTAGGGTGGAACCTGAGTTTGAGTGTTTTGAGCAATGTTCGGAGGCTTCTGAGTCTTGACTGAAGACTTGCAGGAGTATCCTCCTTATTCTGATTCTGATGTGGATGATTCTACTCCTTCAGCTTCTCCTCCTGAGGATTTTTCATTTTCAGAGACTCTGCATTCCATGAGGGAGCATTTTAAATGGGAAGGTCAAGATTTCTCTGATTCCAGGAAGAGGCTTAGGGAATTCTTGTTTGGCATAGGCCTTTAGCTATACCTCCTGTTCTGAATGTGGTGGAAGATGTTTTGCAGAGGCTTCCCTCAATCCTGATTCTTTGCCTCCTGCCCCAGTTAAACCGGATAGGTACTATAGGGTGCCTGAAGCTCATAAGTATCTTTTTGAGAGTCCTAGGGCAGACAACTGTCTCTCAGGGGCCTAAAGGTGAAGGCCTCTGTTGTTAAAAATCCTGTTCCTCCTGATAAAGAGGCAAGGGCTTTGGATAGATGGGGAAAGAAAGTGTATACTTCTTCCACTTTAGCCATGAGGCGTTGAATTGTCAGTTTCACATGTTAAAATATCAGAATTATCTCCTTTCACAATTGAAATCTAAGGTGGATGCTCTGGCAGAAGGTATTGAGTGTAAAGAGTTGCAGGATTTAGTTCATGTGTCTGAACAAGTGGGTAAACATTCCTTGCAATGTGGTTTTGATGCTGTGCAGGCCTCTGGCTGCCACTGGTTCTGTTCTTCGTAGGCATGCCTGGTTGAGAGATCAGAATTTAGCTGAGCATGTTAAAACAAGGATTTTGGATGCTCCTTTGCAGTCTGATGTGTTGTTTGGTTCGCCTGTGGAAGCAGTCTTAAAGAAAATGGAGGACAAGGCTAAGTCTATGCAAACTGTTAAGGATTTTTGCAGGTGCAGCCTCCAAGTTTAGTAGAAATTGGCCTACTAAGGGATGGACTTATCCTGCTTATGATTCCCAGTCTAGGGGTAGGTCTAGGCGTGGTAGGGGCAGAGCTCAAGGTTCTTTTAGGCCTAGGACAGGAGTTCCCCTGCTCAGACTTCTGGTGAGGGCAGGGGTCAGTCCTTTCGTAAGCAGACCCAATGACCTGCCTTTTCAGCTGCCAGTACATTCTCGCCTGGCAGCACCTTTGGGAGGAAGGCTGTCTCTTTTCAAAGAAAATTGGGATTTAATTACCCAAGACAGATGGGTTCTGGATATCATTCACCACGGTTACAGGTTTTATTTCCATACCTTGCCTCCTTTCAAAGGCATGCCAGACATTCCTCCTCTACAAAGACAAGAGGCTCACAAGCAAATTTCTCTGTTGCTCCACATAGGGGCCATTCAGCCAGTTCCTGTGCCAGAAAGGGGCCTAGGATTTTATTCTCGCCTGTTCCTAGTACCGAAGAAGGGGAACACGTGGAGACCAATTTTGGATTTATCTATCCTCAACACTTATCTGGACATTCCCAAGTTCAAAATGTTGACGTTACAACAGCTTTTACCTCTGCTGGGCAAAGATCACTGGATGGTAACTTTAGATCTCAAGGAAGCTTACCTTCATGTGCCTATAAGACTAAGTTGCAGGAAGTATCCGAGCTGGAAATTCTCATTATCAGTTCTCTGCATTGCCCTTTGGCTTATCCACTGTGCCCAGAGTATTCACAAAGGTTCTGGCTCCAGTGATAGCTTACTTCAGGCTAAAGGAATTCAAATCTATCCTTACTTGGGCGACTGCCTGATTCTAGCTCAAGAACAGGAAGAACTTCTACACCTTTTGGATTTTGTCATAGCAGTGCTAAGATGCCTAGGGTATTCTGTGAACGAAATAAAGTCCAGTCTAGTACCCTCTCAAGACATGTGCTTTCTGGGTGTGAGACTGAATACAGCAGCCCAGATGGCCTTTTTAACCCCGGACAAACAAAAGAATCTTTCCAGTTACTTCCATCAACTATCTCTTCAGTCGGGGCTGACTGCAAGGACAGTCCTTCAAGCCTTAGGGTTCATGGCATCTTGTATTCTGGTGCTTTCCAATGCCAAACTGCATATGAGGAAGCTGCAATGGTATCTCAAAAATGTATGGACACAGCACTGCCAGGATTTTGGACACTGTCATTCAAATAATACCTTGCATTCAAAAGGAATTTTTGTGGTGGGCTCAGGAATGTCACCTAAACAAGGGACTCTCTGTGACCCGGCCAGGTCAGATTCTAACGACAGATGCCTCAGACATTGCTTGGGGAGCTCATCTAAATGGAAAGTGGATACAAGACAAGTGGCCTGCCAGACTACAGCATCTACATATCAACATGAAAGAGATGTTAGCAGTCCAGTTTGCATTAATGGCTTTCAAGGAGTTACTTCTTCCAGGGCAGGTGTTGATTCTAACAGACAACACAACTGTCATGTGGTACATCAACAAACAAACACATTCTTACCCATTGTGCAGGCAAGCAATGATTTTATGGGAGACTGCGCTCAGCTTGCAACTAACTCTTCAGGCAAGGTTTCTGCCGGGAGCACAGAACTCCTTAGCAGATGTGTTAAGCAGACAAATCATGGATCCCCACGAGTGGAAACTGGATCTTCATGTATTTCAAAAATTGACAGTGTCATGGGGAACTCATAGATCTGTTCGCTTCTCCACTAAACCACCAGCTGCCAAAGTTTTGCACAAAGAGGTTTCATCACACAGCTTGGAAAGTGGATGCTCTTTCTTTCAGTTGGAAAAATCTTCATGTGTATGCTTTTCCACCTCTGCCTCTTCTCCCAAAGGTGCTTCTAAAGGTCAGACAAGACAAGCCAAGGATGATTTTAATAGCTCCAGATTGGCCTCGGCAGCACTGGTACCCATTACTGAGGAGTCTGGTAAGGAAGCCTCCATGGCCTTTACCCTTGATTCCACACCTGTTGTCTCAGAGGACGGTCACCTGCTCAATGTCAAGCTTCAATCTCTTCATCTAACAGCCTGGCATATTCTGTTTTGAAAGACAGCAGGTCTCAACTTCCTCAACAAGTTTTAAATGTGATTATGGAAGCCAGAAGACCTCTAGTACAAGGAAAGGAGAAAAATGGAAGAGATTTTTATTTTGGAGTGCAGCAAACAATTTGGAGATTTCTGAGCCTAATTTGGCTCTTCAATATCTTACTGAATTATTGGACAAAGGTTTGTCTTTCTCTTCCATTAAGATTCATGCAGCAATTTCAGCTCACTATGATTGTGACCCACCATTGTTTCGCATCCTTTGTTCAAGCAATTTCTTAGAGGGCAAAGAATATAAGACCCCAGAGCTCCTACTCCTGCTTGGGATCTCAATTTTGTGTTGGAGAAACTTACTCTACAACCTTTTGAGCCTGCTACTGCTGAATTGAAATACTTGTCATGGAAGACTGCTTTTTGTTGGCCATTACTTCTGCAAGAAGGGTTTCTGAGTTGCAGGCCCTTATGGTTTTAATTTTTCAGGATAGGGTATCTACGCACTAATCCTTCCTTTATGCCTAAGGTGGTTTCTAGTGTGGCTTTAAACCAAACTATTCATTTGCCTACTTTTTATGCAGATCCCCAAAATAAAGGGAAAAGATTTTGCACACTTTAGATGTACACAGGCAATTGCGTTATTATTTGAGCAGGACTAAGGATTTTAGGCAGTCTCAGCAGTTGTTTGTTTCTTTGTTTTGGGTTAGGGCAAGCCTGTGTCAAAGCAAACTATTTCTAGGTGGATTGGGTTTGCATTGCATTTTGTTATTCCCATCATGGCAGATTCCAGCTGGAATTAGGCCTCATTCCACTAGGGCTACTGCCACTTCTACAGCATTTCTAAGGGGTGGCCACTAAGGATATTTTGGAGGCAGCTACTTGGAGTTCAGTGCATACTTTCTATAAGTATTATCACCTTCCTCTCTACTGGAAGTCTATGTATGGTTTAGCCACAGCTATTCTGCTAGGCATGCTGTCAGTTCCTGCTTCCTTATGATTTGCCAGCCTCCCTTACCTGCTTTGGGAATCTACCCAATAGATAGGAAAGCAGCAATGATGAATGAAGAACATATTTTTGGTGCAGATATGTTTGGAATTTTTAGTTTCTTCTGACATCTGGGGCAAGAAAAGACTGTCTAATCGCCCTGACGGCGTCGTCATCTTTGGTATTCAGGGGCCGACTGGACGGCGGACTACCCCAATATGGTAGGTACAAAACTATCATTTCTCTGCACTGCCCTTTGGCTTATTTACTGCACCCAGGGTATTCACAAAGTGCCTAGCTCCAGTCATTGCATTTTGCAGGCAAAGAAATATCCAAATATACCCATACCTGGACGATTGTCTAATTCAGGCAGAAAGCCAGGACATACTTTTGAATCATCTGGCATTTGTACAAAAGGTGCTAACTTGTCTGGGGTACACCATAAACGAAAATAAATCACATCTGGTACCCTGTCAACAAATTATATTCTTGGGAGCAAGCTTGAACACAACTTCCCAGATGGCTTTCCTCATGCCAGAGAAACATTAATTTGACAACTTACTTCAAACTAATGGCCACAAAAACCCTGCTATCTGCAAGGCAAATACTGCAAGCCTTGGGGTTCATGGCCTCCTGCATTCTACGAATTCCATATGCAAGACTGCATATGAGGAAAATGGTATCTAAAAAGCCTATGGTGTCAACATTCTCAGGATCTAGAAGCAATGATTCCTATCATACCTTGCCTATGGTTAGAGTTCCTTTGGTGGCAGAGGCCTGCCACCAAAACAAGGGACTACCATTCACTCTACCCCCTGCTGCCCAAATCCTAACAGACACATCAGACTATGCATGGGGAGGCTCACCTGGCAGGGAAGTGCCTTCAGGGCAAATGGAACCCAAGTCAAATGCACCTGCATATCAATCAAAAAGAAATGTTAGCTGTACAGAATGCTCTGACAGCCTTCAAGGACCACATTCTTCCAGGACAATTAATGGTAAAGACGGACAATGCCACCATTTTGTGGTACATAAAAAAGCAGTAGGGTGCCCATTCTTACCCCCTCTGCAGATTAGCCATGGCTCTGTGGAACACAGCCTTGAGCTACCAAGTGCATCTACAGGCTCAATTCCTGCCAGGAAAACTAAGTACACTGGCAGACAAACTAAGCAGAAATCTCATGGACCCACACGAGTGGAAACTGGAACCAAAGACACTCAACATGTTGATAAACAAATGGGGGAGCCCAGATGTAGACCTGTTTGCCTCCCCCCAGATCTATCAATTGGACATATTCTGCACAAGGACTCCCCACAAACAAGCTTGGAAAGTGAATGCTCTGCCCTTCAGCTGGAAAAATCCATCAGTTTATGCCTTTCCTCCTCTGCCTCTCCTCTCCAAAGTACTACTACGGGACAAACCAAGGATGATACTGATTGCACCAGACTGGCCACGCCAACACTGGTACCCCCTTTTTCGCAGTTTGTCACTGCTGGCTCCATGTCACCTGCCTCAGACCCCTACCCTGCTGTCACAGCAGGAGAGCCAGATTCTGCACCCTCTGCTTCAAACCCTGAACCTGGCAGCCTGGCTAATTATCTAATCTCTCCATTACCATCCCTCAATAAACAAGTGGTGGATGTCATTTTGGAGGCAAGGAGGCCTAGTACTAGAAAATCTTATGCTGAAAAATGGAAAAGATTCTGTGCCTGGAACCAAACTTAAGGGATGGGCACAGCAGCGCCCAATATACCTCAGATTCTTCAATACTTAACTGAGATGCTTCACAAGGGCCTTTCGTTTTTCTTCATCAAAATTCACACCTCAGCCATTTCAGCTCATTACAACACTGAACCACCCCTCTTCTCTCATCCACTGCTCAAGCAGTTCCTCAGAGGGGCCAAAAACTTAAGACCACCCAGGAGAGCCCCAACTCCAGCCTGGGACCTTAACTTTGTTTTGGAAAAAGTCACTCTTCCTCCTTTTGAGCCAGCTGCAAGTGCAGAGTTAAAATTCCTTTCTTGGAAAACAGCCTTCTTTTTATCACTTCAGCAAGAAGGATATCTGAATTACAGGCCCGTATGGCAGTGGAGCCTTTTATCATCTTTCATGCAGACTGGGTGTCCCTCAGGACCAATCCCTTTTTCATGCCCAAGGTGGTATCCAGTGTGGCTCTTAATCAGTACATTCATTTGCCAACCTTCTTTTTTAATCCACAAACAACCAAACCAAAAACCACCTCCAGAGGAAGCCTTAACAGGCAAAAATAGTAAAATGAAAAAAAAGGCTTCCACCACAACGAAAAGTTCACTGAGAAGTTCTGTTAAAATGTAGGATTTAATAAAACGAAGAAATAAAAAGCACAAATTGTGCTGTTCAAGTTGCAGGTCAAACAGGATAAGCGCTTTCAGTTAAAAAAACCTTCTTCAGATCAGAGTGATGTGAAGAAAGGTGGAAACAGCAACAGTCTCCGATAAATCATGACCTACAGCACTGACTCCTTTGATGTCCGTGAAACCATCAAGAAATTTTGGCCAGTCTTAACTGCTGACAGTAAAATTAAGAGAATAGTAGGGGAAACACCTAAGTTTGGTTATAAAAACAAGAAGAACTTAAAGGATTTATTGTGCAACTATGATGGAATACCTAACTAGCAGAGTACAGAAGGAGGAAATGGATTAGGAACTTGGAAATGTGGCTTTTGCAAAGCTTGCAGCCACATTAAATGTTCCAACAGTTTTGTTCATCCGGTAACAAACAAATGCTATAAGTTCTCTGGTTTTGCTAACTGTAACACCAAGAATGTTATATACATTGGCACTTGTAATTTGTGCCAAGTCTATTATGTAGGAAAGACCAATAGAAAGTTTAAGGAGCGGATACTTCGCCACCTGTTAGACATCAAGAATAAAGTGGTAACCAATGCCCTATATGGACATGTGTCTGGAAATCCAGGGCATTCATTTAGCTTTATGGTTATCTCAAATGTGACTACTAACCTCCGAGGAGGAGACATTGTCAACAAAACTGAAAAGGAAGAAAGCAAATGGATCATGAACCTCAGAGCTAAATTATTTCCAGGGCTCAACAGAGTAGTTCCTATTAAACCTATTTTGAAAGAGAGAAGCCTAATTAAGAAATGAAATGGAGGCTTAAGGAAGGCGTGCATCTGATTGCTGTATGTGATTGGTTGAGCAATTAAGGATCTTTATTTAACAGCAGTAAGTCGGGTCTACACACTAGGATCTGAAGAAGATTTTTTTAACTGAAAGCGCTTATCCTGTTTGACCTGCAACTTGAACAGCACAATTTGTGCTTTTTATTTCTTCGTTTTATTAAAGCCTACATTTTAACAGAACTTCTCCGTGAACTTTTCGTTGTGGTGGAAGCCTTTTTTCTCATTTTACTATTCTTTTTTAATCCACAGATCAAAGGGGAATGGATACTGCACTCCTTAGATGTGCACGGACAACTTAGATTTCACTTGGACAGGACTAGACCTCAAAGGAAATCTGAACAACTGCTGGTGGCATTTGCTGCAGGGGCAGAGGGGAAGGCTATTTCAAAGCAAACCATTTCTAAATGGATAGGCCATTATATTCATTTCTGCTATAAGCACCATGGAAATCCTATCCCACAGGGGATTAGACCCCATTCAACCAGGGCTGCATCTACCTCTACAGCCTTTCTCTGGTGTCCCTACCAGAGACATCCTAGAAGCTGCTACATGGAGTTCTGTACATACTTTCACCAAGCATTACCATTTACCAATTTTTTCTAAATCCAGAGCGGGCTTTGCCACTGCAGTCCTGCAAGGCCTTATAGCTGATCCTAATGCTATGTGAATTCTTCCTCCCATCCTTAGCTTTGGGAAATCTACCCAAATGTGATGACTGCAAAAGTGAAACACGAAGAACATAGTTCAGTTGTGTACACTTACCATAAATGTCGATGTTAGTGTATTTACTGTTGCAGTCCTGGTTACCCTCCCTCCAGCCCCCTGACTTCTTTTGGCTGTACCTCTACTCTCCTTTACTATGCTTAAAAGCTTTTTGGTGTATTTGCTTTTTTGTTGGAGGTATAACCTTGTGTGTGTGTGTGTGTGTGTGTGTGTGTGTGTGTGTGTGTGTGTGTGTGTGTGTGTGTATATATATATATATATATATATATATATATATATATATATATATATATATAAAAAATTGCGTCCCATTAGGGGGGCACCTGACATCATCTGGGGCAAGAAAAACTGATGTAATGGCGTCGGCTGCATGCTTTATACCCCTGACTACCTGAGGTCACGGAAGATGACAGCAACTGACACAGGACCCAAGACTTTGATAATCAGGCCAACTGAGGGCTACTGCAAGCAGATAACCCAAATGTGATGACTGCAGCAGTGAATACACTCAAACATCTACATTTATGGTAAGTGTACACAACTGTACTTTCCATGGCCAGATTTTATGAAAGTACTGCAGTACCATAGGGCCAGATTTTGATGGTACTGTGGTGGACTGTCTCTGTCCAGTGGTCAGTGTTGCACCAATCCATGCAGTTTCCCAGTTCATCTCACACCAGTATGCAGATGTCACATTTACTGACTTCAACACAAGTCACATGGAGTAGACTGTTCATTTTTCAACCCGCAAAAAACACTGTGACCACTGACTCCTCCCCTCTGGGGTGGAGGGGGTCATTTCAAAGGGAAGACTGTTCAAGGCATTTGAACAACTTCAGAGCCCAGGCTTCACATAAGTGTCTTGGAACTAAGAGCAGTCCTCATAGTGATGCAGGCCTTGCAGAACTCCCTTCGCAAGGGTGTTATTTCTATCCAAACAGACAATTTGGCTGTCGTCTGGTACATTGACAAGCAAGGTCAAAATCCATTCATACCCACTGTGGTCAAGAAGCCATGAGGGTGTGGCAATCGACAATATGTTCCCAACACTTTCTAATGGTAACACACATCCCGGGAGTTTGTTTTAGGGAACAAACTGTGCAGATTCATTCTCCTTTCTCATTTGTGGCCCCTCAGTCATTCAGTGGCAGCCATGATTTTCAGTCATTGGGGCCAGACTTGCTGCCACCTCTTCACATTCCACCTGAACACCAAGTGCAGTAGCTACTTTGCTTCGATCCCCAAGAGGATCAGTCCCTGAGGGATGCTGAGTCACACTTGGACCCCAGGTCTACTATACTCCGCCACCCCCCCCACCCCAATAACAAAGTTCCTTCAGACAGCCATTCAGTGCAAGGCAACATACTCCCATTGCCCTCTTCTGACCTCATCAGGTTTGGTTTCCGTTCCTTTGGCCTCATGTGAGGCAGTCTCCCTAGGTGCTCGGCCCACTTCCTGATCTACTGTCTCACCCCACCATTGAGCCTCACTGGGACTTAAAAACACTGAAATTAGCCGCATTGTTCCTCAGTTCCATTGATGGTGAAGGAAGGCAGTCTTTGCACTTCATTAATCCATGTTTTATCCTCCTCACAAAAGCCAAAAAGAAATTAGAAATAAATGGACGAGATGTGCTATCTGGGATTCATCAAAGGGGTTGGATCCTTGCTCAGCACCTTTACAATCTATTCTGGATTTTTTTGGCAGGATGGTTTCAGAAAGGTGCTATTTTTTTTCTACCATTAAGTTACAGCAGCCAGCCTTATCTAATAGTTATAAACGCTGTTGCTTCCTTGAAATTGTCCAAAGCCATTTTGTGAGGAACATTACTTCTCGGACCCTCTTTGAGGGATCCATTGCTCCTTGGGACATTATTTTATTGTTTTTAAACCTTAACTAGACCAAGTTTTGAACCAGTAGCTTCAGCAGAAATAAAATTTATGTCCTGGAAGTCCATTTTCCTGGTAACCATTACATCAGCAAGGAGAATTTCTGAGTTGTAGGCATCTTGTGTGTGTTTGCAGCAATCCAAATTTTCTTTCAAAAGTGGCCTGGAAAGCTGCCATTAATCAGTCCATTAACTTGCCAGTTTTCTTTCCAAATGTTTTAATAAAGGATAATGCACGTTTTATTTTCTGAATGTTCACCAGTTGAGATTCTTTTCTTCTAAATCATTTGGAATGATGCAGGTAGAAAAACTTTATTTCCTTTTCCAAAGCCATATTGGGAGATAGTGTTTCAAAAAGTCACATTGTCCAGGTGGCTTTCTGATTTGTATTGCTTTCGTATATAAAGAGAGGTTTCTCTCACCCTCACAAACCAAGTGCTCATTCAACCAGAGCAGTTGTAGCTCCTACAGCCTCCTTTGCAGAGTGCCTTTAGATGTCTGCTGTGGCTACATTGTCAACTTTTCACACCTTTGTTTCTCATTCAAGCTGGACATGCAGTCTAGATCTGGAGTCTTTCAGCTCCACTCTTTGGAATATCCTTCCTTGAAACCACTTTAGAGTGTTGCTAGCTGGGGAGTCTGTCCCATCTGTTGAGTTGAACAGAAAAGACAACATTGGATATGAAAGTTATGTACTTAGCATAGCACTAGATCTGTGCTGTCTGTCTGGCTCAAATTTCCCTCCCTCTGTCCCACATAAACAGTCACTTTATAGGTCTCTGTTGACCATACTGGACATGGCCAGGGACTTGTCTTGTATACATACAGCTTGGAGCTGTTTCTGGTATTGTCCTAGTTTCTCCTGTTTCCATTTAGTGACTTTTATGGGGATGTTGAAGTTGTGAATGGGCAAACTTGATCTAAGGTATTGAAGGAGCAGGAGAAAGTTATGGGTAGGGGATGAAGCCTCAACCCTTGATCAGAGAGCTTGAAAGATACTAATGTTGGATCTGATAACTTACCTGTTGAGCCAGACTGAAGGACACAGCGCTGATTTAGTGTTATAAGTATGTAACTTTCATTTGTCCATTACTTTTAAAACTCGGTTTTATGGAGCACTAAGGAAGCTCTCTTATTTGGTCCATGCCATACTGGAAGTCTCATGATGCTTGAATTTTAATTGCCCAAACAATCTTTTTGTCCTCTCCAGTTTTGTTTCCCATCCTTTAGTGTATTGCTGCTTGGTATGAGTGGATTAGCAGAGAAGTACTGTGAATCACAAGAATCTTAATCTACTCATACAGTGGAGCAAATTGAATTTCTAGATTCAAAGCTTGCCATTTTCTGCCAAGTTTCCTTGCAGAGGTAGATTTTCAGAGGTTGCATTTTAAGTCTGTTCCACAGGGAATTATACCCGTGGACTTCCAGACATGTATTCCTTCATACTTTTTTCATTTTTGCATTTTGATTTGACTTGCAATAACATTTTATCTTGCACATTTTTCTTCCCATTTAGAAACGGTCCTATATAATTTTTTTTCCAAATTCCAGGGAAACTTAATAGCATTTACAATTCACTGAATATTATGTGTAACTGAAAAAAAACACCCTGCCTCCCCACCTTCATGGTGGAAAAGAAGAACAAAAGACCTGCAACCTTACAAGACATTGTTTTTCATAGACGTGCTATTGATAAACAAGCACCACCACTTTTCTAAAGGAAATTCAAAATTAATTTTTAAATGTTGATTCTATACGCTAACTTAAACTTGTAGTTGCTCTTTCAGGTGTTCATCTGATGATGAACTGTGTAGTTTCAAGCACCAAAACTGTAACCCCTCCACTTCTTCCATAGTGCTTTGCTTTTCTTTTCGTTCTGCAGTCTGTGCCTATAAATAATCAACAATGCATCAAAAAAACGCATTGAACAATTGCATGCAATAGATTTACAGGAGATTACTTCCCTTAATTCACATGTTTTAACTATCAAAGATTATTTCTGTGGCATGACCACCATACATGGTGCCAGGTATATAGTACACAGCTGTGCCAACAGTTTCCCCTTCCAGCCCGGCCCATTCTAGCAGGGCATAAATATGCCCATAAAAAATTATATGTTACATAAATCTGTTTCTTTAGCAAATTCTTATAAATATGTACTAGGAGTTTCATATATTTTTCACGCATCCATAGCTTTGATAAGGTAATTTTTTCCAACAGCCTGGCTTTTTTTATTAGTTTATTAATAGAAGGTACAGTTTCATTAATAGATCATGCATCTCAAAAAATGCATAGTATTTGTCTTGTTTCTTCAACTTAGTAACATAAGCAGCTGTAGTCAATCAATGTAGGACCTTTTGCTCTTGTGAAGCGAAGAATGTGGAAAGTTCTTTCTGGGCTTTGCAATAATTTCTGAATTTTTCGTTGCTGCAGTTTTATCGGTCTCCTCTTCAAAAAGAGATGAGAGTTAGGTGCAGCTTCTTCCCCAGTGGCATGCAAGAATGCGGCTCACAGTACTTCTCTGCTAAGTCACTCATACCAGACAGCGAATTTCTAGATCCAAAGCTTGCTGTTTTCTGTCAAGTTTCCTTGCAGGGGTAGAATTTCAGGGGCCACAAGTGAAGATTTTTAATCTAGGGAATTATACCAATAGATTTTCAAGCATGTAAGCCCGTAAACAATTATTTCTTCATTTCTGCATATGTTTCTCCAGCTATGGCAAATATTTTTTTTTCTTTGAACACTATGCAGTATCTAAATACTGAGTAAATAAAACATGAACTGTGTATATCAGCTGTCCTTCATGAGATTTATATCCAAGGTGGTTTGCCTAAAGACATGTGCCACATGACATGCAGCTTCCTGTAACTCATTAGCATTTGAAGATGTATACCCTATATGTTGCTTTCTGGTCCTGTAGTAACTTGCTGTATGTTAAATGGCCACTGATTATTGAATTCATTTCGATAGTAGTGAAAGGAACATTGGAGACAGATTGCTGGCAGTGTGGGAGAGTAGTAGGCTTGTGGTGGCAATAGAGGATTGTAGTTGTGCACACAGCTGGATATATGGGATTAAGTCACCTCTTCTTGGCTACCAGTCTGTGGAGGGTGCCTTAATCACTGCAGTAATATGGGAGGGACCTGATGGAACCAGTCACTGCTGGGACGAGGAGAGTTGGAGTGTTCAATTTTGAAAGAGGGTCATTAGGTCTGTACACCAGATTTGACTGGCTTTTTTCAGTAGACTGCAACATAAATATGTATCAGAATTGCACATCTCCATTTGCATTATCTACTTAACAGCATATTTATCTATCTTTAGTGTGGCTGTGGCAAACAGGGAGAGGCTATTCTCCGTAGTGGAATCTCATGGTATGGCCTGTGGGTTTGAAGATGCTTCCTTTGTGTGTAAGTGATTATTGAATTTCCCTACAGAGAAATTTAGTACCTTGTGATAATCCCCTTTTAAGCATGTTTGGGAGTGTGACTCCTCCAGAATCCAAAACGGGTTATGCTGTGAGCAACATTTTGAGTGCAGCATCTTGCCCCAAGAGTAACTGATTTGGAATCTAGGGACTTAATTGAAACTGAAGGTCACCCCTGCAGCAAAGTAGTGTGTGTTCCTTATCCATTTCAGAGCATTGAATAGGATAGCTTTTCCCAGTCTGTACCTCATCTCATTTGTTTTTGTACTCTTAAATTAAGTAATATATTAATTATATATGTACTGTAAATATTTTGTTTTTTCTGTGGTAGTCTGCAGTACATGTTCAGAATTCATGCATTTTGTAGAAGCTACATTAAACAGAAGGTGTGACTTGGGCACCCAGGTTGATAGCAACCTGACTTTTGACCACCACGTTGCCTCCGATGTTCTTCATGGTTCACTGTTGCAGTCATCGCATTTGGGTTATCCCTGCCAGGGTAGCCCTCAGACGGCCCGAATACCAGTGGCTTAGTATTTCTGTGTCGGTTGCTGTCGCTCCAGGACTGGCGTCAGGTCGTCAGTGGTATAAAATTCAGCAGCCAACACCATTACATCAGTCTTTCTTGCCGAGAAGCCTCATCCAGGAACAAAGAGGTCATAACATCCCTGTACTCCTCCCTTATCAGACTCATTACCGAGTACAATGGCCCCTTCTGCATGTACCTTGCCAAGCACACACAGCAGTTGGAGAGACCACAGAGGTTCCTGACAAGGCAAATCCAGGATCTCAAACACCTATCCTATTCAGATAGTCTAAAAGCCTTGTCCCTCTACTCAGTCTCATACAGACTGCTCAGAGGTGACCTGTGTCTGGCAAACAAGGCCATTTCAGACCCAGCCTTGATTGAGTTGCTGCATATCTGTAAGACAAAACTCCACCTGCGCAACCCACACGCAAGGATTTAACCTGGTCTGTCACATTAATAGAACTTGTTGGAGGGCTAGATTTGTGTCCCAAAGACTCCCCAGTCTGTGGATAGACTCCCTCTCCATGTCAAGCAGAGTACTTCTCTAGCCCTCTTTAAAAGGAGCCTGGACACCTGAATGGGAAACCAGAAATACACCCCTGGGAATTCCACCTGGATCCCTGCTGACTTTGAGGGAACATGGGTGAAATTCTTGGCTAGGCTTATAAGGGTCTCTGGGAAAATAGCCTAGTATCATCCGATGAACCATATTTTTGTACAGTTTGTCTGTAGATATTGGGACTGTTCATAGAAAGTGGTTCCAGCCTACCTGCATAAGGAGTTATTTTCTTCTATATGCCTGGCATTCCGGGATACATTGTTGTTAGTGGTATATTGTCAGTTGAATTGTATGTACATGGTTATAGACACTTTCATTTACAGCTGCTAGACTGTATCCTGTCTGTCTGTTGCTGTATATGTTGTGTGATTTAGTATCAACATTTGTGTATTTATGATGTTTGTTTCACTTATTGTGCAGTGTGGACACCTAAAACTGCAAGTCTGTCATTAGTCTCTGCCAGATGTTTGAGGGACACCTGGTTTACCTTCTACAGATGCAGATCTGCTAGCAATCATTTGAAGGAGGCTGGCAAAGCCCAGACAGGAGAGAAAGGTGCTGAAGTGTAGCAGGAATGGCTTATGAAGACTGGAGGTGTGATGGGGAAGAAAGAGGTACTTTGGAACATATTTTCTGGGTGTGAGGTGGGTTGGCGGACTTTAAAGAGATGCTGGGTGGGTGGATTGGTGTGACGAGGGAAATTATTTTTCTGGGCTATGATATAGAATTGGAATTGCCTACACATACTAAGGCCTTCCTGTGTCTAATTATGGTGGCTGCCAAAGAAAGGTTACTAGAAAATGGAAATCAAAATCTAAACTAACTATATTAGAAGTAGTGATTATAGTAACAGAGATAAAACAACTGGAATTGAGATCTTTAGAAAACGGTTGGAGCCAACTACTTGGGGAAAAAATGGAAATTGTGTGAACAATGCATACAGGGGAGGAATGAGGTTTAAAAGAAGACAGGACTTAAATGAGCTATGTAATGTTTGACTAAAAATGCCTGGGTGGATTATAAGTGATGTATGTTTGTAACGGAGTGTGTCAGTATGGTTTGTGGTGTAAAATGCTTGCAACTAGGATTGTGTCAGTGTGGTTCGTTTTCATTTTTATAAATGTATGATTTAGGGTTGCCACCTTTCGTTGTGGCTAAAACCGGAGTAAGGCCACGCCCCTTGCATCACCAGTAACCCCGCCCATCCCTTTCTCCCAACCACATGCCACCCATTTTGTGACATCACTGTGACATCACCTGGTGGGGAAGCCCTCTTTTTCTGTTCCTAATGCCTGCTTTCCACTGACTTACTATGCTTTTCTGTAAAAAAAAAAAAAAAAAAAGCATAGTAAAGCAGCCAATTTAAAAACGCCAATAGTCTGTTTCCTTTTTTGAAACAGAATACCGGAGTTTGTACAGTGTTTTCAGGACTACTGGAGAATCAATTTGATTTCTGGATAGTTCGGGGAAAAAAACAGAGGGGTGGCAACCCAAGTATTATTGCTTATGTCATAAGTGATGGCTTAATAAAGATATTTCTTGTTTAAAAAAAGGAGCAAGAATTGAATAAGTTAAGTAATGTTGCCTAGGTCATGTGATGTATAGCAATGTATGTGAAGTATAATGTTTGTTAATGTAAATTTAATACAGTTCGATTACTTTTGTATAAATGTAAAAATGTAAATATACCTGTGTCACAAGTGATAATTCAGTAAAGGTGTTTTAAAAAAGTAGTAATTAAAAATTACAGAGACAATAAAGGTGGTTCTGTTTTTGAGTTGTTTGTTTTTTCTTCTAGAACTCAGTTGAAAGCCAGGTTCTTAATGTCACTGGAGTCTTCAGATGAGCTGCTGAATGAGATTGGTTCTCAGGTACTGGCAACAGGTGCATACATACCACCGTCTGATGCAGCTCAAGCTGTTGATGCTGTGTCTGCTACTGAAGTAATAAATGTAAGTAAAAGGGAAATCAAGATACTGTAGGATAGTGTTTGTAGTGGCATTTTTTGCATGCACAAAGCAACTCGTCTATCTAAATCCCAAAGTTGAAGTTGAGTGATTTTGCTTTGTATACGACCCCACATTTAATTTACAGAATTCTTTGAAGCTAGGCTTTCCACAGATGTATAGAAATGACCGTCTTGGCGTATAGTTTTGAATTGCAGACCAGCGTGGTGGTTGTAATGCAACTCTGTGTGGAGGAACAGCTTTGTTGTGTTTTAGACAAAGAAGTTAGGAAAACTGTTAAAAATTGCTATTGATATACAAGATTTGGTACTTTTCTGTACAAACTAGCAGCAGTTAGTGGAAGTGATCTGATCATTTATACCTAAAGAGTGGTAAACAGATTACACATCACTGTTGCACCTTGCACATTATTTATTTTAGGGGGGCCTGGACTTTCATTGACCATTTCCCGAGCCACTTTATCTCTCCATATACTCATTCTCATTTGCTTTAATTGAGCTGGATATTTCATGGAATGGTACTGCTGACCTTCTCTCCTCCTACCTTTCCTTTTGTTTGTTGTTGGACAGTTGTTCCAACATGGTGGATATGTGAAGAGGAGCTCCTGGGCCTCTTGCTATGGTATTGTGTGGCTGTGGCAGCCAACAGGGATTCTCCTTTGTATCCTAAGTTTCCCCTCGCAAGATGCTTTTGTGTAATATTTGTATTCTTACACTAAATAAAATAATTGAACTGGGCATGAGATGATGTGCTGCCAAGTCATAGTCACAAATATTGCAGAAACAGCAGAGTGCAGGATATCATACAGCTGTTTTTTAGATCATGATGTCTTAGTTGGGCTTTCTTCATTTGCCTAATTTGCGACTCTGAGGAAGTCACTGAACGAAAACAAGCTCCTGGGCTGAGTCTGAAAAAAGTCCATGTGGAGCAGGGATGTTCTCCAGTTAAAAAATACAAGTAAATATTAATACTTGGGGAAAGGATCTAATCATTAAAACACTATTATGTTTTGCTCTGAGCACTGACATGGACAGTGTGCATTGAGCTTAGTAGAGGCTGAGTACTTGCACAGACATGCAGCATTTCCAGGAGCCACTGTCCACTCACTTTTTTATATTGTGTTGACAAGGGTTTCTGGTATTCACAGAAGGTCATCGGCACTCCCGCATCCCTCCCTCATGAGAGGTGTGCAGCAGGTAGAACCTCATCATCTTTCCTGCATTTTAGGCAGCTCCCTGCCCCTGACATTTTGGGTGTCGCCAGTGTATATGGATGCTTTGAACTTATGGCAGCAGGCGTCTGATTTTCTAACTCACAGGTTATTTGGTAGTTACAGCCTTTATCAGGTGTGGCAGACAGTATTATGTTATTGTAGAAAGATTTTTATCCTTTGTCTATGTAATGGGTTCAGCAAAAATTCAATATTGATTATATATTTTTTAGTGTCATGTTTGCCTCCTGGTTGAGTTCTATATGTCTGTGTTTTAGTAACAGTAAAGTAATACATTCATTTGTAATGTATATTTGACTCATTCTTTATATAGGGAGTCAACATTTCAAATCACATTATACAGTCTGCAGTATGAGTGCAGTTGAATAATGACTGAAGAAGGAAAGTTTGCATTCTTATCTTTTATCATTTCATTGAGGTGTTTTTATGAACGTTTATAACTTATTGTGAGGTTTTATGACTTCCAAGGAAGTTATAGTAAGTATGGGATGTGCACAATATGAAGCTTCCTGCGTGAAAGATGTGGGGACTTTCCCCTCACCAACACAAACACTTCAGCCAGGGCTGTAGATGCAATGATTTAATATGCTGTTGCCCATCCTTTTCAACCCTTGGGGCATATACTGCAGGTTCACGTCAGCTCATCTCCAGATATTTTCCGAAGTTGTAACCCCACCCTTTCCTCCATAGTGCTTTGCTTTTCCCTTCTCTCACCAGATTTCCTTCGTCACTCATGAATGGCACGTTAGAAGACCACTCCAAGCTCTCTTTACTGGAAAATGTATTATTTTATTTATTTATAGGTTCACAGGTGTTTACTAGGCTAATGACCACAAGGGCCTTTTTAAGCCTAGCTATGCATCCTAAATCTCTGACAAGTTCTGGTACTCTAGATATAATCTAGATAAGTATAAGCAGGGGCTTGGGAGGTGAAACCTGTACAAGCAGGATCCTGGGAATGAACCTTTTACTAGCTGCCAGTGTCTATTAGAGACATAGCTGCCAAATCAGGAATTAATTTCTTGTTCCCCATTCATTTTTCCAAGTTACACTTGAATTGGGCTAGGGAGGAACTCCGCTTCAAGTGGATGGGGAGCCTGTTCGATAAGGGGTAGTCTCTGGAATACATACCTGTCTCTCCGGCATGTCCTGTTTATATCACAGGCAAGGTTTAAGTCATTAGAATGGGTAATTCTGGTGCTGTTTGTTTTGCAGATATGCAGGAGGACTGTCAGAGTAGGTTCTGACAATGCCTTGTATGCCAGGCATGGATCTCCTTTCAACAGCCTGTAGGAGACTGAATACAGGGATAGGGCCTTAAGGTGGTCTGCATAGGACATGTTATTTATGCCCTGTATTGTTTTAGTGAGGAACCTCTGTGAATGTTCATTTGTTGAATATGTCTGGTTGGTGATGTACCAGAGGGGCATTGTATTCCATGATAGCTCAGATGAATGCAGAGTAAAGTAGAACATTGACTTCCTTTGAGCTAGATGCCATACCTTTGTTTATAAGTTGCACAACACAGAATGATTTCATCACTAGTACAGATGCATGATGGTCAAAGCTTAGTTTACTGTCTGTGTTCCCAAGCCCTTGACTACTGTCAACTCTTAGGGGTGCGTTGTCAGTATGATAGTTACCAGGTGTGGATGACTTCCAAAAGGGATACTACTATGTATTTCTTGGCATTTAGTTTTGGTCTGTGGTTCTGACACCAGTTGTTTGTCTGTGTCAGCCCTTCCTGGAGAACATTCATGTTAGTAGGCGATTCATTGACGGCTCCTAATTTTCAGTCATTTGCAAATTTAGTCAACTAGAGGCCATTGACATTGACCTTCAGAGAAGTAAATGCCAAAAAGGAGCAGTTTCAGGACTGATCCCTGAGAGACTCCACTTGTGACTGGCCTCTTTGGTAGAGGTGGACTCCCCAGTTCTAACTTCCCAGGTCTTGTCTGTGAGCCAGCTGGATATCCACCAGGTGACATAAGGGTTTGCAGCTAACCTCTTAAGTACGTCAACAGTGCCTGAGTGGGGTACTGTGTCAAATGCCTTGGCCAGGTCAAAGCAGGCATTATGAACAATTTTGCCCTCGTTCATTGCTTTGGTGACCTTCTGAAAGAAATCCACCAGGTTGAGTAGGCATTTCCTGCCCTTGATGAAACCAAACTGGGTTGGATTCAGTGCCTGGAGGTTTCCTGTGTCATTATTTATCATTTCCATAATGATTCTTTCCATGGCTTTACATATGAGACTTATGGGGCTGTAGTTTCCAGGGTCTGTAAATGGGCCACCTTTGTGCAGAGGGTTGACTGTTGCTGTTCTCCATTCATGAGGCACGAAGCCTATTTGGAGGCTACAGTTAAATAAAATTCCATAGGGTCTGATAGGTCATGTTTTATGCTATTTAGGAGGAGTCCTGGAGATATTGCCTTGGCCCATTGATGCAGTATTATTGACCTTAGAGAGAGCATTAAGGACCTGTTCCCTAGTGTTAGCAGGGGGAGTTATATTTTGTTATTTTGTAAGGGAAAGTTTAGAGGGAGAGAGTGAGGTAAAGTTGGAGTTGAATTTGTCTGCCAGAAGGTTTGCTATATCTTCTGGCTCAGTATAGGTGGTTCCATTAACAATGAGCTCTGCACACAATTGTGTATTGCCTTTGAGGTTGCAGACATAGTTAAAGAATGCTTTGTGGTTGTCCTTGACATGAGAGACCAACTTTACCTGTCTGGGTTTGGTAAACATTTTGTCCTCTGAGTTTGTCTAGTTTGAGAGTGCTTTTATCCTGCTGTGTGTTGCATTTCCTAATTTTTGGCACAATTTTCTTCCTTCTGTTATACACCCTATTGAGGTTGTGATTCCACCAGGGCATCATTTTTTTTTAGTTATTTCTGTACTTCTTCCTGGTGGGGTACTGTTGCCTCTCTGCAGCTATTAACATACTTGTTTAGGATTTCTGTGAACAGGTCTGCATAGGCAGTGGTGTTCTTGGGGTTTATGGGGGCTTGATGTTTTGCCAGGTTATCCTTTAATAATAGGAAGTTAGCCTTAGAGTAGTTCCTGAATATTCCAGAGTTAGCTGGGTTTTGAGGTTTTATTTTTACTTTAAAGGAGACCATTTTGTGGTCTGCCTTTACTGGAGGAGACTCTAGTGGGTGTGCAGCACTTTTCCGTATTAGAGAGGACCAGATCCAGTATGTTTGCACCCTTGGTTGGTGTATTGACAGTCTGATCCAAGGAGTTTGTGTTTACAAACTCCATTAATCTCTGCCTATACATTTGATGTCATATATGATTCCCAGTTAATAGTGGGGTAATTAAATTCACCCGTGAATATGGTATTACGTTGGATGGGGGAGTGCTTAGAGTAAGTTTAAATACATGGTATGGGTTTCCTGGGTCATAGAGGGGGACCTATAGCTTGCAAGGAAGTGGCATTGGATTTTGCCTGTGGTGATTTGAACATGGAGAAGCTCAAGTGTAATTGGCCTCTTTGACCAACCTTGAGGTATATTTTTGATGTAAAGCGAGACACACCTCCACCATTAGTTCCTGTCTGTGTTGTAACTTGTCTAAATGTGTGGAAGGCATTATAACATCGCACTGTTGGTGTGCTCTTCATGGCTTTAAACCATGTCTCAGTAACCGCACAGGCGTCAGCATTCTCTAGGGTGAAGATAACTTCTAGGGAGTGGAGTTTTTTTGTTTAGACTCCTAGCATTAAGCAGTAACACCATTCGATTTTCTTGGTTTTGATTTGCTATGTAGGAAGTACTTTCAGTTTGGCATTGCCTAAAAAGGCACTATGGAGAGGACAGTGTTTTAGCCAAAATCTGAATGCCTAACTGATAGAGGTGCAGACCATCCCTGGCAAAGCAGTATGGTTTGACCATCTCCTTCCATGCTGACAAATATTGCACCCCCCTTAAAGTGACACTAAAACCTAAACCAATTATTAAAGTCAGTCATCTTTTGTTCGTATTGTGGCATCATCCTTGAAGAAGGTAAAATTCTGCACAATGCCAGGCTCATACCAACCTGGGACACTTTTATTCCGAGAGCTCCATGATGCGTCTCTTCATATAGTCTAGGGAGGCACATTTTGGGTAATTTACACCTACATGGAGTATGACTGAGTCATACTGGTACTTGTGGTCAAATGACTTGCATGCATACATAATGTGGTGGATCCGATCCCCTGATAAGCAACTGACTATGACTTTCTCCTTACTCAGCCTGGTGAGAGGAACATCAGTGCATCTCAGAATGGAGTTTCCAGTGACCAGAATGTTGGATTGTATGGTGGCTTGCCTTATGGGCTTAGAAGTAGAGGCTCCATGAGATGTGGCTGTATGTGTTGATGTGGGTGTTTTGAAAGAGCACATTCAGGGCTACTGAGGGTGTTTGTGTTCTTCATCTAGGAGATCTTTGGGGTTTAGGAAGGTTACATTTAAGTGCCTCAGCATGTGTGGGTCTGTGTTTGCTTTGAATTGTGCACGATGGGTGCAGCATTGGTACTACTGACAACCTTATTGACATTAGGAGTGCTTTTTTATGTGAGAACTTCACCTCCAGTGACATTGTGTAAATACATCTCTCACATACCATATCAATTTGTTTGAGAATTAACTGGCTGTCAGTAAACATGAGGCGATTTCTATATTGCTTCAGAATGCCCATATCCACTAAGCTGGTATTGGAGATAGTGGAAGAACTCATATCCATGTTAACAGACCCTTCTTTATTGATTAGACAATGACAATATAAAGTATGTCAGGAATATCCAGCTTTACAACTCTGGGGGCAGTGCTTATCACTGCAAACTAGTTGTCCTGTGTTCAACTAGGTATCATTGAAATTTCAGTTGTGCTTTTACAGGAAGGATATTGACTCAACAAGTAGAGCCTGATGATTTGTGAACAAGGTATTAAGGCACCTATTCTGAAGTTTAAGCAAATCAAGCAGTACTTACACGAAAGAGTTAGCTTGTCAAGAATTATGAAAAGAAGGGCATCACCTGAATGTCTACAGCCTAAGTACTACTAGTGTCTTACCACAGCTTCACTTTCCTGGGATACATTGCTTCTTTGCTTCTTCTGTCAGTAGAAAAAAAAAACATTAGTACCAATCCCAAGATGAGAAGCAGGCCACAGCCTGTTTGGTGATCCACATTCTTGTCCCAGACGATGTAAGGGGTCTGCAGGCTCATTGTAGCTTTTTCCTGGTAGATACCTTGAATAGCAACCAGACCAATTAGGAAGATCAAGTACAGACACTCGCTTCCCAACCAGAAACAGTCTGGAATCTATGTACTGTGCTACTTCTCTGGGGAGTGATTTCGCAAAATTATAATTTTGTGCTTACTCACTGTGAAGATATATGATGGCTGCCAGCCTAGCTAGATAGAATTTTGTGGATAATTTTCTGTCATTGTAAATATGAATATAATCCACAGGCTTGTCCTCATAAATGTAAGAGAATTGTGTTAAATATTGAACTTCAAAAATGTAACTACAGTGGACTCTGCTGGAAGAAAGCTGATAAGCATTGTATGACTGATCTCAAAGCTCGGAGACATAACGTCTGGATTGAAGGATTCCTTCTATTGTTTTGAGACCAGAGTTAATTGCTAGATTTTACATATACAATGTCTTTTATTGTTGTTTCCTGGCCAGGTGCAAGATCAAAGAAATGTTAAAACTCAGTTTGTTAGCCTGGGAACCAGAGAAGAATGATGTAATCTAAAATGAGTCAGTAGTGATGTGTTATTTTTAAGACTTTCTCAGAGAGAGAGAGAATCAGAGCATTTTGGATTTTGTCTGAAGAAAGTCTCTCACCAGTACTGTGCCTTTGCTGTATATGTAAATTTATTTAGAACTGTGATTGCTCTTAGTTAGATAGGAATTTAGTCAGATTTAGTCTAGCTGTTTTCTATATTTGTCAGACTATTCTACAGTATTATTTTAAGCATTTTCCTGTGATTTCTGAACTCTTGACTAGCACTGTGTTGAATTGAGAAGATTTGTCTTGTTTTTATTTATTATTAAATATTTTTAAACCTTTCAACCGTGGCTGTTTTGTGTAGAGATAATTTAAACTCTAGAGTGCATTGCATGTATATAGTGATACTGTACAAAGCCACTCCAAATAAGCCTTGCTGTTCGTCACACTAATTGGATAATAATGTACAGTCCTAATTGGACACCCTTTGGTAAGGGCCTTTTTAGTAGTTGATAAGAGTAGTTGGTGTCAGTGATTGCTACCTTATAGCCTGGCAGGAGGGGGCATAGCTGGAGAACCTGTGCCAGCCTTCCCCAGAAGTGTGTGTGTGAGACAGCTACTTGGGTAGGAACACAAAGCACTGGTTGGACAGCGAGGGCCCTGGAGGTTTTGGCTTGACTACTCTGCTGAGATCTGTACCCTATAGTTGTGCCAGTGGGGAGTCTTATTGTGGATCTGGAGAGAAAGTGAGAAACCATCCCCAGATTGACTGTGATCTCTGTGTGCTCTTAAGGGAAATTGTACTTTACTGTATATGTATTTGTTAGCCTTCCCAATGTGGATCCCCCCACTGGTATTAGTGGTAAAGATTGAGGCTCCTTGATTACTGGGCCAGTGCACGAGCGCCACACTCACAGTAGTCAGTGAAAGAGGAGAGGGAAGGAGATATGTGGTCAAATTAAGGTAAGGGGCAGGCTACTAGAAAGGCAATTAAGAGAGCACTAGGGTGGGGAAAAACTTAATTTCTGTATGACTCAAGAGAGACAGCTGTGGTCTTTTTTCATAGTTTAAATATTCAATTAAAAGCAAAATACAAGTAAAACAGTGTAAAGAAAATAAATCACAATGTACAAAACGGAAGAAGTCAAAGCAATGCAAGAAAGCAAAAACAAACTCACAGCAAGTTGTGACAGAGTCTGGTTGAGCTTATCCAATAAAGCCATTTTATTTGTTGGGAAAAAAAGTTCTACTTTCTTTACTGAAATGACACACTGAAAGTAAGAAGATAAAGATCTTTCTCCTTTTTTCGAACATTTTAATGGTTGTTAGTTCTCTTTCCCAGGCTACGTTTTCCTTCACCCATTCTTCTCTGTGGGTTTTGTTAGGCTTTCTGCTTTTAATTGGACTTTAAGTGGTGGCAGCAGTTCTGTTTAGGGCCCAAAGAAGTGTTTAAGGTAGTTTTTGCAGTTCTTCACATCTTACAGGTGTGCATGTTCACTGGTTTTCCGACATGGTGAACTTGTGATTCAAATAGTTCTACAAATGTGGTCATAAAATACTGCCTTAGGACCACCATACTCAGTTGTTCAACTTTTGTCTGTCTCCTGTGAGATTTCTTCTGAGTTTGATAAATTCGTATAAATAGCAAAAGTACACTTCTCTTGAAGTGACCTTTGCCAAGAGATGGTGAGGATGAGGAGGGGTCTTCTCCCTAGTGCACTGAAACGGCCTGATATGGTGAAAAGGCTGCAGAATGGAATGGGTCTGCTTATCTGAAGAAATCTAGGCTGAAAATTGGAAAGTCTACTCCCAGTTCTGTTTTTTTTTTCTTCTCTCCAGACACCGAGAAGTTCACAGTGCAGCATAGCATGCCCCCAGCTTCTGAGATTGAATAATTAATTTTCTGTTAGGATGTTCATCGTGTTTCACCATTGCAGTCATTACTCTTGGGTTATCCTGCTGGCAGGTTACCCTCAGTCGGCCAGAATTCCAAAGTCTAGGTCCAGCATCGGTTGCTGTTGCCTCTTCCCTGACGTCAGTGCACCAGGGGTATAAAAGATGCAGCCGACGCCATTTTCTTCAGTCTTTCTTACCGCGCGGTGCCCGAAGCAAAAGCAGTTCGCAAGTGCCGGTCGGCCAACTCCTGAAATTTTCAAATCCGAATTTCAAAACCGAAGTCTTCATTAAAGCGAAGTACCCCGTTGGGGAAACTTTTTTTCTTACTCCAGACCAATGTCAGAAAAAGTTAACAGTTGTATTTTTTGTCGGAAGCAAATACCTCATAAGGATTTTCACTCTTACTGTATTCCTTGCCTAGGCCCTGATCACAACGTTGCTAGCTGTCGGTTTTGTGCTAGATTTAACCAACGCACTATTAAGCGTCGGTTCGATTTTGCATTTCATTACTTTGGCCGAAGATTTAATTATATAATGTCATCGGAACAGCCAACAACCGTAGTTTACAAAAAAAGCAAGTAAAAGGATAGGCATCAGAGGTCCAAAACCGACGACGAGGCCTCTGCTAGGCCAGTCGCCGGTTCTCAGTGAGGCGCTTTCGCAGCCCCTGGCTCCCGCTACTTCAGAGCCACAGGCTGCTTCCGACTCCCACGTGGAGCCGACTGGGCCTCTGGATGCTCAAGGTATTGGACACTCGGCAATCAGTCCCTCAGATGGGTCCGGAGCCGCTGAGCAGGCATCAGCTTCGGAGGGTGTCTTCAGACCTACACAACTGTATATTAAGCCATCTTCAGCTTCAAAGACTAAAGCAGCTTTAAAGACAAAGAAACAAGTACAGCATTCTCCTACTCAGACTTCCATGCCTAAAAAACAGATGCTCAGAATGTCCGAAGACCTAATTACTTTGATCATGGGCTCCCGTCCCCCTCCTGATAAGAGGCCTAGGCAAGAGACAGAGTATGATTCTTCTGATCAGGTTTCTATTTCCTTTGATTCCTCTTCTGAACAGGATTATTCCATGCTTCCCTATGAGGATTCTGATGCTGAAGAATACATTCCTTCAGCCTCTCCTCCTGAGGATTATTCTTTTGGGGAAACCCTGCATACCATGAGGAAGCATTTCCAGTGGGAGAGCCAAGATTATTCTGAATCTAAGAAAAGGCTTAGAGACTTTCTGCTACTTCCTCAGCACAGACCCCCTTGCTATTCCACCTGTTCTAGACATTGTTGATGATGTATTTTCAGAGTCCGGCCTGTCCCCTGACTCTTTACCCCCTGTACCTGCTAAGCCAGACAGATACTACAAGGTCCCGGATTCTCATAAATTCCTATATAAAAACCCCGTTGCTGACCCAGAAACTATATCTCAGGGTCCCAAAGGGGTTAAAGCTTCCACTGCAAAAAACCCTGTCCCCTCTGATAGGGATTCTAGGGATCTAGACTGATGGGGGAAAAAGTCTACACTTCTGCTACCTTGGCTGTAAGGGCTTTAAATTGTCAGTTTCATATGCTTAAATATCAGCAATATTTAATGTCACTGCTTAAACAGAAAGTGTTGACAAATACTGAATGTTCAGAGAACAAGGAATTGCAGGATTTATTGCATGCATCTAAACAAGTGGAAAAACATACTTTGCAATGTGGTTATAATTCACTGGAGGCCTCTTGCAGGGCCGCTGTTACAGGTTCTGTTATTAGAAGGCATGCTTGGTTAAAGGAACAGAATCTGCCTGATCATGTTAAAGCAAAATTATTAGATGCACTATTGCAGCATGATACTTTGTTTGGTACTAAAGCAGAAGAGGTGTTGAAAAAAATAGAGGATAAAGCAAAATCCATGCAGACAGTCAAGGATTTCTTACAGGTACAGCCACCCAGGTTTAGCAGGAACTGGCCTTCTAAAAATTAGTCCTTTCCAGTGTCAGACAGACCACAAAGAGGCAGATACAGGCGTCCCAGAGGCAGATCTCAGCCCCAAGGCTCATGCAGGCCTAAACAATGGGGTGCTCCTACCTCCAAAAGCAGAGAAGACAAATCACAACCTTACAGGAAACAGTCCCAATGACTTTCCTCTGCCAGATCCAAGCACTTTTCTTTTGGCAGCCCCCTTAGGGGGAAAACTAGCACTTTTTTCATCAAATTGGCAAATGGTTACCAAAGACAAATGGGTCCTGAACCTAGTGTCCCAAGGCTACAGGTTCCATTTTCACACTCTACCAAGGTCAAAATGTATACCAGACCTACCACACAATCAATGGGCAGAAGCACAAAAACAAATTACAGCCCTCATGGATATGAGGGCCATTCAGCAAGTACCACAACAAGAGCAAGGGCAAGGATTTTACTCCAGACTTTTCCTAGTACCCAGAAAGGACAAAACCTGGAGACCAATACTGGACCTGTCTATGCTAAATACGTTTCTGGAAGTTCCAAAATTCAAGATGTTGACTCTACAGCAGCTACTGCCCATGCTGGGCAAGAAGGCTTGGCTCGTAACTTTGGACTTGAGAGGCATACCTGCATGTCCCAATCAGACAATCATGCAGAAGATACCTCAGATTCATAGCTGGCTCAATGCATTCCCAATTCTCTGCACTGCCCTTTGGCTTATCTACTGCGCCCAGGGTCTTCACAAAATGCCTGGCACCAGTAATTGCGTTTTGCAGACAAAGAGGAATTCAAATATATCCCTACTTGGATGACTGCCTAATTCAAGCAGAGAACAAAGACATTCTTCTAAAGCATCTGGCGTTTGTAAAAAGATTACTAATTGGCCTAGGGTACACAGTAAACGAAAAGAAATCAAAACTAGTGCCCTCTCAAGAGATAATACTCATGGGTGCAAGCTTAAATACAACTGCCCAGATGGCTTATCTCACGCCAGACAAACAAAAGCAACTGACTTCTTACTTCAAGAAAATGGCAACAAAAACTCACTTGTCTGCAAGGAAAATCCTGCAGGCCCTGGGTTTCATGGCATCCTGCATTCTGCTAATTCCATATGCCAGACTGCATATGAGGAAACTACAATGGTATCTAAAAAGTGTTTGGACTCTGCATTGCCACAGCCTGGAGACAGTAATTGCACTCATTCTCTGCCTGCAACAGGAGTTTCAATGGTGGGCAGAAGCCTGTCGCCACTACAAGGGTCTACCATTCAGTTTACCCACAGCCAGACAGACACTGACAACGGATGCATCAGATTATGCCTGGGGGGGCCCATATGGCAGGAAAATGTATTCAGGGCACATGGCCTGCAAACCAGATGCATCTTCACATCAACCAAAAAGAGATGCTAGCTGTTCAAAATGCCCTGACAGCTTTCAAGTACCTGCTTCATCCAGGACAGCTACTGATAAAGACAGACAATACTATGGTCATGTGGTACATAAACAAGCAGGGATGTACACATTCCTACCCCCTCTGCAGACAAGCAGTGACCTTATGGGACACAGCATTGGCTTTTCAAGTTCACCTGCAAGCACAATTCCTGCCAGGAAAAACAAATACTCTGGCAGACGAACTAAGCAGAAACCTCATGGATCCCCACGAATGGAAACTGGATCCACAAGTCTTCAGCATGATAACAAGGAAATGAGGATGCCCAGACATAATCTATTTGCCTCCCCTCACAACTGCCAATTGCAGAGATTTTGTACAAGGATTTATCACAAGCAAGCATGGAAAGTGGACGCCCTATCCTTCAGCTGGAAAAATCTAACAGTATATGCCTTTCCTCCACTACCTCTCCTTCCCAAGGTACTCCTAAAGGTCAGACAAGAGAAGTAAAAAATGATACTGATTGCACCAGACTGGCCACACCAGCACTGGTACCCAATCCTAAAGAGCTTGTCTCAAGGTCCAGCATGGATATTGCCTCAAACTTCTCACTTGCTGACCCAACAAAACAATCAGATCCTGCACAGCCAACTCAGGACCTTAAATCTGGCAGCATGGCGGATAATGTAGCCATTCAGAACACTCCTCTTTCAAAAGCTGTTATGAATGTTCTCTTGGAGGCCCAGTACCAGCAAATCTTATGCCGAAAAATGGAAGAGATTCTGTGCTTGGAACCAGGAACAAGGCATTGACACGTGTGTACCAAATATCCCTCAGATTTTACAATACCTAACTGAGATGCTGAACAAAGGCCTTTCTTTCTCATCAATTAAGATTCATGCCTCTGACATTTCAGCCCATTACAATACGGAACCACCTATCTTTTCTCATCCTTTAATAAGACAGTACCTCAGAGGGGCCAAAAACATTAGGCCTCTAAGGAGAGCACCAACTCCGGCTTGGGACCTCAATTATGTTTTGGAAAAGCTCACACTGCCTCCTTTCGAGCCAGCATCAACAGCAGACATAAAATTCTTATCCTGGAAAACAGCTCTGCTCCTAGCAATAACCTCTGTAAGACGAGTCTCGGAGTTACAAACACTCATGGCTGTGGAACCTTTTATTATTTTTCATCCAGACAGGGTTTCTTTGAGGGCAAACCCTACATTTATGCCTAAGGTGGTGTCCAGTGTGGCCCTCAACCAAACCATTCACTTGTCTACCTTTTATCCAAATCCACAGAACAAGGGTGAGAAAATTCTGCATTCTTTGGACATACACAGGCAGTTACGCTTCTACTTGGACAGAACTAAAGCATTCAGAAAGACTGAACAACTTTTAGTGTCATATGCTGCAGGATCACAAGGAAAGGCTATCTCAAAACAGACTATTTCTAAATGGAGAGGCCCTTGCATCCGTTTCTGCTATTTTCAACATTGCAAATCAGTGCCTAAGGGCATTAGGCCTCATTCCACCAGAGCAGCAGCCTTCCTCAGAGGAGTACCAACCAAAGATGTCTTAGAGGCTGCAACTTGGAGTTCAGTGCACACTTTCACAAAGCACTACCACATACCTCTTTACTCTAAGTCCTGAGCAGGCTTTGCCACTGCAGTTCTGCAGGGCGTCATAGCCTCTCCTAATCCTATTTAGCCCAGCCACCCATCCTCAGCTTTTGGATTCAACCCAAGAGTAATGACTGCAACAGTGAAACACGATGAACATAGTACAGTTGTGTACCTACCATAAATGTAGGTGTTAGTGTATTCACTGTTTCAGTCCAGGTTACCCACCCACCATCCCCCTTTTTCTTTGCTGGGACTTATCTGCACTTCTCTATCCTATACAACCTATTTGGTGTATTTGCTTGTAGATGAAGGAAATGTTATTTTTGTGCATGCATTTTTATTGGCATATTTTTCAGCCTACCAATTTGGGGGCACCTGACATCTGGGGCAAGAAAAACTAAAGCAAATGGAGTTGGCTGCATCTTTTATACCCCTGGCGCACTGACATCCAAGGAAGAGGCGACAGCAACTGACGCCGGACCTAGACTTTGGAATTCTGGCCGACTGAGGATAGCCTGCCAGCAGGATAACCCAAGAGTAATGACTGCAACAGCGAATACACTCTAACATCTACATTTATGGTAGGTACACAACTGTACTTTCTAGAGGCTGAAGAGGATGGACTCTATCTTAATCTATTGTTAAGGGAAGTGTTTTTGTTTTCACACATTTTTGCTGAAGCCACCTTCCACTCAATTGTGACTCACTGAAGGGTCCTTTTACCAATCATTCTTAACGGGTGCTGAAGTGTCAAGAGATGCCATAAATCACTGTGATAGATGGAGTTCTGCATCTTTGGTGCACTCTGATTAAGTTGTAATGCTGCTTGTTTTGAAGTGTGACAAGAAGTGGCTCGAGATCTTGGTGGCTGAAACTGTATGAGTCTGTGCACACATGCAACTGCATAATGGTGTGTATGTTCTAAAAATGCATATTTAGTCTTTAAAGAGGTTGTAACCAGCTTTGTGAATATGTTGGTCTGGAAAATCAGATTCTGCATGTCCCCCTTTTGGGGAAGAGTAGCTTAATACCGGAGGACTTGTCCAGTTGTGCCTCTGTGGATGCAGTTGGAGGTCAAATCTCCCTGCATCTTTCTGTGTGGATGGCCATAATGCAGGACAAGTGTGTCAGAAAGGCAGTATCCAAAAGTTACAGTATTACTTATGTATCCCCATCAAGGCCACCAGCCTCCATTCCAGATGTCTTTCTCACCTTGTCAAATGCACAGTCAAGCTACAAGTAGCAAACCTGTTCTTGAGACATCAAGAAGGTCCCACCAAACCAAAGAGGACATGGACCTTAATCCGTATTCTTCTTGTGTCCCAAGAAGACAAAGGACTGCAGGCCCATGTTAAATCTAAACAGCCTAAACCAGTATCTAAAGAAGACAAAATTCCAGATGGTCATAGTGCATTTGGATCCTCCCTTGCTTGCAGGAGAAAGTGTGGATGTGCTGTATAGCTCTTAAGGACACATTGCACATTGATAGCCATGAAATTCAGTTGAGTCCTGTTCAGGGATGAAAACAGTTGCTGTCATTTCTGAGCCTTCCCATTTTGTCTGAACACAGCTTCCAGGGTGTCTACCAAATGCATGGCAACAATAGCAGCTTTTCTCCGACTGAAGGATATTTGTTTTTCCTTCTATGGATGATTGACTCCTGGCTGCCCACAGCATGGGAGTCATTCATTAGAGCAAGAGCAATTTACTGTAGCTGTTCAAGTCTTTCATTGGAGGTCTATGAAAGTCCCACAGGTAGCCATTGCAAGTACAGATCTTTGTTGGATGCCACCTGGGCATGAAGTCCCTATGTTAGCTTATCTTCTGTCAAACAGACTTGTTAATTTTGAATGAATTGTTCGGGTCCTATTCTTAGCCCCCACTCCCAATGGCTTTTATATGCTTCCAATAGTCTGAATCTAATGGCATCATCAGTTTTCTTCAGCCCCTTTACCAGTTACGAATTGAAGGAGTTTCTGTGGAAATTCAGGGTCTGTTGGAATCAGAATTTAGACCCTGTCCCTTCCAGTTCGCTTATAAAAGATTTGCCATCAGCATCTTAAACAAGGAGACCTGGAGGTGGAATGAAGTATAGGAGAGTGTACAGAGGAAGAGGTTGGGAAGAAGTAGGATTGTCAGAGAGATGAAAGATAGGAGTATAAGGAGATGAGGTGTATGGTGGAGAGAGGTGACTGCTAAGGATAAGGCATATGGCAAGTTGTATGAAAGGTTGGACACTAAGGAGGGAGACAAGAATATCTACCGATTGACTAGACAGAGGGACCGAGCTGAGAAAGATGTGCAGCAGGTAAGGTAATAAAGGATAAAGAGGGAAATTTCCTCACAAGCGAGGAATGTGTTGAACAGATGGAAAGAGTACTTTGAGAGGCTGGTGAATGAAGAGAATGAGAGAGAGAGAAGGTTGGATGATGTGGAGATAGTGAGTCAGCAAGTGCAATGGATTAGCAAGGAGGAAGTAAGGGTAGCTATGAAGAAGATGAAGACTGGAAAGGCTGTTGGTTCAGATGACATACCTGTGGAAGTATGGAGGTGTTTAGGAGAGATGGCAGTGAAGTTTTTAATCAGATTGTTTAATGAAATGTTGGAAAGTGAGAGGATGGCTGAGGAGTGGAGAAATATTTTGGTACCAATTTTTAAGAATAAGGGTGATGTGCAGAGCTGTAGTAACTACTGAGGGATAAAACTGATCAGTGACAGCATGAAGTTATGGAAAACAGTAGTGGAAGCTAGGTTAAGAGGGGAGATGATGATTAGTGAGCAACAGTATGCTTTCATGCTAGGAAAGCACTACAGATGCAAAATGTTTGCTCTGAAGGTGTTGATGGTGAAGTATAGAGAAGTTCAGAAGGAGTTGCATTGTGGTTTTAGAGGAATCATATGACAGGGTGCCTAGAGATGTGTTGTAGTATTGTATGAGGAAGTCGGGAGTGGCAGAGAAGTATGCAAGAGCAGTACAGGATATATACTAGGGTAATGTGACAGTGGTGAGATCTGTGGTAGGAGTGACTGATGTGTTCAAGGTGAAGGTGGGATTACATCAAGGATCAGCTCTGAGCCCTTTATTTGTAGTGGTGATGGCCAGGTTGATAGACTAGATCAGACAGGAGTTCCAATGAACTATGTTTGCAGATGACCTTATGATATGTAGTGAGAGTAGGGAGCAGGTTGAGGAGACCCTGGAGAGATGGAGCTATTCTCTAGAGAGGAGAGGAATGAAGGTCAGCAGGACTAAGAATATATGTGTGTGTGAACAAGAGGGAGGATAGAGGAATGGTGTAAGGATGCAGGGAGTAGAATTGGCGAAGGTGAATGAGTTTAATACTTGGGATCAACGGTTCAGAGGAATGGTGAGTGCGGCAGAGAAGTTGAGTACAGGCAGGGTGGAGTGGGTGGAGAAAAGTGTCAGGAGTGAGTTGTGGCAGATGGATGCCAGTAGAGGTGAAAGGGAAGGTCTACAAGAAAGTAGTGAGACCAGCTGTGTTATATTGGTTGGAGACTGTGGCATTGACGAAAAGACAAGAGTATGAGCTGGAGGTGGCAGTGTTAAAGATGTTAAGATTTGCATTGGGTGTGACGAGAATGGACAGGATTAGGAATCAGTATATTAGAGGGTCCGCTCAGGTTAGATGGTTTGGGGACAAAGCCAGAGAGGCGAGATTGAATTAGTTTGGACGTGCTTAGAAGGATGCTAAGAATGGAGCTGCCAGGTAAGAGGAAGGCCTAAGATAAGGTTTATAGAGGTGGTGAGAGAGGACATGTAGGTGGTTGGTGTGACAGAGCATGATGCAAGGGACAGGAAGAAATGGAAACAGATAATCCGCTGTGGCAACCCCTAACAGAAACAGCCAAAAGAAGATCTTAAATGTTTTTTACAACAGGATGTTCTTGCACAGGTCTTCCCCCTCTGACCTTCCTTTCCCCAGTTTGACTCTAACCATGGGTGTATCTCCCCTGGGGAAGAGGGGGAATTATTCTGTGACTTCTGAGTTGACTTGTTCATAGCAAGACTCTTCTCTGCATATCAATGTTCTGGAGATGAGGGTAGTCCTAATATTCAAGGCTGTACAGGACTGCCTCTCCCAGGGTGCAGCTCCCATCCACACCTGTAGTGTACTGGTGTTTTGGAAGGTCTCCAAACGGGGAAGTTTATTCCTATACCTTTTGTTAGGAAACGTGAGACTATGGGATTGAGCCATTTCAGCAGGATGCTTTCTGGTTGCAGTGCATATTAACATTCAAGACAGCTGTCTAGCATGCAAGCTAAGTTGGTACTTTAGTAATGTCTCTTGAGTGATCTCATAGTTGTTTAGCAGCAGATGCCTTTCTTCAGTAGGGAAACCTTGCTGCTACCTATTTGTATCCTTCACCAATGCTAAATGCAGTATCTCGTTTTCCCTCATACCTCCACAGGGGCTGACACAGCTCTGGTCCGATAGCCCCATTTTGAATCAGACAAGTTTATCTCTGCTGTGACCTCACTTTCTCTAGCAGCTTGTTAGACCTTGGAAAGGTCGGACCAAAAATGCCCTGTCCCATTCTTCCTACAGTTCTTGCCCAGACCTTCAGTTTTTCACACTAGCTGCATGACTTCTGTGAAATTCCCATTAAAAGAGCACTAGGGTGGTAGAAAGCCTTAGAGCATCCTTGAAACCATCTGCAAGGAAAGTATGCAGAAGTAAATGGATGAAAGCTTCATTATGCACTATTTGAGGCCATCCTTTTGTTAAGGGTGAAGTTGACATGAGAATTTTTAGAGCCTGATGGAGTATGCAGCTGGCCATTCCTGAAGTTGAAGTGGATGGATGTGGATCATGAACATATAGCATTATGGTAAAAACAATTTTTTGTTCTAGCTAAACCACTTGAATTCTATTTGACTTTCAAATTTCCAGAATACTGCTTTTATTGACAGAGACGGACTTCTTTCTCAACATGAGGCAGGCTGCACACTGTATGAGAGATTTGGCGGAGGGTTCATTGTTAACCTTTTTTTTTTTTTTTTTTTTTTATATTTTTAATGCTCATCTGAAATAGAAGCACTGCACTTTGAGCTTTTTAACGAAAAAAGATTTGTTTTGCCAGTACTTAGAAGGAATGTCACTAATGGAAATGTCAAACAGATCCAGTGATCTTGGGCTAGAGGCAAACCCTCTCTGTTGTCCAAATGAGGCTCAGTAGATAGCCTGTCACCAAAAGTTGATTAGATTCTC
The DNA here is from genome assembly GCF_019279795.1 of Protopterus annectens. NCBI lineage: Eukaryota > Metazoa > Chordata > Ceratodontiformes > Protopteridae > Protopterus > Protopterus annectens. Next base: position 508,451,425 of record NC_056746.1, on the reverse strand, counting down.
AATTTTCTTGTTGGTGAAGGTGACTGGGGAGTGACACACTTTCATTTATAAGTAGTAGTGGTTCCCCATGTTCTACAAAGATGTTGAGCAGGCAGTAGTACTGAACTGTTTGAAATAGTTGAGCTCAATTCCTATGCAGTTAAAAACTCCTTGGTGTCTCTGGCAGCATGCTCCAAACATTCTTGTTGGCAAGATGGGTGGGGGGAGGGGCATCTCTGCTAAATGTGGAAATTTTGATGAACTTTCCAAGGGGTCTGGTTCCACTCAGTGTTGTCAAAGACAACCTGATTTCCTTGGTAAGATTCTGGGCCTTGCTTAGCTTAAATAATAGTTGTCTGCTTATCTGAGACTGTCCTGCTGTGAGAAAAGTTGGTGGGAGGCCAGTGGGATCATGCCTCCGAAGTTCTCACAGAAGCTGTTTACTTCCAGGAAATGTTTTGACTTGATTTTACCTCACAGCCAAAAGTGCAAGAGCAGCCCATGTAAGAAATCTGCCTGTCTTCTGAATCCTCCCCAGGTAAGTGCATACCCAGCTGTCTGAACATGTAGCCTTTAATGACGCAATTAACCAGTAAGTGGCAAAGTACTTGATTTCCGGGAATTGCATCTTCAGGTGATAGCTGTGTTTGTTGAAATCAGTTGACCAAGTGCAGCATTTGGATCGGGAAAGGCCCAGCAGCAGAACCTGCCACTCCCAGCCAGGGGTTTATCTTCATGACCGGCTTTCTATCAGTGAGGAAGTGGGCAGAGTCGTGTTTCAGATCTGTGTTCTGTCATAGAGATCTGTATTCGTAGACAAATGGATTGTCCAGCTATTAGAACAAGTGCAAGCATTGAAATGTATGAATCTCTCCGTATGCCGGGGGTGCATTACATTTTACTAAAAAATGTCCGACTCCGTTGTAGCAGGAGTTACAGAATCCCATGCAGAAAAATGCAGTAGAAAGATTCTGTGCTGTAAGGAGTTTGATGTATTGTCTCTACCGGCTCTCACTTTCCCCTAAAAGGTCGTATTCCTTTCAAGTTTTAAAAATATTTTTAAAAGTTGTCTTAACAACCGTGGCTTACAGCCAGAACTTCCCTTTGAAGAGGTCAGATGGTGGGGCTTTATATTTATGGATGTAATCTCAGGGGGAGGCTTGCAGTGGCTGAGTATTTTTCACCCCTGTAAAATATAGAGTGGCATCTGCTGATTTGTTCCAGACTGCAAGTGCAAAACACCCATTGATCAGGAGTAAATCAGTAAACAAAATTGAAGATGTGGGTTCGTAAATTGTACTTGAATCTAATTGTGTGGCATTCATACATTTACCCATTAGTGGTTCTGTGAACCCAAAGAACTACCGGAAAGTAAAAATTCTGAAAAGTACAGTCAGTTGTAAATTTGTTGACTTTGACAGGTCATACTTTCATCTATTTCTAAGCTGCTCACTTAATATGAACTTAGCATGTTTAACTCTGTCCTGGCCCTTGTTTTGTATTTGTACATCCTAAGAAAACCATGAAGGCATTCATTATCTTCTCTTGTGAACTTTTGGCAGTATAGCTGGCTTTCTTTGCCTTTTGAATAGTATAAACGGCAGATCTTTAGCTAACTTTCACAATTGTTCCATTTTTTTTTCTTAAAAGGGAAAATTTTGTCCTATTCTGGATTTGAAGAATTTTGCGAACTACATTTTGCACAAGAAGTTCTGGGTGCAAACAATTCATTAACTTTTTCAGATTTTAAATTAAAAGCACTAGTTACTATGCCATGTAGATATGATGAACACTTTCACAATCATGGTCACCTTGTTCACTGGAAGTTAAAATTTTTATTTTACAACCTTGCCCTTTGAACTAATTTCTTTACGTTGTATGTTTACCAAGTATGTCACTCGTGTGGCCTAGCTTCAAGACAAAGACACTGCTTCCCTTATTCAAATGATTGGCTTCTAGCAGAACCCCATCAGCAGTCATTTGTTTAGGCTTAACATCACATACTAAAGCTGTTTAATATTCCATTAGTAGCATTCAGCATGTGGATCTGTGCCTGTCCTTTCCTGATCTTTCAGGTCTCTGTCATTATTTAGGGCAGCTTGTTCCTGACCCAGGTAAGAATGGAAGTACGTGTTCAATGCTATTTGTCCTGTTTCAGAAAACAGTTGAAGCACACATTTTTCTCAGAGTACTAAGCCTTGATTGCGGTTTCATTTCGGACAGCCCCTTACACCAGGCTACAAAGCTCATGTGATTTTTTTTTTCCAATTGTCTCTGACATTTAAAGTGAATCAGACTAAAGACTTCTTGGGTGTCATTCATGCCTCTCAGGCAAACTGGAGTAGCAATGAAAAAATAGTCCTGCAAGTTTTTTATAGGTTTTTTTTCTTTGAGTGTGCCAACAATGACTCTTGACAGTAGACCTCCCACAAAAAGTGGGGATCTTGTATACGAGATCATAGAGCACAGCTATGTACCTTCCAGGGCATCAAAGTTACACAGCAGTTTTTCTTTTTTAAAGTTGAAAGCATTCATTCTGTTTTCTTATATTAGGGCTAGGCCAGATCAAGGTAAACTATACTGATGTAATGCTTTATATCAGAAAGCAACAGGGAATAAAATATCTCTCTGCTCATGAAGGAAGCAATAGTTTTTTGAAACTGGGCAAAAATAGAATCTAATGTTGCCTTTTCTGTCCGATGTTCATCGTGCATACAGCTGCAGTCATAACAGATGGGTTATCCTGCCGTCAGACGGGTCCTCAGTCGGCCGAATTCCAAAGTCTAGGTCCGGCGTCGGTTGTCGTCGCTTCTTCCCAGATGTCAGTGGTTCAGGGGTATAAAAGAGGCAGCCGATGCCATTTTCTTCAGTCTTTCTTGCCGCGCGGTGCCCGAAGCAGAAGCAGTTCGCAAGTGCCGGTCGGCCAGCTCCTGAGATTTACGAAAGTATTTCAGCCGAAGTCGTCTTGAAAGCTAAGTACCCGGTTGGGGAAACTTTTCTTGCCTCAGACCGATGTCAGACAAAGTTAATAATTGCATTTCATGTGGGAAGCAAATACCGCATAAGAATTTCCACTCTTTCTGTATACCTTGCTTAGGCCCAGACCACGATGTCTCGGCCTGCCGTTTTTGTGCTAGATTCAATAAGCGCACTATTAAACGTCAGGCAGAGTTGGCCCTTCACTTTTTTGGCAAAAAATGTAATTATATTATGTCGTCGGATACTCCGACTCCAGTTTAGAGCAAAAAACGCAAAGATAAGGACAGACATACGAGGTCCGCACCTCCTACTGAAACCACGCTAAGGCCGACTACCGGTTCTCCGGTACTCAGCGAGGCGCCTACAGCCCCTGAGTACCGATGACAATGCATTACCGGTGTCTTCAGTACCCGAGGTCGCAGGCTCCTCGGCCCCCATTCCTACTACAGATCCCGATGCCACTCCTGGCGGGGAAACTCAGAATTTAGACAGGCCTACCATTTCTCAAGGGGTCTTCAGGCCTTCCTCCTTCGCTATTAAAGCCTTCACTAAATCTAAAGCAGCCATGAAAACCAAAAAACAGGTTCCTCAGACCCCCTCTCAAGGCACCATGCCTAAAAAACAGTTGCTTAAAATGGCTGAGGATTTGATTACTCTTATCAGGGGTTCTCATCCCCCCTCTGACAAAAGGCCCAGATTAGAGGAAGACTACCCTTCCTCAGATCAAGCTTCTATTACCTCAGAACTATCTGAGGACCAGGATTATGCCTATTCTCCATTCGAAGACTCTGATGCAGAGAAGTCTATTCCCTCAGTCTCCCCCCTGAGGACTTCTCTTTTGGGGAAACCCTGCATACATTGAGGGAACACTTTCACTGGGAAGGCCAAGATTATTCAGATTCCAAGAAAAGGCTCAGGGAATTTCTTCTGCTCCCCCAGCATAGGCCTCTGGCTATCCCTCCTGTTTTAGATATATTGGCTGATGTGTACACAGAAGCCAGCCTTAATCCTGATTCTTTGCCACCAGCTCCTGTTAAACCAGACCGGTATTACCGGGTTCCTGATTCTCACCAGTTCCTATATAAAAGTCATACTGCTGACCCAGAAACAATTTCACAGGGTCCCAAAGGAATTAAGGCCTCTACTGCTAAAAATCCATTACCTTCAGAGAGAGATTCCAGAGCTTTAGAAAGGTGGGGGAAAAAGGTGTACACCTCGGCCACTTTAACCATGAGGGCATTAAATTGTCAGTTCCATATGTTAAAGTATCAACAGTTTTTGATATCTCAGCTGAAAAGCAAGATGACACAACCAGATTTAAAAGAGTTGCAGGATTTGGTGCATGGTGCAGAGCAAGTGGGTAAACATACCTTGCAGTGTGGTTTTGATGCTTTAGAGGCCTCATGTAGAGCTGCTGTTACGGGGTCTGTTATACGTAGGCATGCTTGGCTCAAAGAGCAAACCTTACCAGATCATGTCAAAGCTAAATTATTAGATGCTCCTCTTCAAAAAGATGTATTGTTTGGTGTTAAAGCTGAGGAGGTGCTAAAGAAAATGGAGGAAAAAGCGAAATCAATGCAAACAGTGAAAGATTTCCTGCAGGTACAGCCTCCACATTTCAACAGAAACTGGCCTTCAAAAAATTGGTCCTTTCCAGCCACGGATAGACCTCAAAGGGGCAGATACAGGCGCCCAAGGGGCAGAGGGCAACCTCAAGGATCCTTCAGAGCCAGACAGTGGCAAGAACCAACCTCAAGAGGTGGAGAAGATAGATCTGTGTCTTTTAGAAAACGGACACAATGACTTCCCCCTACTCCTGCCAAGCAAAGCTTTAATGGCAGCACCTTTGGGTGGAAAATTGACATTATTCTCAAAAAATTGGCATATTGTAACAAAAGACAAATGGATTCCGGACATTATAGACAGAGGCTACAGGTTCCACTTTCACACCCTTCCAAAAATGAGAGGCATGCCAAACCTGCCACAAAATCAAAGGGCAGAGGCACAAAAACAAGTTTCAGCTCTCATAGACATGAAAGCAATTCAAGAGGTACCTGCAAAAGAACAAGGTCAAGGGTTTTAGTCCAGACTATTCCTGGTACCGAGGAAAGACAAAGATTGGAGACCTATCTTAGACCTATCCATCCTAAACACATATCTACAGGTGCCAAAATTCAAGATGCTCACATTACAGCAGCTTCTTCCCATGCTGAGCAAGGAGTCTTGGCTGGTAACATTGGACCTCAAGGAGGCATACCTGCATGTCCCTATCAGACAAGATTGCAGAAGATACCTCAGATTTCTTGCAGGTTCAACCCATTACCAATTCTCTGCATTGCCCTTTGGCTTATCTACTGCGCCCAGAGTGTTTACAAAATGCCTGGCATCAGTAATCGCCTTCTGCAGACTACAAGGGATACAAATCTACCCATATCTGGACGACTGCCTGATCCAAGCGGACAGCAAGGACATACTACTGCAGCACCTGGCGTTTGTAATAAAACTGTTGAACTTCCTGGGATACACAGTCAACAAAAAGAAATCAAAACTAATACCCTCTCAACAAATAATTTTCCTGGGTGCCAGCTTGGATACAACCACCCAGATGGCCTACCTCATGCCAGACAAGCAAGGGCAACTGTCTCAATACTTCAGAAAAATGGCAATTTACACCAGGCCAACTGCAAGGAAAATCCTGCAGGCTCTTTGATTCATGGCATCTTGCATCCTACTAATCCCATGTGCAAAGCTGCATATGAGGAAACTTCAATGGTACCTGAAAAACTTATGGTCTCAACACAGCCACAGCTTGGAAACAATTATCCCACTCATTCCATGCCTTCAAAAGGAATTTTTGTGGTGGACTCAAGCTTGCCAAAGAAACACAGGTCTTCCTTTCTGTGTACCTCAAGCAACTCAAATCATCACAACAGACGCCTCAGATTACGCCTGGGGAGCACACATGACAGATCAGTGCATTCAGGGAAAATGGACCCGAAAAGAGAAGCACCTCCACATCAACCAAAAGGAAATGCTAGCCGTGCAAAAGGCTATTATGACCTTCAAAGACCTACTGCACCTAGGCCAGCTATTGATAAGGACAGACAACACCACAGTGATGTGGTACATAAACAAACAGGGGGGAACTCATTCATACCCCCTGTGCAGGCAAGCCATGACCCTATGGAACACAGCACTGGAATTGCAAATTCAACTGCAGACTCTATTCCTGCCAGGGAAGGAAAACACACTGGCAGACAACCTAAGCAGGAATATGACAGATCCACACGAATGGAAGTTGCATCCTCAACTTTTCACAAAGATAACTCAGGCATGGGGACAGCCAGACATAGATCTCTTTGCTACCCACAGAAATTGCCAGTTGAAAAACTTTTGTTCAAGGACCTATCATCCACAGGCCTGGAAAGTGGATGCACTTTCCTTCAATTGGGCAACATTGACGGTCTATGCCTTCCCGCCTCTTCCTCTGCTGCCCAAAGTTCTATTAAAAGCCAGAGCAGAGAGGCCGAAAATTATTCTCATCGCTCCAGACTGGCCAAGACAACGCTGGTATCCGCTCCTGAGGAGCCTGACACACTCCCCACCATGGATCCTACCTCTAGTCCCTCTTCTATTGTCCCAGCACAACTACAAGACCCTTCACAGCCATCTCAAAACTCTAAATCTAGCTGCATGGAAAATTCCTTGATTTCCCAACAGTTTCTTCTCTCCAAGGAGGTGCAGGATGTCATCTTGGAGGCCAGAAGACCTTCTACTAGAAAGGCTTACTCCGCCAAATGGAAACGATTTTATGCCTGGAATCTCGAAAAGGGACAGAATCCTTGGGTAATAAATATACCTCAAATTTTACAGTACCTAGCTGAGATGTTAAACAATGGACTTTCCTTCTACTCCATCAAGATCCACGCTTCAGCCATTTCTGCACAATACAACACAGATCATCCATTATTCTCTCACCCTCTCTTAAGGCAGTTCCTCAGAGGGGCAAAGAATTTAAAGCCCCCAAGGAAACCACCAGTCCCTGCTTGGCACCTCAACTACGTATTGGAAAAGCTGACCCTTCCTCCCTTTGAGCCAGCTTCTTCAACAGAGTTACAGTACTTGTCATGGAAAACAGCCTTTCTTCTGGCTTTCACCTCAGCACACAGGGTTTCGGAGCTACAGGCCCTCATGGCCGTGCAACCATTCATCATTTTCCATCAGGACAGAGTTTCCTTACGAACCAATCCTACCTTTATGCCAAAGGTAGTATCCAGTGTAGCTTTGAATCAGACTATCCACTTACCTACCTTTTATCCTAATCCACAAAACAAAGGGGAAAGACTACTACATTCCTTGGACATTCACAGACAACTACGTTACTACTTGGACAGAACAAAGCCATTCAGGAAATCTGAGCAACTCTTTGTGTCCTATGCTGTAGGTGCTCAGGGAAAGGCTATTTCCAAACAGACAATTTCAAAATGGATAGCCCACTGCATACGCTTTTGTTACTCATTTCATGGAAAAACTGTGCCTACATGCATCAGATCCCACTCCACCAGAGCCACAGCTACCTCTGCAGCCTTCCTCAGGGGGGTCCCTACCAAGGACATTTTGGAAGCAGCCACCTGGAGTTCAGTGCACACTTTCTCCAAGCACTATCACCTCCCACTATACTCAAAATCTAGAGCAGGCTTTGCCACAGCAGTCCTGCAGGGCATCCTAGCCCCTCCTAGTTCCACTTAGTGCCTGCCACCCTAACTTAGCTTTGGGATTCTACCCATCTGTTATGACTGCAGCTGTATGCACGATGAACATAGTACAGTTTTGTACCTACCATAAATGTAGATGTTAGAGTGCTCATACAGCTGCAGTCCAGGTTTCCCTCCCTCCAACCCCTCTTATAACAGGCCTTATGACAAATACTTCTTATATAACCTTTTTGGGGTATTCTTTTATGGTGCATTTGCTTGCAACTACTGTTTTTGATTTATCAACATTGCATCTTTGCATAACATTATGTTTGCCTTCCTTCTGGGGGCACCTGACATCTGGGGCAAGAAAAACTGAAGAAAATGGCGTTGGCTGCCTCTTTTATACCCCTGACGCACTGACGTCAGGGAAGAAGCGACGACAACCGACGCCGGACCTAGACTTTGGAATTCGGCCGACCGAGGACCCGCCTGACGGCAGGATAACCCATCTGTTATGACTGCAGCTGTATGAGCACTCTAACATCTACATTTGTGGTAGGCACAAAACTGTACTATTCAATGTATGGGCTATCAGATCTGATAGGTTGTTACTTTGAATCCAGTATAGTCAAGGAATTCCCAGCAATGTAGAAGATTCATTGAAATAGTTAATTTGTGTGGTTTGTAAATAGCAGTTGACAGTAAAAGTAGTATAGGCATGGTTCTGTCTGTATCAGCAAAAGATGAGCTACTGCCAAGTTCTTGCTCATTAAGTGTAGCTCCTCAAGAGTTTTGCCAGAACAGAACCCCCCCAAGGGTTGCTTCCTCTAGCGACTCCACAGCATTTTTGCACTAATCTTCTGGACCCCATAATTCTGAAATTTCATACTTGACTGATATAACATTTAATCTGATGTTGTTAATCTTCGTCCATTCTTTACTGATGGGTTACCAGTTCCGTCCTCTGAACCAAGCTGGCCTTATACCAAGCTCTCATCAGCCAAAAACTCTCGAGCCAAGATCCTATCCAGAATGCTCTGCTCCCTGTTACCTCAGATCTCGTTTGCCACGTTGCTGTACAGCCGTGTCAAGCCTCTCTCTCTCAGCTAAGTGAATAATTTTTTGAAAGTTGGTATATTTAGTGGTTTAAAAGTTTTCATTCAGTTACTATTTCTATACTCCTACCCTATCATAACTTTAAGACTCTCTCCCTTTAGTTTTCTTCCCCTTTATTACCCTTTCTTACCTTTGAGGTAATTCTTCATTACCATCGTTGGTAATCCTTCCTTTCTCTCTTCTTACCCTTCTGGGTAGCTTTTCTCTTTGGTACTGTCGTTCTTCTCCACATCATTATGTCGGACAAGAAAAGTAGTGTTGGTTTCACACAGTGTAAGGATTGCGGCCGTAAGTTACCGCTTTCTGATGGCCATGATTTATCTGTCTATTGCTTCAATGTCTCCCACCTTTCAGTGGATCCCCCATGTGGGATTTGTAGAAAAATTTCGACCAGGACTCTCAGTGAAAGAAAGAACAAGTTAGTCCTGAAAGGCCTCCTTAAAACTCCTTTCTGTGAGGCTATCTCTGGGTCGGAGGTCTTGCCCCCTCCTGCTAAACTCCGTAAGAGACGTTCTTCCTCCTCCTTGAGGTCCCTCACTTCATCTCCCTCTGGAGATCGCAGGGAGTCGACTCATAAAAAAGGTAAACATTTCCAGTCCGGCACGGCCATCTGTGACCCTTTCAGCTCCAAGTTCGGCACAAAGCCCCAGTTGATTCTTGCTCCAGCTATGTCCTCTTTTTGCCACCGGCACCGGAGTTCCCGGTGCAAACACTGCTCTGACAGTTTAATCGCAGACTTTACCGGCACCATCTCTGCAGGTACAGTCTCTTTCGGCACCGAGTTTGATACTGTCCTCTACGGTGCAGACACCTTCGGCACCGACATGTTCTTCAATGCAGTCCTTTTCGGCACCATCATTACTACCAGTGCAGACACCTTCCTCAACGGCACCATACTCCTCGGTGCAGGCACTTGCCACACCACCCCTTACGGTGCAGACACCTTCGACTTCTATGGCGCTGCCTTTGTCGGTGCAGACTACCTCAACACCATTCTCCTCGGTGCAGACACCCTCGGTTCCAGGCTCTACACTACTAGAACTAGCAAGGACCAAGTTTTCTCCTTTGGATCTGTTTGTTGGTCGCCAATATAGCCCTTTTCTAGAAAGGCCAGAATCGCCTTCAGGTTTCTCTGAGGTCGACCAGGAGCCTCTCTGAACAAGATGTGTTGCGGCTTGTCGACCAGTTGCTTGTGGCCAGGGGTCTCTCTCAACCGTCTAAAGCTACGTTCCCACTTTCAGGTGAACATTTCTCCACATACTCAACGTTCACTCCTCTTTCGACTTCCATGCAGGCGTCGAAGCCCCTTCCTCCGACAGCAACTTCCCTCCCTTCGACCCCAATAGTGGACCTCACTTTGCAGCTGTTGTCGTCCTTGTGGCCCTCTGTGCACTGAGCATCAGGCTCTTCTCAGGCTAGTGGCTGTGCCATGGGGGGAGGGCATTCTTGGTTCCATGCCGATATTTTCTATGGCATCCTCCAGGAATCCTCCCGCCTTTACGCTCCACAGCCCTCTTAAGACTCTTGGTCTGGGGGTCGGCTTGTCAGAGTGGGGTGTGACCCCAGTTCTGAGGTTCATAGGTAGGTACTAGGCTATCTGCCAGAGGGCATTTATAAGCCTAGCCAGAGTGTGTCGGCTTTCGCCGCCCCATTGATTGATTAACTGATCCTGTGTCAAGCAGAGCCATTGAAGTGATCCCTGGGGTGCATTTTCTGTTACCCATCCACTCGTCAAGGTTTCTCTTGAAGAGTGTTAGTGAGGGACTCTGCCTGACGTAATTTGGAATTTTGTTCCAAAGCATGGGGAGTCTCTGTGACAGGAATCTATCCCTCCAGCAAGTTCTATTTATTGTTGTGGCGAGGTTTAGCTCACTAGAGCGCGTGGCTCGCAGTGACTTGGATTTCTTTAGGTGGAGCATGTCCATCAATTCTGAGTTGGACATGGCTTTGTAAGTCAGGCAGAGATCACCTCTGAGTAAGCGATATACCACTGAGTACAGCCGGAGTTTTTTCAGTCGGGCTGCATAAGACATATGTTCGAGGCCAGTAATCCTCTTGGTGAGGTACTTTTGTGGTCTCTCCAGCTGTTGGAAGTGTCTTGTGAGGTACATCCCAAATGGGGCATTGTACTGTATGATGGGTCTAATGAGTGACGAGTAGAGGGGCACTGTAACCTCTTTATTTCTAGATGCGAACCCTGTAGTAATTAGATGGGCCACATAGAAGGATTTCCTAACTACTTTGGCAATATGATTGTCAAAGGAGAAATTACTATCTACCTGGGTCCCCAGATCTCATATTACCTCTTCTGTATTAAGGGGGCTGCCACCTATGTGGTAATTCGTGGGTGTTTTGTTTTTCCCAAATGGGATGACTATGCATTTTTTGGAATTTAGCTTGAGGCCATGACTTTGACACCAGGTGTCTGTCTCAGTAAGGCCCTTTTGGAGGATGTCCGTGTCAGCTGGAGAGTCACTTATGGCTCTCAGTTTGCAGTCATCGGCGAACTTGGTTAGTTATAGTCCTCCTGTGTTTGCCTGTACTTCTGAGAAGTATATGCTGAATGGTAGGGGGTCCCAGGACCGAGCCTTGCGGGACACCACTTGACTGGTTTAGAGTCGGACCTGGAGCCCGCTATTCTTACTGTGCGAGTTTTGTCTGTAAGTCAGTTGGCAACCCATCTCGTGATGTAGGGGTTTACGTTCAGGCTGGTGAGTTTTTCTGTAATACCTGAGTTGGGGAATGGTGTCGAAAGCCTTGGCGAGGTCAATGTAGGCTGTGTGAACCACCTTTCCCTCGTCTATGGCCTTGATGACTGTCTCAAAGAAGTCAACCAGGTTTAGTAGACATGAACTGCCCTTAACAAAGCCGAACTGGGTTGGTTCAAGTGTTTGGAGGTTCGTAATGTCTTTGTTAATGAGTTCCATGATGATGCACTCCATAGCCTTGCAGACCAGGCTAGTCAGGCTTATGGGGCGATAGTTACCAGGGTCAGTTGTGGCCCCTCCTTTGTGGAGAGGAATAACCGTTGCTGTGCGCCATTCTATGGGCACGTAGCCTGTGGAGAAGCTGAGGTTGAACAGTGTGTTTAGGTGGGGGGTTAGTTCGTTCTGTAGTTCGTGCAAGACGCAGCCTGGGACACCATCTGGTCCCATTGACGCTGTGTTTTTGGCTTTTGAAAGGGCTGTTTTTACCTGTGCGTCTGTGATTTTTGGGACACTACACTTTTCCGGTATTGTTGTGGGCCCTTTTCGAGGTGAGAGCGGGGTGAAGTTTGCACTGAATCTATCTGCCAGGATATTGGCAATATCAGTAGGTTCAGTATATTTTGTGCTATTCTGCACTAGTTCAGTGCATATCTGCGAGTCACCACTTAGATTCTTAACACAGCTAAAGAAGGCTTTGTGGTTATCTTTTGAATCCCTGGCTATTCTTTTTTGATGTTAGCCTTGCATGATTTTATGAGGAACCTTAGTTTCTTACTGATACTGATCAGGGATGTCTTTCCTTTTTGGGATTTGCTGAACTAGTTTCCTCCTATTGTATACCCTATTTATTGCAGGGGTCCACCAAACTGGTTTCCTTCTCTTAGAGGAGTGAGTCTTGGTTTTGCTAGGGATGGCATGATCCATGCATCCTTGTAGGTGCTCATAGAGTGCATTTGTAAACTTTTCTGCATCTTGGGCAGCATTATCCTTTAGCGTGGGGGCTGTGAAACTTACCACCTCTGTCTTAAGTAAGGTGAAGTTTGCTTTAGAAAAGTTTTTTACTGTGGTTTCCTTAGTTGGGGGGGGGGGGGTTGTGGACATCCAGATTGATTAGTTTATGGTCTGATCTAACCAGTGACGGGTTAACCTCTGGTGTGGAACACCTGTCGCCCATGTTGGTGATGACCAGGTCCAATATGTTTTCACCTGTGGTAGGGGAGTTTACCAGCTGATCCAGGGAGTTTGAGTTGATGAATTCCAGGAAGCGCTGGGCCTGGGAATTTGTACTCTAGTAGTTTTCCCAGTGAATGGTAGGGTAATTGAAATCGCCCAATATCAGGGTGTTCGGTAGGACCTTCATGTTTCCCAGTGTCTCCAGAAAGGTGGACTGGTGGTCCTGGGTCATGGAGGGTGATCTGTAGCAGGCCACAATTTGCATTGCAGATTTGCCCAATATTAGTTGCACATGGATGATCTCAGAGGTAACATGCTGCGCCACTAAACTGGAGGTGTAGGTATCCTTGATGAATATGGATACACCCCTCCTTTTGTGTTTCGGTCCTTGTTCTGTGGCTGAAACGTGTGGTGTGAGTTGTAGCCCGGTAGTGCTGGGGTGCTCTCTGGAGCCTTGAACCAGGTTTCAGTTACTGCACAGATGTTGATGTTCTCCATACTGAGGAGTGCTTCGAGCGTGTGCATTTTAAACTCCTGGCGTTGAGTAGCATAACCCTCAGTTTTTTGTTAATTGTGCTGTTTACAGAGGTGGGTTTGACTTTTGAGCCTTGCCTAAAAAAGGCACTATGGGGGCAACAAGAGCCTTGGCCAGTATTCGAAAGCCTAGGGGTGACAGGTGCAAGCCGTCTCTTGCACAGCAACGCGGCTTGTCGAGCATCTCGTCCCAGGCTGACAGACATTGGATCCCCTTTGAATGACACCAGAAGCTTAGCCAATTGTTTAAATTGATCATTTTTTCTTTATACTGAGGTATCATTCTTGGTGAGGGCAGGATGCTACTCAGGGTCAGGGTCATACCAGCCTGGGCTACATGATTAAAGAGCTCTTCCATGTCTCTCTATGTAGTCCAGGGAGGTACGTTTCAGGTCATTCACACCAACATGAACAATGACAGAGTCATATTTGTACTTGTTCTGGAGTGACCGGAGTGCTTGTGTTATGTGGTGGATTTTGGCTCCCGACAGGCAGTTAACAGTAACCTTCTGCTTGTCCAGCCTAGTAAGTGGGACGTCAGTGTGCCCGACTATAGAGTCACCTATTACAAGTGTGTTGGGTATGTTATTTCGCCTTAAGGGCTGTGATTGTGCGGTACACTGATTTTGTGTTTTATGTGTTGTCTGGTTTGTGACGGGAAGTGCAGGTTGTTTGGGAGTCTGCTTTGGAGGTCTCTGATGCTTTTGCACGTTTTTATTTAGAGCCTCTGAGTATGATTTTGTGTATTTGTGTATTTTTTTGCCAGTGCTGTTTTAGTAGGTCTGTGTGTGGCTGGAGGTGTGGTGCAAGTGTTAACCTTCTCCTCTTGACTGTCTGTTCCAGTCTTGGGTGGAGACAGCTTAGCTTCTAGTTTGGTTGTATAATTGCATCTCTCTCATATGTTAGTGTTTTGTGGTAGGAGGAGAGGATTGTCTGTGTACATGAGGCAGTTATATCATTGCCTCAGGATACCCAGATTCACCTAATGGACTGGAGAGTGCACCTGAAAGTTGTCATTGCTGTGTTCTGGACTCCCATCCCTCTTTGGGCGGTCCGGCCTTCCAGGCCATGGAGAGGGCACTTGCCTCCACTGGCAAGCCCCCCATGTCAGAGTCCCCCCCCCTCTGTGCCGCAACTGTTGCAAGCCACAACCACCGGACACCGGGCCCAAGGGCCTCAAGTTTCTCCCCCTCAGGAGACCCCCTCTTTGCAGTCTTCTCCAGAACTCCCCACTGAGGAAGTACCTCACAAGGTTTCGTGCAAGAGGAATCGCATGGACTTCACTGAGGAGTCTTTGACCGAAGATACGGACTTTGATGATGAGGAAGGGTCCCCACGGTCACCCTCTGAAGTTTCCTTTGGTGACATCCTCGAGATCCTAAGACAGAGGGGTGACTGGTAGTCCTCCAATCCTTCCTCAGATGAATCTGTATTCCTCCAGGCCTTTCGTGCCTGGCCCCCTACCTCTTGGGTTACCCCGCCGGCTGATGAGCTTATCCAGCTCATCGTCCAGCATGCATGGAAGGCTCCTGACACCTAGCTATACCGCAGAGGCCTGATGAGATTTTATCTCCCCCGGCTGAGCATCCCCAATGGTTAAAAGGTCTTCCAGTAGATGCCATGGTGGTGACGGCTGCAACCAAGGAAGACTTGGCAGAAGAGAGCTAGACTGCCCACCATCCACCCAACAAGGAGTCCCAGAAGATGGACAGACTCCGGAAGTGTGTTTGCTTTATCAACATTCGCCGTAAGGTCCTTGAACTACTTGGCACACTTTGCAAGGCTGCAGAGGGATCTTATCAACCAACTCTCTGAAACCTTGGCAGGAGCTGTTTGTGATGAGGTCCGTGACAACATAGCTTCTCAGGTAGCGACCCTAGAATCCATATCCAATTCTTCCATGCGTCTTATTTCACACACAATTGAAGGAGCAGCAGGTGCAGGTATAGTCATGAGATGACATGCCTGGATGCACCTTTGCGACTTTTGGACTCCTTTAAGGCTTCTTTTATGAATGCCCCCATTGAGGCCGCTTCTTTGTTTTGGCCCTAAAGTCAAAGATACGCTGGCAAGGTGCGAACGGCAAGACCCTATCTGCCATTGGTGTCAGACACTTCACTCCTCAACGATTCTACTCCAGAAATCAGAGGAGGAGTGGGAAGATGTGGCACAGAAAATCACAGGGCTCTTTCCGTGACACATGTACTGAGTTCTCCCCTAGAGGCAGCAGAGGGAAACTCCAAGGAAGATGCCCCTTTCGGGGCAGAGGAGGTCCACGAAACCGGGGTTCCACAGATTCTTTCTATGGGCAACCCTACCAGCACTCCTGAAGTGTTGCCCGACTGCTCACCTCTGGCAGTGGTCAGGGGTCGTTTTTCCTTGTACCCTACTGCCTGGCGAAACATAACCACAGATTCTTGGGTACAGCAGATAATATCCAGAGGCTAATCACATCCCCTTCCATCTCTGTCCAACCTCATCCAGAGGCTTACCCAACATCCCACCCAGTCAGAGGGAAATAGCAGCATATGAAATCCAAAAGCTGCTACAAAAAAAGTCATCCAAATGGTCCCCTCCAGACCAGATAGGATCTGTTTTTTATTCAAGGTTCTTTTTGGTGCCAAAAAAGACAGGGGACTGGAGACCGATTCTGGATCTCAGCACACTAAACAAATTTGTAAAAACAGAGAAATTCTGGATGGTCACTGTTCAATCTATCCTTCCTCTTCTGGAAGAAGACTATTGGATGTACCAATTTTTAGCACTTCCCTTCGGCCTCTCTACAGCCCCCAGAGTGTTCGCTAAATGCATGGCTGTGGTTATCATTCACCTGCGACTTCAAGGATTCCAGGCGTTTCCATACCTAGACGACTGTCTCCTCACCGCCCCCACCAAGCGTCTACTGGTAGAAGCCCTAGACTACACTCTTCTCACAGCACAACGCCTAGGAATCTGTATAAACTGGGAGAAGTCCAACAAGACCCCAGCACAGTCTTTAGACTTCATCGGGGTACTGTTGGACATGAGGAATTGCACAGCATTTCTTCCGAATCACAGACTTCAAAGAATAAGACAACAGGCTCAGCCGCTGCTCTGTCACCACTAATCTTTTGGTCGGTCCATACTACAACTCTTGGGGTCAATGGCAGCCTCGATCACCATTGTTTCTCTGGCCAGATTCCACATGAGACTTCTCCAGTGGTTGCTCCTCACTCAGTGGTACCCCCTACAACACCCTTTGTCCTTTCAGATGAGTATAACTCAGAGATGCAAGCAAGTTTTGCTCTGGTGGGCGTCTCGAAACCCCCAACAATGGTCTCGCCCCTTCAGCCCCCATCAGCCGAAAGCCATGGTGACCACGGACACATCCCTGATGCAGTGGGGGGGTGGGCTATGTCAAGGAAACTCTGTCCAAGGTACCTGGTCGGAGACGGAGGCCCTTTTGCATATCATTGTCCTGTAACTGAATGTGGTGCTACTAGCGTTGCAAGCATTCCATTCCATCCTTCCGTCAAGGACTATTGCAATCCAGTCAGACAACATGTCAGTGGTCTGGCACATCAACAAGCAAGGGGGCACCAGATGTTATCCGTTATGCCAAGAGGCCTTGAGGATATGGCAATGGGCGATAGCTTCAAGACCGCTTTCTAACTGCAACGCACATTCCTGGGAGCTCCACCGTGATGGCGGACAATTTGAGCAGGTGCATTCTACAACCTCACAAGTGGTCCCTCAACCCTGTGATAGTGGCAAGACTTTTCATCCACTGGGGCCAGCCTTGCTGCGACCTGTTCGCCTCCCCAACCAACTACAAGTGCAGCAACTATTTTGCCCTAATCCCCCCTTGGGGACAGTCACTGAGAGATGCTCTAGTCCACGCTTGGCCCTCGGGTCTACTTTATGCTTATCCTCCTCTCCCCCTCATCTCCCAATTTCTTTCAAAAGCATGGCAGTTAAAAAGCAAAATGATCCTCATTGCTCCATGTTGGCCTCGACAAGTTTGGTTCCCCTTCCTCTGGCCTCACCTGCTAGATCGACCATGGATCCTCAGTCTATCCCCAACATTGATCTCCCATCCACAAGGTCTGACTCACCCCAGTTTAACAACCCTGAAGCTGACAGCTTGGTTTCTCCTCTTCTATGATTGCCAAGCAGGATAACCGTCCCGGGTGCGTGATATTCTTATCGCATCTCATAAATCGTCCACCAGACTAATCTATCTCAGTAAATGGAAAAGGTTTTCATTATGGGCAGTGAATAAACAATTAGACCCCTTGTCAGCCCCAGTTTCGGTGGTCTTAGATTTCTTATCACATCTTTTCCAATCTGGGATGTCAGCCTCTACTATTCATGTTCATTTAGCTGTCATTTCAAATTTCTACTTTGTTTTTAGGATTCTTCACTCATGTCACATAGACTCTGTAAGACTTTCTTGAAGGGTGTGTTCTTCACCTAAAACCTCCCTTTAAGAACCAGTACAACCTTGGGATTTGGCCTTGGTTCTACAAGCCGCAACAGCTCCCTTCTTTGAACCAGCATCTTCATGTGATTTTAAAGTACCTTACTTGGAAAACGTTGTTTCTGGTTGCTATCACATCGGCCAGACGTTTGTCTTAACTTCAAGCCTTGTGTATCAAATGTCCCTACCTTATTTTCCATAAGGATAGAATATCACGGAGAACTAATTCTTCTTTTTTACCAAAAGTGGTGTCAGAGTGGTCAATCAACCAGTCTGTTGACCTCCCAGTATTTTTTCCTAATTATTCTAACATGGGAGAGTATTGCCTGCACTCCCTGGATGTTCATAGGCAAATACAGTTTTATCTGGACAGAACAAAATCTACCCATAAATCAGACCAACTGTTTCTGGCCTTTTCTGGACCAAGATTAGGTCATCCTGTTTCAAAAGTTACATTGGCGTCATAGTTGAGAAATTGCATTTCCTTTATCTACAACAAGAACAATATCATCTTGCCTCACAGAGTGAAAGCACATTCTCCAAGGTCTATGGCAACTTCGCTTTCCATGCTAGGTCTTCCCTCAATGATATTTCCTCAACTGCAACTTTGACCAAACCTCATACTTTTATCCTTCATTACAAATTGGTTTTGACCTCCAGAGGTAGAGCTTCTTTTGGCTCCATGGTGCTCAGGAATGTCCTTCATGAGGGCCACCCAGGGATACAGGTAGCTGGGGACTCTGTCCCATCAGTAAGGAATGAACGAAGATTAACAACATCAGATTAAGAAGTTATGTCTTACCATAACGTTCCATGTGTGTTGTTGATCTTCGTTCATTCATTACTCCCCACCCTCCGTCCCCCTCTAGAGGTTTCAGGTTGATCTTGTATACTCCTTTATTGTAGGTCTGTTATGACCAGATGTAGCCTGTACTTTTGTCTGTCAACTTGCAAACTCGACCTGAGGTAATGGAGCAGAGCATTCTGGGTAGGATCTTAGCTCGAGAGGTTTTGGCTGACACGAGCTTGGTATAAGCGGCTCAGTTCCGAGGATAGAACCAATAACCCATCAGTAATAAATAAACAAAGATCAACAACACAGATGGAATGTTATGGTATGACAGAACTTCTTTGTTCTTGCTTGATTTTGAGCTTCAAGAGGAGTGTCATCCGTTCTTCTGACAGCAGAAAAATGCAACTTGCATCTAATTGGAAAATATTTATCATTTGAGCTGGATCAAAAGGCTTAGACTGCTTTTTTCGTGCAAACTGATTTTGATGAATATTCATTATCCCTTTCAAAAAGTTTTCAGTTTAGTGCTGTTAAGGTGCACCCCCTGTGCTTTTTTTGCCTTTTATAATCCAAGTCAAGGTAAAAAATTTGCCAAGTTGGACAAATCTAAATATTTTAAGAGCTTGATTCACTTTAAACTACTTGTTAAAGCCTGTGGTCCCTATGTCTGAATTTCATCTTAAAACGTTCTGTTAATGTATTAATTTTGGTCCCCTCCCCAGTGACTCTCCGCCATTGTCCCCATTTGGCTTATTTATTTATTTCATGCTGCCTGGTTTTGGAAGATGCCAGGATGGTGAGGCCATTGCCACTGATAGTGGGCAGCATGCAATGGGAGGTTGGGATGTTTTATAACATTTCTAATATCCACTTTTTGTGTTGGCTAGCAGAATATGCTGAGCTGTTGAGTGTGCATGTTCTACCTACTTGCAGTCTAGGCTAGGCTGATATCCTCAAGTCCTTGTGCACTTGAAGGCACTTTCCTTCCCCCGGTAGCTAATTTGCTAAAGGACTTGCTTCTTTAACCCTCCCACAGACAATGGAATGGGCAAGCAAACTGCTGCAGTTAACTTCAGACTTTTCAGTAATCGGGGCTTCGTCACCCTTGTATCCAGCAGAGCTGGCTGTTCTCTTGTAAAGACTGACTTAAAAGTTTTTGTTTCATATGGTTTAAGTCTTGTTTCCTGGAAATGTTTTGTCTTATACCAGTTACATTTTCTGGAAGGATTTGTGAGCTTCAGCTTTGTGGTCAGCGGAACTTTTTATGCCTCTGAGTGAAAATGTAGACTTGCATATATTTTTCTCCAAAGTATGTCAGTCTTTGAATTGGTATATGTAAGTTTGGGGGAAGTACAAAAAAATAAATAAATGAGAACAACGATGATCAACATTTGCTATCCTCCTGTGGTTTGTAGGTTTTTTTTTTTCCTTTGGTAACTCTGGGGCTCACACTTATGAGTTTCAGAATTACAACAGGGAGCTTTTGCAAAGAGATAAGTGTTTGTAAGAGCCAATTTAAAGCCCCTTTCTAGAATGACTTTTCATTAATACAGTCCGTCTTCCAGTATTTACTGGTCTGTATTGCCTTTGAGGTTGCAGGTATAGCTAAAGAATGCCTTGGAGGCAAAATTTGCCTCAAATTTGGCTTTGGAAGACTTTGTCCTCTAAGTTATTTGTTTAGTTTGACAGTGCTTTTATCCAGCTGTGTACTGCATCTCCTGATTTTTGCCATGATTTTCTTCCTTCTGTATAAAGCCTATTGATGATGATTCCACCAGGGTGGCTTGTTGTTTGAGTTAGTTCTGTACTTCCTGCTGGGTGCATCTGCATCTATTCAGCTGTTAACATGCTTACGTAAGGTTTCTGTGAACAGTTCTGCATAGGCAACATTGTTCTCAGGGTTTATGGGGGCTTGAAATTTTGCTGATTCTTGGATGAAAAAGAAGTGACAGAGAGAGGGATCGGGGGGGGGGGGTTAATGCTCTTCATTTTTTGGGTGTTCCTTTTGCATGTGCTATGAGGGCTGATTCCTGATGAGGAACTGCAGATCCCATGTACAGCTGCATTTTTATTGCCAAGACCTTCCAGACAGTTCCTTGGAGAATTATCCTCTAACCAGCAGATGTTCCATTGTACTCAAAAATGTGGAGTATAGGAGGTGTAATGGGGAAGAAAGAGGTACCTGGGAGCATTTGTTCTCGGAGTGTTATGAGTTGGCAGACTTGAAAAAAATCCCTATAGAGTACTCTTGTCAGGAATACAGGGCAAGCAAATGAGTGTAAGTAAGGAAATGATTTTGGGATGCAGGAATGGAGTTGCCTAGACAATATAAGGCCTGGTTAAGTTTAACTCTGGTGGCTGCCAAAAAAAACAATCACTAGAAAATGGAAATCAAAATCTAAACCAGTCATATTGGAAGTAGTGAATATTGTGACAAAGTAAAAAGAACAGGAGGTGGGATCTTTAATAAAGAGTATGAGCAAATTACAAAGAAAAAAAAATGGAAATTGTGGAAACCATGCATGCAGAAAAATGTTTTGGTGGAGGAATGAGGGTTAAGAGGAAGGCAGGAAGTGAACAGTGTATGTAATGTTTGATTGATTATATTGTCTAGAACAATGTGTCATGTGTAATGTTTGTAAATGTGAACTTATTAATATGGATTAGTTAATTTTATATAAATGTAAGTTTGCCTATTTCACAAGTGATAATTCAGTAAAGATGTTTTAGAAAAATATGGAGTGTAGAGACTTCCATGATGGCTGCACACTGATCATCTACTTCAGCTCTCTCATTATGAAAACAGAAACTGAGAAAAAGTGCCATTTTTAGTTTTTTTTTTTTTTCTGGGGGGGTGCTTAAATTCAGTTACTGGCTAGTAAGTACATTGCTTGAGTGCCAAAAAAGAAGACATTTGGAAAACCAGAAAGAAAATCAAACAGAAAAGGTAAAGTGAAAACACTGTCTGGGAAGGATTCTGCAGCTGTTCAGCCAAAAAAAAGCAGTTCAAGCTTCAGCTTTAGTTCAAGTGATTGCTTCTAGTAATTTAGAGGGGAAAAAAACAAATGTACTGGAAGGTAGTAAAAATAAGTGAAGCACTGAAGGAATATATAAACTCAAATAACAAAATGCTGGAAAAATAGAAGGAGCTTTAACTAGCTGTATTTTTTCCTGGAGTTTCAAAGATATTTTTTTAATGCAGAACAAGCTAAGGAGGAAGTAAAGTTTATCCAACAAAAAGTGAGCCAGTAAGCAGAGGGGGACTCTGCTTCTGATTCTTCTGACAGTAATGTTCATAGTGGGACTTGGTCAGTGAAACCTTTTCCACTGGTCCAAAGAAAAATGCTTGAGAAACAGTTGATTAGAAGGATCAGTTGTTCCTTGGACTTGAGTCTGGGTTGAGAGATGGAGTCTAATAGGAAGAAGACCAGCAACACTGAAATTAGTGAATAAATTGAAGACTATAAAGCATCAGTCACATTGATGAAACACTGCTTTGCAAGAGAAGTGGCTGAAAAAGACTCTACTTTTGTTGACTTTAAGTTGTGGGTGAACCATAAAGCATATGCCCCACTTTGTTGTTTGGTAGGACACTAAAAATGGAAAAGTGTAAGTAAAGCAATGAACTGCATGTTATATATAGTAAAGCAGTTTTGTGTAGTGTGTAGTCAGAGGTATATTAAATGTGGTAGGGGTCTTTTCAGTGAATGTAGGTTAAAGTTAGCCTAAAAAATCATAAAAAGTACATTTTTAGTTGCAACAAATATAGACTTTAAAGTGTAACAAGAAAAGAAAGGCTGGACGTATCAAGTTTAATAATATGCTGTGATCTTGGGTTATGGGGATGGGAATGGAGTGTAAAAGTTTTACTGATTTATATTATATGTATAATTAAGATATTTTCTCTTATTTTTACAGTTGTGAATGTCTAGATTAATGTCATTGGTTTAAGCTATAAACAAGTGTTTTTTTTGTAAGTAGTCTTTAAAAATAAGACAAACTGATGAAAATCACAAAAATGCTAAGTTTTTTACTTGTGTAAAGATATTCTCCCACCACCCCATTAGCAAACGTTCAGTGGGAGTCGAAAAGTCTGCAGCCAAAGGCAGATGTACATTGTGTTGAGTGAAATTTCCAAAAACTCATTGCTGAGTACTTTCCCATAGTGTTTGAACTGTCTGCATGTGCAAGCAATTAATCTTGAGAGTTCTGAGCATTCTTTGCTGAGGGTATTGCATCATTTAAAGGTACAATGACAAATAGTTCAGTGGAAGATAGTTTGAAATTATGGCAGGTGAATAAGAGAGAGCCTTCCCAGCAGACTTAATACTTTAGTTTTATTTAATGGTAGGCGGTGCACTTTTTCTTGGGGCTGAAAATTAATGTTTTGTGAAAGCATGCACTCTGTTTTTCACATCTGGGAAGGGAGCAGAGATGAGAAAAGAACAGACATCAGCTTCATATAGATCCAGCTCAGTTGTAATGATTGTGAATTATTAGTGGTCAGTAATAGGTAAAAGAATGGCAAAGGTGTTACCAGAATTAATAGTTATGGACTGGTGTGGTTTTGGGGGAGTGGAGGCAAACAAATGACAACATTAACAGAACAGTGATGATTCAGAGGGAAGCAGAATGTAAGAAAATAGTGCTGCTGTTGATGGTGTCTTGATGAAGAGAAAGCATTTGACAGAGTACACTAGGATTTTACCTAGGACAATGAAATTAATTAGGAGGCTATATGAAGGATCAGAGGAAAGAATTAAAGTGAGAGGAATTATCTCTAAGTTATGTTTGAACAGAGGACCCAGGCAGGGGTGTGCTCTTTCCCCTTCATTATTTGCTTTGTTTAGAGGCACTGAAAAAAAAATTAAGGGACTCAGAAATTCAAGGGTATAATTGGTATGGTAATCAAGAAAAAGTTGGCTTTATTGCAGATATTTGTTTTGTACCTGATAAATCCAGTGTTGTGGAACATTTTGAGAAAATTTTGAGTTTTTTGTAATAGAAAATTAATGAAGATAATTTACTTCTATAGCTTTTGCTTTCTAGTATCCACACTAGAATTGGTTCAGCATATGTATGAGGACACAGTAAGGTTAGGAGTATGGATTAAAAAGGCTTTTGTTATGTCAGTTAAGGATAAATGGGAAGAAGCTGAATAAAAATACAGAAACTGAGAAACTTGAAGCTGTTTATAGATATGAACAATAAGATGGAAGCAGTGAAAATGACTTTAGTCCCTTTAATTTTATATGTTAAGATTTGCACTGGGTGTGACAAGGGTGGACAGGATTAGGAACAAGTATATTAGAGGGTCAGCCCAGGTTGGAAGGTTTGGAGACAAAGCCAGAGAGGCAAGATTACGTTGGTTTGGGCATGTGCTGAGGAGGGATGCAGAGTATATTGGGAAAAAGATGTTAAGGTGAAGCAGCCAGGTAACAGGAAAAGAGGAAGGCCTAAGATAAGGTTTATGGATGTGGTGAGAGGGGACATGCAGGTGGTTGGTGTGACAGAGCAAGATGCAGAGGACAGGAAGAAATGGAAACAGATGATCCGCTGTGACGACCCTTAACTGGAGCAGCCGAAAGAAGAAGTTGGGCATATTTTTATCAACCAGGGTAGGATGTTGTGGACAATAATAGAGTTGAAGGAATTTGAGGAAGAGTGCAAGAGTTAAATAAGGTAAGTTGATCCTTCCAATTGAACAAGGTTGGTTTAGTATTACCTGATTTGAAGGGATATTTTAGAGCTACACAGTTAAGGCTTGTATACTTAAAACAAGCAGAAAGTTTATAGTGGAAAGGGATGATGGTGGAGTGGGTTGGGGTCAAGAAGCAGCGTGGTATTTTGGATGCAGGTCTTTAAGGAGAGCAACAACAACCATACAGAATATTGTATTCCTAAAGTAACATAGTATTCTAAGAACTAAGCCAACACGAGAATGGAGAAAGATTTTTTTTCCAGTAGAGATTGCAAGTAGGGGTATAGAAAATAGACAAGGGGGCTGGAAAACTGGCAAAGGAATCAAGATCTTGAGCGCAAATAAGTTGAGAGGGAAAAATAGAATGGGATGAGGCCAAGTAGGTGTTTGGACTACAGGCTAGAGACTTCCTTTCCTACCAGTAATTGATATCAGTGTAGGCAAAGAGAAAGGGCCTACTCTCGTGGGATTTTTAGTCAAATCTAGAACAAAAGCTGCTGTTGAAGTGATTAGTAGCGTGTATAAAATATTGCATGATAAGTTTAAGAATCAGCAGAAGTTAGAAAATATTGAGAAAGGAGAGTAGAAAAGCCATGTATGGGAGGTTATATGCATGGTTCCCACATATGCAACAAAGTCCAGAAGGTTTAGGATCTTTGCGTGGAAGTGTTTGCGTAAGTATTTTATGCCCCAAGCAGACTTCAAAGGATATTTTCCTAAGGTAGACAGTAAACGGAGGTGTGATGGGGAACATGTGTTTTGAGAGTGTAATGAGTTAGTACTGTGTCAGAAATACTGGATGAACAAATGGCTGTAGCTAAAGAAATTTTTTTTTTTTTTTTGAGCTGGGACACAGGATCTGAATTGCCTAGACACATAGTAAGGCTTTATGAATTTTAATTATGTTGGCTGCCAAACAAATTAGTAGAAAATGAAAATCAAAATCTAAACCAGCTATATTTGAAATATTGAATATTATAATAAGAGAGGAAAAACAAACTTGAAGAGGGATCTTTATAAAAGGGAAGGGGCAAATTACGTAGAAATTAAATGGAAATTATGGGGACAATACATGCAGGATAATAATCAAGAGGAGGAGTAAGGTTTAAGGGGAAGGCAGGATTGATGATAATTGAAGAAAAGATATATGATATAAATATGTAAATGGACCAAATGTTAATAAGGTGTGTTTCTGTTGATGGAAGTTTGCCTGTGCCTTAAGTAATAATTCAGTAAAGATGTTGAAAGAAACCCAGATGTGCACCCCATTCCATGCAACATATATAAATAAATATATTTTGCTTTGACTTTAGGTGGAAAAAAATGTGGAGTATATGCTAGGTGTTACATAACTTTTCTGAAATGGCATTTGTATAAATAAATCAAACTTGCTTTTCTGGGGTGAAGGCAGAGATGCCAGTGCTGCTGCCACCACTAGGCTGGGTTAGGTGGAGGCTGCAGTTGCTGCACCCTCTTGAACTGAGTAGATTCCTCATAACTTTACTTGTTCATCCAAATGGTGATTCAGCCACTTGTGCATTACTGCACTATTGCATGTTGTGCAAATCCATTACAGGTGGTTTCTCACAATTCAGGCTTAATCTGCTCCAGAACGGGGGTTGAACTGCGAGATGCCATTTCCCATAGAAATGTGTGGAAAATGGTTTAATTTGTTCCTGGCCCAAACAAAATTAAAAGATGCACTAAAATTGTTTTTAAAAATGTAGCTCATCATGAACATCTCTTAAATGGAGGAGGGATGGAGGACTACCGTACTACTGTGGCTCACATGTCATAAACAAATTTACTTGATGTTAAATCCATCTAAAACTGCAGGCTAACATGTTTGCTGTCCAGCTAAAATGCATGCCCATTACATCATTGTGTGATAGCAGTTATGAAATGAATATCTGTTGTCTCTGATTATGATTGTTTTTTGTTCACTGTAATGTGATATAAATTGTAACGTAAAGCATCTTGCAACAGTTTCCTATCTCCATCCCCAAAAGAAATAACACACAATACAATGTATACTGGTGTGTCTGTTTTTTAATCCCTCTCCAGGACTTTGCTCAGTGGTTCCCCTACCTGGCTCATTAAGTCAGGTGAGACAGCATCATACACTTGTGCCCATTCTCTGCCCAGCCCCACCACTGTCCATGGCAAAAACTGAACATGAGTCACCATGGAGTCCACTTTTAGTTGTTGGGAGGGGGAGTCTTCACTCTGTCCTGCCTGTTCTCTCTGTGTTTTGGCAGGTGTAGGTGAAAAATATTTGTCCAGGGTGACTTGTCTCTCCCTCTTTTTCTGGATGGTCTTGAAGTGGTGCATGATTGTGTTGTTAAACAAGTTCATCATCCTGTTGATGTCTCTTGTATTGGGGTGCCACTCCAAGACTGTAGCTTGCACCTTCTCCAAGTTGGATAAAAGTTCTTTAATGTTGGCATAGGTCCTTTTTCCCCTGGTGTTCTCATCTTCAAGAGAAATTTCCATTTCTTTTAACTGCTCATTGCAAGTTCCTCCATTGTGAGCTCCTCTTCATGGTCTTTTAGCAGTTCCTCCACATCTGCCTCATCCACCTCTGCTGTGTCCAGCTGTTCTGCTGTGGAAATGTCTTGCAGCACTTCAGCTGCTTCATCCACAGTTTTGTCCTGGGAAGAGGAAGGAACCAGTTTCCTCCAGGCTGCACGAAGGGCTTTCTGCGACATTACATCCCAGGCAGTTTTGATGAATGATATGGCATGAAGAATGTTGAACTCAGTCTTCCAGAATTCCTTCAGTGTTTTATCTGAAGAATGGATCACGTCAAAGAGCCTTGAGAAGAGTGCTTTTGTGTAGAGCTTCTTGAAGCGGGCATAGACTTGTTGATCCATAGTGTGAATGAGAGAAGTTGTGTTGGGCAGCAGGAACTGAACCATAATGAAATCATTGTCTAGCTGAAGCCTCTAACTCTCATGGGTAGCAGAGGCGTTGTCCAGAAGTAGAAGAAATTTCATTGGTAAATCGTTCTGTCAGTTACTACTTTACACTTGGAGCAAACTCCTTGAAAAATCCAGTCCTTGAAAACTGACTGGTCAACCCACGCTTTTGTGTTTGATTTCCCCATTACAGGTAGTTTTGATTTTATAATTTTTTTTCTAAAGCATGTTGGGTTTTCTGAATGGTACACCAGCAGAGGCTTCAACTTGAAGTCTCCACTGGTGTTTGCTGCCAAGAGGAGTGTGAGCCTATCTATCATGTGCTTATGACCTGGAATCCTAGCTTCTTCTTGGGTTATGCAAGTCCTACTTGGCAATCTCTTCCAGAAAAGCCCCGTTTCATTGCAATTAAAAATCTGTTCTGGCAGATAGCCTTCTGCCTCTATCAGTTCTTCAAATTCCTTGACAAACTTCTATGCACCTTCTTTGTCAGCACTAGTTGCCTCTCCTTGCCTCAGAACACTGTGAAAACCACTTCTTTTTTTAAATCTGTGGAACCATCACTGACTTGCTTTAAATTCCTCTGTTTGCTGTGAGCTACTTACTGGAGTTTTTTTGTAGATCTTCAAACATGAGCTTAGCTTTCTCACAGATCATGGTCTGCGCTATTGGATCTCCCTTCATCTACCTCTCCTGGAGCCAGACAAGAAGCACCTTATCCATATCTTCATGAATTTTCTGTGTTCGTTCAAAACCTTGGTTGCCTCTTTTGACACCTTAGTACCCATGATGCTGTCTTTACTTTTCCAAAATGTGGAAACGGTAGACCTTGGCACACCATGCTGTTCTGCTATTCATCCTATGTTACCTCCTCTCTCAATTGTATCTATAATTTCTTTCTTCTTTTCAATGCTCAGCCACTTATTTTTCGTGCCAGTGTTACTCTTTTCTTTACTTCTTCGCAACACTTAAAAGAAACAACTGCACTACATAAACAACAGAATAACAACAGGAAACAATAAACAACTTTTCAGCCTCCTTTCCGGTTCGATTTGCAAGACGGCAGTTAAATTGCTGGATGCTCGGGAGGCCAAAAGCAGGGTTGAATTCTGAAATGGTTGAGTTGTAGGGTGGTTGAATTGTGAGGTACCAGTTGTATTCTCACTGATAGAGCATCTGAGTCTATCCCCTTAGCTAAGACATCATGTTTTTGTATGTGATGGACTTAAGTCGTGTCCAAATTTTCTTCTTTAGTTTGTCCAGTTACTAATTTTCCCTTTTGTCACTGACCTCTGCTTGAACTGTTCACCCCACCCCCTTTCAAGTTTGACCTCTGAATTCCCATGCAGAATACTGCAGTCATTAAGACAGTACTGCAATCATTAAGAAAGTCCTGTAAAGGAAAGCACAGTTGTGTACACTTACCATAAATGTAGATGTTCGAGTGTATTCACTGTTGTAGTCTTCACATTTGGGTAATCTGCTTGCAGGTAGCCCTCAGTCGGCCTGATTAACAAATTCTTGGGTCCTGCATTGGTTGCTGTCCCTTCTTCCATGACGTCAGGTCGTCGGGGGTATAAAACATGCAGCCAACGCCATTACATCAGTTTTTCTTGCCCCAGATGTCAGGTGCCCCCTTAATGGGAAGCAATTAAATCTATAAATATATAAGGTTATACCTCCAACAAAAAAGCAAATACACCAAAAAGCTGTTGAGCATAGTAAAGGAGAGTAGTAGAGGTATAGTCAAAAGAAGTAAGGTGGCTGGAGGGAGGGAGGGTAACCAGGACTGCAACAGTGAATACACTCGAACATCTACATTTATGGTAAGTGTACACAACTGTACTATGTTCTTCATGTTTCACTGTTACAGTTATCACATATGGGTAGATTCCCAAAGCTAAGGATGGGAAGACGAATTTAGATAGCCTTAGTACCAGCTATAAGGCCCTGCAAGACTGCAGTGGCAAAGCCCGCTCTGGATTTAGAGAAAATTGGCAGATGGTAATGCTTAGTGAAAGTATGTACAAAATTCCAGGTAGCAGCTTCTAGGATGTCCCTGGTAGGGACCCCTCTGAGAAAGGCTGTAGAGGTAGATGCAGCCCTGGTTGAGTGGGGTCTGATCCCATGTGGGATAGGTTTTCCATGGTGCTTGTAGCAGAAATGAATGCAATGGCCTATCCATTTGGAAATGGTTGGTTTTGAAATAGCCATCCCCTCTGCCCCTGCAGCAAATGCCGCCAGCAGTTGTTCAGATTTCCTTTGAAGTTTAGTCCTGTCCAAGTAGAGTCTAAGTTGTCTGTGCACATCTAAGGAGTGCAGTATATGTTCCCCTTTGTTCTGTGGATTAGGAAAAAGATTGGCAAATGAATGGACTGATTAAGGGCCACACTGGATACCACCTTGAGCATGAAGGAGGGATTGGTCCTGAGGGACACCCTGTCTGCATGAAAGATGATGAAAGGCTCCACTGCCATAAGGGCCTGTAATTCAGATACCCTTCTTGCTGACGTGATTGCTAAAGGGAAAGCTGTTTTCCAAGAAAGGAATTTTAAGTCTGCAGTAGCAGCTGGCTCAAAAGGAGGAAGAGTGAGTTTCTCCAATGCAAAGTTAAGGTACCAGGCTGGGGTTGGAGCTTTCCTGGGTGGTCGTAAATTTTTGGCCTCTCTCAGGAACTGCTTGAGCAGTGGATGAGAGAAGAGGGGGAGGCGTGAATTTTGATGGAGGAGAAAGACAAGCCCTTGTGAAGCATCTCAGTTAAGTATTGTAAAATCTGAGGTAAATTGGGCACTGCTGTGCTCATCCCTTGAGATTGGTTCCAGGCGCAGAAGCTTTTCCATTTTTCAGCATAAGATTTTCTAGTACTCTAGGCCTCCTTGCCTCTAAAATGATGTCCATCACTGGTTTACTGAGGGATGGTAAAGGAGAGATTAGGTAATTAGCCAGGCTGCAAGGTTCAGTGTTTGAAGCTGAGGGTGCAGAATCCAGTTCTCCTGCTGAGACAATAGGGTAGGAGTCTGAGACAGATGCCATGGGGCCAACTGTGACACACTGCGCAAGAAGGGGCACCAGTGTTGGCGTGGCCAGTCTGGTGCAATCAAAATCGGCCTTGGTTTGTCTTGCTTGATCTTTAGTAGTACTTTGGAGAGCAGAGGAGGAAAGGCATAAACTGAAAGGTTTTTCCAGCTGAAGGACAGAGCATCCACTTTCCAAGCTTGTTTGTAGGGAGTCCTTGTGCAAATTATGTCCAATTGATAGTTCTGGGGGGAGGCAAACAGGTCTATATCTGGGCTCCCCCATTTGCTTGTCAACATGTTCAAAATCCTTGGTTCCATTTTCCACTCATGTGGGTCCATGAGGTTTCTGCTTAGTTCATCTGCCAGTGTATTTAGTTTTCCTGGCAGGAATTGAGCTTGTAGATGCACTTGGTAGCTCAGGGCTGTGTTCCACAATGCCATGGCTAGTCTGCAGAAGGAGTAAGAATGTATACCCCCCCCCTGCTTGTTTATGTACCACATAACAGTGGTGTTGTCCGTCTTTACCATTAATTGTCCTGGAAGAATGTGGTCCTTGAAGGCTGTCAGAGCATTCTGTACAGCTAACATTTCTTTTTGATTGATATGCAGGTGCATTTGACTTGGGTTCCATTTGCCCTGAATGCATCTCCCTGCCAGGTGAGCCCCCATGCATAGTCTGAAGCATCCCCCTGCATAAAGATGGTAATTCCAAAGACTTTTCTAACTATAGGCCTATAGCCATATTATCTCCTCTGGCTAAAATCATGGAGAAGTGCATTCATAAGCAACTATTAAACCACCTCCTAGCAAACAACCTATTAGCTACCTGCCAACATGGATTTAGGCCATTTCATAGCGTCTCTTCTGCTCTTCTTTCCTTCACAGATGTCATTAATAAAAAACGTAATAGTAACTCTCTTTCCTCGGCCCTCTTCATTGATCTATCAAAAGCCTTTGACATGGTCAGCCACCAGCTACTCATAAACATACTTGGCAACTTCTCACTGGATTCACTTGCTATTCAATGGTTCCAATCCTATCTAAATAATAGGCAACAGGCTGTACTATAGGAAAATAACTTGTCTTACCACTTACCAATTGCCCTTGGAGTCCCTCAAGGCTCCATATTGGGTCCTCTCCTCTTTTCTATTTTTACTAACGACCTACACACTGCTCTACCTCAAGCCACCTATATCCAGTATGCGGATGACTCTACACTAATATACTCAGCCTCCTCACTTTCACAACTGCATTCCCTAACCCAAGACACGTTTAACACAGTAGAGAATTGGCTCCTTCAACGATGTCTTATACTGAACCCAAAAAAAACAAAAATGCTATTTACTCCCACCCGCAGAGCCCCCCCACTACATTTCACAATCGCATCTAGCAATGGTACAATCATATCTCCAGACTACTACAATACTACTTGGAGTACTAATTGACAACCACCTCACCTTTGAGCCACATATTAACAACACTATAAGAACAGTAAGCAAAAAAACTAGGCTCCCTTTATAGGATCAAACCCTTTCTTACCCCACTAGCAAGGACCACTATTGCCCGGACCCACCTTATCTCAACCCTGGTATATGCTTCCCCAATCTGTACCAGACTATGCAAAAACAATCTGAACAAGCTGGCTAGCTCCTGCAATAATACTGCCAGATTTGCAACTGGTTCTACCTATAGAACCCGTCATTGTAACAATCTTTATCAACTAGGGTGGTTAGAATTGCCAAATCTTATCCTATCAAACCAGCTAACTATTGCCTATAAGATACTGTTCCATCCTACATCTACTCCAATACTAACCAATCTAATCACCCCCTACAATAACCTGAAAACCCTGCGCTCTTCAAACAAAATAATGGTAAAGATATGTAAAATCAACAACCTGGCTGGAGATTCTTTATTCTCTAACACGGTGGGTAAAACCTGGAACTCCCTCCCTACTGATCTTACCTCCCTACCTTCTACTACCCTATTTAAATCCAAGCTCAAACCATACCTTAAATCTCACTGGCTATGCCCCTGTGCAAACCCAGACTAACTTCCTCCACTGTCTCTTGACCCTATTCTTCTCACTTACACAAATCTATCTATTCCTTTCTGTTGACATCTTTGTCTGTAAAACCAACTGAAAGTTCAAATAGTGCTCAATGTTACTTGCCTCCTGTTTTTGGTTGTATGTATATCCATACATGATTTGTTAGCTTAGAATACTTTTTCCTTACTCTTAAGCTAAAATGTATTTACTAGTATTCTCTTAGCTAAAATGTATTTACTAGTTAAATTTGTTAAATCTTGTAATGTACTTATGTTATCGTGATCTTTTTTCTGGAATGTGGAGCTTTTCTCCCCAGGCCTCCACTGAAAATGGACATGTATCCAGTTGGACTAGCCCGGTCAACAAATATAAAATAAATAAATAAAAATCTGTTAGGATTTGGGAGGCAGGGGGTAGTGTGAATGGTAGTCCCTTGTTTTGGTGGCAGACCTCTGCCCACCAAAGGGACTCTAGGCGTAGGCAAGGTATGATAGGAATCATTGCTTCTAGATCCTGAGAATATTGACACCACAGGCTTTTTAGATACCATTGTAGTTTCCTCATATGCAGTCTTGCATATGGAATTAGAAGAATGCAGGAGGCCATGAACCCCCAAGGCTTGTAGTATTTTCCTTGCAGATAGGGTTTTTGTGGCCACTTGTTTGAAGTAGGTTGTCAAATGAATTTGTTTCTCTGGCGTGAGGAAAGCCATCTGGGAAGTTGTATTCAAGCTTGCTCCCAGGAATATAATTTGTCGACAAAGTACCAGGTGTGATTTTTTTTCATTTGTGGTGTACCCCAGACAAGTTAGCACCCTTTGTACAAAAGCCAGATGATTCAAAAGTATGTCCTGGCTTTCTGCCTGAATTAGACAATCATCCAGGTATGGGTATATCTGAATATTTCTTTGCCTGCAAAATGCAATAACTGGAGCTAGGCACTTTGTGAATACCCTGGGCGCAGTAGATAAGCCAAAGGGCAGTGCAGAGAACTTATGGTGCGTGTAGCCTGCTTTGAAGCATAGGAATCTTCTGCAAGATTCCCTGATTGGGATGTGCAGGTATGCTTCCTTTAAATCTAGTGTTGCCAACCAGGCGTCTTTGCCTAGCATAGGGAGCAACTGGTGAAGAGTCAGCATCTTGAATCTTGGAATCACCAAAAATGTGTTTAAAATAGACAGGTCCAGGATAGGACGCCATGAATTGTCTTTTCTGGCTACCAGAAAAAGTCTTGAGTAGAAACCTTGTCCCTTTTCCTCTTCTGGTACCAATTGAATAGCCCCCATGCTTAAGAGAGAAAGTACTTGTTTTTGGGCCTCTGCCCACTGATTAGGGGGTAGATCTGGCCACCCGCTTTGTGTTGGTAACGTGTGGAAGTGAAATCTGTATTCCTGGGACACCTATATTTAAAACCCATTTTTCCTGGGTAATGAGTTCCCAATTCTTTGCATGAAGAGCAATCTTCCCCCCAAGGGGGCAATCAGTTGAGAAGTGCTTGGAAGTTTTAAAAAGAAGTCATTGAGACAGTTTACCATAGGGGGGGAGTTTTATTACTCCCAGATTTGGAAGTGAAGGCTCCACACTGCTTAGTCCTGTTGTGTGTACCCTGGGACTGAAGCCTGGGAGCTCTGCTGGATCTGGGTTTGGACTGAGAAGGTCTGGAAGAGGCAGGAAAGGACCAATTCTTGGAAGGCCAATGCCTACTAAACCTTGGAGGTTGTACTTGTAAAAAATTTTTAACAGTTTGCATAGATTTAGCTTTTTCCTCCATCTTTTTAAGAACTACTTCTGCCTTGTTGCCAAACAGGCAGTCCTGATTTAAGGGAGCATCCAGTAATTTCGCTTTAACATGATCTGGCAAGGATTGCTCCTTAAGCCAAGCATGCCTTCTAAGTACAGATCCAGTCGCAGCAGCCCTGCATGATGCCTCTAGTGAATCAAAACCACATTGCAAAGTCTGCTTTCCATCTTGTTGAGCTGAGTGCAGTAAATCCTGTAAATCCTTATTTTCAGCACAATCAGGAATCAACATCATTTTCTGTTTAAGCAATCCAATAATATGCTGCTGATACTTTAACATATGAAACTGACAGTTTAAGGCCCTAATGGCCAAAGTTGCAGAAGTGTATACCTTCTTACCCCATCTATCGAACGTCCCGGAATCTCTATCGGGGGGGGTAGGATTTTTGGCAGTAGTAGCTTTAATGCCCTTGGGTGGGTCCCTGGGAAATGGTCTCAGGATCCGCAGTAGGATTTTTAAAAAGTAACTTGAGAGTCAGGAACCTGTAATATCTATCAGGTTTTCTGGGAGCAGGAGGTAAAGAATCAGGGGCCAAGCTAGATTCTGAAAAGACATTATCAACAATGTCTAGTACAGGAGGTATGGCTAAAGGCCTGTGCTGGGACAGGAGTAAGAAATCCCTAAGCCTCTTTTTAGAATCGGAGAAATCCTGACTTTCCCAACAAAAATGCTCCCTGAGAGTATGCAAGATTTCGCCAAAAGAGAAATCCTCTTGGGGGAAGCAGAGGGAATAGAGTCCTCAGCATCAGAATCCTCATAAGTAGATCAGGGTAAATCCTGGTTATCAGAGGAAACAGAAAAGTCAGAATCCCTGGTCAGAAGTATCATAAGCCAACTCAGTCCTAGGTCTCTTAGAGGGGGAAGGCTGACTTCCCCTGATTAAAGTAATAAGGTCTTCAGCCATTCTTACCATTTGTTTTTTAGGCATAGAGGCCTGACCATGTGGTCTGGGCATCAGTTTTCTAGGCATGGTTCGAGTTTTAGGCCTTGAAGAAGAAGATGGCGTCTGTTTAATACGCAAGTCAGTAGGCCTGAATACACCCTCAGAAGCCAGTGCCTGCACAGCGGCTCCAGACCCATCCAAGGTAGAGACATCCGCAGGTTTACAGTTGAAGCATCTCGCAGCGTACCGGACTCCGAATGGGTCTCAGTAGAGGCCTGCGAATCTAAAGTAGTGGGTATCAGAGGCTGCAAATGCGCCTCACTGAGTACCGGTGAACTGGTGATTGGCTTAGGAAAAGCGTCGTCGGAAGCTTTGGACCTAGGTGGCCTGTTTCTCTCTTTATCTTTGCGTTTTTTCGGAATGTCAGTAGTCTGATGGCTTACTGAAGACATATCAGGATAATTGAACCGAGCACCAAAATATTTAGCAGCAAAAATATACCGACGACGGATAGTTCGTGGTTTAAATAAAGCATAAAACCAACAGCGAGGTACGTTGTGGTCAGGGCCTAGGCAAGGAATACAGTACGAATGAAATTCTTTGTGGTATTTGCTTTCCACAAATAATGCAATTATTTACTTAGTTCCGCTGTGGCGACCCCTAACCGGGAAAAGCCGAAAGACACACACACACACACACACACTGACATTGGGGAAACTTTTTCTTGCTCTAAACCAATGGGGTACTTAGCTTTTAGTTGAAGACTTTGGTTCTGAAACTCGAAAATGAAAATTTCAGGAGTCGGCCGACCGGCACTTGCAAACTGCTTCTGCTTCGGGCACCGCACGACAAGAAAGACTAATGTAATGGTGAAGGCTGCATGTTTTATACCCCTGACGACCTGGCGTCACGGAAGAAGGGACAGCAACTGACGCAGGACCCAAGACTTTGTAAATCAGGCCGACTGAGGGCTACTGCAAACAGATAACCCAAATGTGATGACTGCAACAGTGAAACACGTAGAACATCTGCTTTAGCCTATGAAGGGCCACTGTGAACAGAAAAAAAAGTTATTTCTATCATGTTGTGATGGTCTATGCAGTACAGATCTTGCAATACTGTAAGCAGTTATTTGTTTTTCTGTAACCCTGAGTAGGACCTGATGTGTTGGACCTAATGATTTGTTTTTTTTTTTTTTTTACTAAATATATTTCCCCATAATGTACTTGTGTCCCTGCAGAATATTTTCTGTTTACTTAAATTCACAGTTTTCAGATTTCTGTTTACTTTCAGAATCTCTAACCGTGCTAAGTGATTGCCTCAGGTTTTTCTTCTTACTTTTCTTCTACTGATACCATGATAAGGCCTTTCTGCTCAGGAAAAGTGCTTATATTTAACTGATTTTTTTAAAGAACTCATAGAACATTTTCTGCAGCAATTTCCTGTTTTCCACAGTATCACATTGCCTGTCATTGCAGTCTCAGCTGCTGTCCCACCCCCCACCCCCAGTGAGTAAAAGTAGCTAGACTAGAAACATGTTGCTGTGTAGTCTTTTTTTTTCTGTTCCAGAACTCCTAACTGTATGATTAGTTTTTTCAGATTTTGTGCGTACCCAGCATGTTGAGCTCTGGGGAATCTGAATACCACTATAACTCAATATAAGGTGGGGAAATGTCTAGGTTTTGCTTTACTTGCACAGGAACCATTTTGTAAAGAGGAAAATGTCCTCTGAGGCAAAAAACTTGTAGTGGTCATCATAAGGTTTACTGATGGTCATAAAGTTGGGCAACTCTATAGCAGATTGAGTGAGGGCTCTCTTGTAAGGTAGACATACTTTCAAAGCTGAGGAGGCTGAAGTTATCTTTATCCTGGATGTTACCATGTGTCTGATAAAAAGGAGGCGTATGCCCCGCTGTTTTTATTTCTTTATTGCCATGTTCCATGTGAGCACAACTCCGGGAGAGAGAGTCTGTTAGTCCATCTGGCCATGCCATGACTTGAACAGGTAAGTACCTCATTAGTGAAGTCTTCTATGTGTACTTTTTCATATCTGCTAAAATCCTTTATAGTAGAAATTGTAAGGTATTTCTATAGCGTCGCGTCTTCCATACACAGAAGTGTTGGGTATGCCACCTACTCCCAAGAGAGGCAAGTGCACCTGCAAAAGAAAAATATTATTTAAGGACGGACATTATATCCGTGCTTGAAGTATTTGTCGCAAGTTGAAACCCAAATCCCTTAAATCAAGATAATTAGCCTTCCAGGCCTTATGTGAAAAAAGAAACTTGTAACTTTCTTTTATAAGCCTGTCATGACATTGAGTGGTAGTTACTGAACATCTCCTCAAAAAGACTGGGAAAACAAAGGAGGCCAGTGAGTTGAAAAGCTCCATTAGGGATCATATTCCTGAGGATTACAGTACTGCACAGGTGCTTGACTAGACCTCTGGACCTGACAACTGCTACAGCCAAGGCCACTGGTACAGCAGTTCAGGAGGCTGCTATACCGTCAGCCGCTAGCACATCTCACTGGACCACACATTTCTTAGATCTAATGCGAGGGGATGGGAGAGGTCTGTTTCAGGACATTTCTTGGTTATCAGAAAAGGGAATGGCTGTTTACTTTCTCTCGTTGTTAAGAGGGATGTTTGTGTGACCGAAAGTCAAAATCTAAGGATGTCCCCAACTCCACCACACCTCTCAGATTGCCAAGACTCCAGTGGACCCTCTGACATTGAAAACCCACTTTGAGCCCCAGACCATTGTCAGACCTTAGCTGCCACTTGTTGGGTGTCCATCCTTTAGCCACCCTCTCCACCATCGCAGGGATTTTTGTAACTTGTTCAGACTTTACCATTTGATTCAGGTAAGTGCTATGTGTCTGGATTCAGACCTTTCCTAGAGAAGATGGGAGTCTTCTCCTTTGAAAGATACAGACTCTGAGGGCAGCGAGTGATGCATTCTAGATTGTAGATGATGGTATTCTCTCCTTTGTCTTATGCCACAGAGTGAGGACACCCTGGCTTCTGACTCACCACCAGAGTCCTTTGTAGCTACTTTCTCCCTTAATAAGTGAGCATTTCCAGTGCCAAATCCATGAGGCCTCAGATCCCCAAAATAGGGCCCATGGAACTTTTAAGGTTTGGACTTTCAGAATCAGTAGCTTTTCCTCAACTAAACGTTTTTGAGGCTACAGGCTTGACTACAGACTCCCAACTTTCTGCAGTAGGAGATATGATTTTACAGGGTCCAGGCTCCTCACACATTCCTATGTAAATACCCTGTTGCAGCTCCAAGCACAGTGTCCCTGGAATGTGCTTAGGGCACAACTCCCAAATGATAAGGATAATAGGTTTGGATACTATATATTGTTGGATTGGTATAGAAAATGGGTGGGATTTTTGTTTTTTTTTTTGTTTTTTTTTAGCAACCCTGACCTTTGGGGTTCACCATTGCCAAACCCATGTTGTTAAATATTGAGAACCTGTTCTCCAGTAACTGTTTTAAAGTTGTGGGAGATTGCATGATAAAACTAGAAAGTTGCTTTGTTTCAGGAAGTTCACAGGTCCATACAGTAGGGTTACCATTGCCATAAAACATGGACATGGTGCTTTAGGTGCAGTATTCAGGAATACTGTTATGGAAGCAGTATTTAAGAAGGTGTTCTTCGCTGAGGACAGTCTTTTCAAAGACATGAAGGTGCTGCTGCTTAGTGCTTCTGTAGTAAAGAGTTTATGTTCAGACCCCAGGCATGCAGTGTATTTAAAAAGTTGGGAGATGAGGGGAATATCATGGAATCTGTGTGTGTCTCCCATCCTCCCTTTCAAAAATACAACAGGAATTACTCCATCTAAATTGGGGCCCTTTAATCAGAAGCAAGGAAAAGTTAACAACCCAAAGGTAGAAAGACTTAATTTAAAAAAAAAAAAAAAAAAAAGGCATCCCAAAGATAGAGGGAGGCAAGAGGGCCAACAAGGCTCCTAACACACCTTATTTTTGTTTTTACCATAGTTCACTCTTTTTGCTCAAGTAATTTGAGGGTAGATTCACCCAAGGGCATCAATAAAATCCTTTGCATTTAGCATGTTGTGACTTGGCTGTGCATACAAGTCGTGACTAAAAAGTAGACAGGACAGACCTAACGATGACCAGACATCTGAGGTAAAGATGATATGAGGTTAGCCAAGGAGAATGCATGCTTAACTCCTGGAAGTCAGGCTGTATGAATGTTAGACCTTAATACACAAATGAGTTCCCTAAGGTTATGACTGCAACAGGGGCTACACACTTAACATCTGCAAATGTGGTACATTGACTACATAGCTGTACTTTGTGTGTAGTTGCCTTTTAAAGACTGATTAAAAGTTTTTGTAAAGACTGGTGTAGGATTACAGTGATCTACATACAGTGTTTGGCATGCATTGTAACATTTTTGTTCAGTATATGTAGTTTTGATATAACAGTGGCATACAGTGCTACAGAGTAAATAAATATTTCTCTCAATTATCAGTAATTTTTTATGTCTTGATTTTCTAGGCTCAGGGGGAAGTGATTTCCAGGGCTCATACAGGCCTAAACAGTGGGGCGCTTCTACCTCCAAAAGTGGAGAAGACAAAGCACAGCCATACAGGAAACAGTCCCAATGACTTGCCTCTGCCAGCTCCAAGTACTTACCTTCCTGCAGCCCCCTTAGGGGGAAAACTTGCTCTTTTCTCTCAAAATTGGCACATGATCACCCAGGACAAATGAGTATTGAATATAGTGTCCCAGGGCTACAGGTTCCACTTTCACACCCTGCCAAAGGCAAAAGGTATGCCAAACCTGCCACACAATCAATGGGCAGAGGCACAGAAACAAGTTTCGTCCCTTGTGAACATGAGGGCCATTCAGCAAGTACCACATTAAGAGCAGGGACAAGGATTTTACTCAAGACTTTTCTTGGTACCCAGAAAGGACAAAGCCTGGATACCAGTACTGGACCTGTCTATTCTAAAAATATTTCTGGACGTTCCAAAATTCAGAATGTTAACTCTGCAGCAGCTTCTGCCCATGCTGGGCAAGAAGGCTTGGCTTGTAACTTTGGACCTAAAAGAGGCATACCTGCATATCCCAATCAGACAATCTTGCAGAAGATGCCTCAGATTCATAGCTAGCTCAATGCACTACCAATTCTCTGCACTGCCCTTTGGCTTATCTACTGCGCCCAGGGTCTTCATAAAATGCCTGGCACCAGTAATTGCATTTTGCAGACAAAGAGGAATTCAAATATATCCTTACTTGGACGACTGCCTTATACAAGCAGAGAACAAGGACACTCTACTAAAGCATCTGGCGTTTGTAAAAAGATTATTAATTTGCCTAGGGTACACAGTAAACGAAAAGAAATCAAAACTAGTACCATCTCAAGAGATAATATTCCTGGGTGCAAGCTTAAATACAACTGCCCAGATGGCTTATCTCACGCCAGACAAACAAAAGCAACTAACTTCTTAATTCAAAATGTTGGCAACAAAGACCCAGTTATCTGCAAGAAAAATTTTGCAGGCTTTGGGCTTCATGGCATCCTGCATTCTGCTAAATCCATATTCCAGACTTCAATGGTACCTAAAAAGTGTCTGGACTCAACATTGTCAAAGCCTGGAAGCATTAATTACCCTCATTCCTTGCCTGCAACAGGAGTTTCGATGGTGGGCACATGCCTGTCACCTCAACAAGGGACAGCCATTCACTCTACCCACAGCCAGGCAGTCAATAACAACAGATGCATCAGATTATGCCTGGGGAGTACACATGGCAGGAAAATGTATTCAGGGCACATGGTCCACAAGCCAAATGCATCTACATATCAATCAAAAAGAGATGCTAGCTGTTCAGAATGCCCTGACAGCTTTCAAGGATCTACTGCATCCAGGACAACTACTGATAAGGATGGACAATACTACATAAACAAGCAGGGATGCACACATTCCTACCCCCTCTGCAGACAAGCCATGACTTTGTGGGACACAGCATTGACTTATCAAGTACACCTGCAAGCACAATTCCTGCCAGGAACCAACAATACTCTGGCAGATGAACTAAGCAGAAACCTCATGGATCCCCACGAGTGGAAACTGGATCCACAAGTCTTCAGCATGATGATAAAGGAATGGGGATGCCCAGACATAGATCTATTTGCCTCCCCTCACAACTGCCAACTACAGAAATTCTGCACAAGGACTTATCACAAGCAAGCATGGAAAGTGGATGCTCTGTCATTCAGCTGGAAAAGTCCAACAGTATATGCCTTTCCTCCTCTGCCTCTCCTCCCCAAGGTACTCCTAAAGGTCAGACAAGAGAAGCCAAGAATGATTCTGATTGCCCCAGTCTGGCCACGCCAGCACTGGTACCCAATCCTAAAAAACTTGTCTCAAGGCCCAGCCTGGACATTGCTTCTAATTCCTCACTTACTGACCCAGCGAAACAATCAGATTCTGCACAGCCAACTCAGGACCCTAAATCTGGCAGCATGGCGGATAATGTAACCATTCAAAACACACCTCTCTCTAAAGCAGTGATGGATGCTATTTTGGAGGTCAGGAGGCCCAGTACCAGAAAATCTTAATGCAGACAAATGGAAAAGATTCTGTGCTTGGAACCAGGCACAAGGAATTGACACATCTGTTCCAAATATTTCTCGGCTCGTTACAATACGGAACCTCCTATTTTTTCCCATCCATTGCTAAGGCAGTACCTTACAGGGGCCAAAAACATAAGACCTCCAAGGAGAGCTCCAATACCTGCATGGGACCTCAATTATGTCTTGGAAAAACTCACACTGCCGCCTTTTGAGCCAGCCAATACAGTTGATATAAAGTTTTTATCTTGGAAAACAGCTCTGCTCCTAGCAATATTCTCTGTGAGACGAGTTTAAGAGTTACAGGCACTCATGGCTGTGGAACCTTTCATCATTTCCCATCCAGACAGGGTTTCTTTTAGGACGAACTCAACATTTATGCCTAAGGTAGTGTCCAGTGTGGCCCTTAACTAAACCATTAATTTGCCTACCTTTTATCCAAGCCCACAGAATAAGGGTGAGAGACTTCTGCATTCCTTGGATATACACAGACAACTACGCTTCTACTTGGACAGATCTAAAGCTTTCAGAAAAACAGAGCAACTTTTAGTGGCATATGCTGCCGGATCTCAAGGAAAGCCTATCTCAAAACAGACTATTTCAAAATGGATAGGCCACTGCATTCGTTTCTGCTACTCACAACATGGCAAATCAGTGCCCAAGGGC
Source organism: Protopterus annectens (assembly GCF_019279795.1). Lineage (NCBI taxonomy): Eukaryota > Metazoa > Chordata > Ceratodontiformes > Protopteridae > Protopterus > Protopterus annectens. The sequence goes on along the minus strand of NC_056746.1, from coordinate 508,409,337 downwards.
ATTAGGCCTCATTCTACCAGGGCAGCAGCCACTTCAGCAGCCTTTCTCAGAGGAGTACCAACCAAAGACATTTTAGAGGCTGTAACTTGAGGTTCAGTGCACACTTTTACAAAGCACTACCATTTACCTCTTTACTCTAAATCCAGAGCAGGTTTCGCCACTGCAGGGTCTTGTAGCCTCTCCTAATCCTATTTAGGCCCAGCCACATAACCTCAGCTTTGGGATTCAACCCAAGAGTAATGACTGCAACAGTGAAACACGATGAACATAGTACAGTTGTGTACCTACCATAAATGTAGATGTTCGAGTGTATTCACTGTTGCAGTCCAGGTTACCCACCCACCATCCCCCTTTTCTTTGCTGGGACTTACCTATACTTCTCTATCTTATACAACCTATGTGGTGTATTTGCTTGTAGAAGAAGGAAATGTTTATTTTACTGCATGCATAATTATTGGCATAATTTTTTTACCCTACCATTTTGGGGGCACCTGACATCTGGGGAAAGAAAAACTGAAGAAAATGTCATCTGCTGCATCTTTTATACCCCTGGCGCACTGACGTCCAGGAAGAAGCGACAGCAACCGACGACGGACCTAGACTTTGGAATTCAGGCCGACTGAGGGTAGCCTGCCAGCAGGATAACCCAAGAGTAATGACTGCAACAGTGAATACACTCTAACATCTACATTTATGGTAGGTATACAACTGTATGTTCTGACTAGTGGAATTTCCCGCCATAGAAGCCCTTGGCTGGCCAGACTAGAAGAGACCATTTTTTTCCTACTGAGGCCAGCAGACGCCCTATCCAGTGTTACTACATTTGGGTATAAAGGGAGTCAACTGTTGCTATGACCTCAGTTCATTCTTGCCGTCAGATCCAGAAACATTGATTGTTCCACACCAGAGAAAGAAGACATCTAAAGCCAAGTATTGTGGAACTTTTCTTCTGCCTTTTGACTAATGTCAGAGAAAGTTAATAACCATCTCCGCTGTGACAGATGTCACTCCAGGACTTTTTCCTTTTGTGTGACTTGAGACTGGAACAGAATGTTCCTGTCAGTTTTGTGCCCACTTTAATAGCAAAACTATCAAACGCAAGGCTGATATTCTAGCTAAACATTTAATTGTACTTTGTTGTCCACTGGTCAAGCTATGTAGATCTCCCTAGGCGGAAAAAGGAAAAGTGCTTCAGATTTAGGACCTCAGATGACACTCCTTTACTGTCGGCCAGTCCTCTTAGGCTTGTGATTGCCGAGGAATGTGAGCCTTCACAGCCCCCTTTGACAGCTGAGGTGGTGGCGCAAGCCCTTTTTGAGACCGGTTCAGAGTCCAGTATGCCTCTGGGTCCCTCTACTTCCTCATAAGTGGAAGGACTTAGCTCATTGGTTGGGTCCAGAACTGCTTCGCAGGCTCCAGCTTCCAATGACCGCTGTAAAACAGACTAAGGCTTTTCGTGTCATCTGGAGATTGCCTCTGACTACCATTCACCGGAGCCAGTTGTTTATCTAGGTACTAGTCCAGAGGTCTGTCCTAGGCTAAAGCCGTACAGAAAAAAAAAACAAAAAACTTTTTTTCTGCCTAGGCCTACTGGATCCCACTCCCAGGCCTACCAACGAGACCTTGTGAAGTTGGCTAAGGATATGATTTTTATTTTATTTATTTATTTAACATTTGTTAACCAGGAAAGTCCAACTTGGAACGAAGCTAATTTTCAGCGGAGGCCCAGGAAGAAAGGCTCCAGATGCATGTCTTTGTAACGTGGGAGGAAACCGGAGCACCCGGAGGAAACCCACACGAACGCAGGGAGAACATGCAGACTCCACACAGAAGGCCCCCAGCCAAGAATCAACCGGAGAACCTCTTGCTGTGAGGCAACAACGTTACCGCTGCACCACTGCGCCATCCAAAACGATTTCTTTAGTCAGACCCAGACACGTCCCTCCCACTGAAACATCCCCTGGTAGAAGAAAGAAGGATATCTCCCCACAAGAATTTTCTGACTCTTGACTCTGAGAATGATTTGATCATGATGAACCCACCCTTGAGGAGGGCACATCTATTGCTTTCTATGGGGATTCTTACTCTGAGGATAACCTTGCCTCAGACTCCCCCCTGATGATATTTCCTTTTGAGAGACATTACATACCCTGAGGGAGCACTTCATATAGCAAGCTCAGGACTACCCCTATTCTGAGAAAAGGATTCAGGAGTTACATAATCTCCCTGAGCATAAACCCCTTGCCATTCCCCCTGTTTTAGAGGTATTATATGATGTATTCCTAGGTTATTCTTTACAACCAGACTGTCTGCCTCCTACTCCTTGAAAGCCTGATAGATTTTACACAATTCTAGATTCCCACAAACACTTTTTTTAGGAACCCTGTGGCAGATCCTGAAGTAGTGATTCCAGGCCCCAAGGGAGAAAAAACTAGGTATTCCAAAAACCCTTTGCCTACAGATACAGAAAGTGGAGCCTTAGACAGGTTTAGAAACCAAGTCTGCACTTCTGCTACCCTGGCCATGAGGGCTTTGAATTGCCAGTTTCATATTTATTTATTTATTTATTTATTTATTTATTTATTTATTTGCAGTTGGTTTACCAGGATAGTCCATTGGGCCAAGATGAACCCATTTTCAATGGAGTCCTGGGGAGAAAAGCTCCAGACAAATGAGGTTACAGAAGGTTATTAGACATGATTAAACACTGTAAATAATTCAAGTAGACAGATACAATTAATAAACAAACAATTACAATTAATTCAACAAGAGTTAAAACTTATATCAGATACAGATTAAAAGGATTTTGCAAAATTAAAAATAAGAGGTCATTACTTATTGAGAGTCCTGCAATTAAGAGGTAGAGTGTAGAGTATTCTTGCAGATACCATAATAATAATGAGAATTAAGAGAAATGATCGAGTGAAATGAAATTATGTGGGGTGGGAGCAAGAGCATTCCCACTGGGATAGTAGATGTGAATGAAGAGATTTTTTGAAAATAAAATGGTTAGAGGTGGTACGGGTAGATGGAGGTAGGGAGTTCCAGAGGTGTGCTAGGCAATACGATAGAAGAGTTTTGCCTGGGGGACGGGCTGGTTTATACACTTCTAATAGATTTTGGTTGTTAGACCTTAATATTCTATTAGGTATGTGTATTTTAAAGACAGAAGACAGGGAGGGACAGAGAGGGAGGGGTTGAAAATAAGCTTATGTGCGAGGGATAGTTGAGTATAGGTGAGATGATTGGGTAGTTCCAGCCATTTTAATTGTTGGAGAGAGGAACAGTGGTGGGTAGAGGACTTTTGGCTGGTAGCAAACTTGGCGATTTTATTGTAGCAGGAGGAAAGTTGTGTTTTCAGGGAGGTTTGTAGATTAGTTAGAAGCGGAGCTCCATAGAGAAGGGAGGGAATAAGAAAGGAAGTAGAAAGAGTGATTTTAGTGGCAGTTGTAAGGTAGTGATTTTGTCCATAGAGCATTCCTAGTTTTTGATGGGTTTTTTTGATGTTTAGCTGTAGATGGGAGTTGAATTTTAGTTGGTTATCAGTTTGGACTCCAAGTAATTTGGTCTCTGTCACCAATTCCAGCGGAATGTTATTTTGACTGATAATAGAGAATGTGTTTATATTGAAAGAGTTGACTTTAGAGGGGGTGAATATCATTAATTTGGTTTTAGAGGCGTTGAGTGCTAGGTGATTTGTTTTCATCCATTGCTCAGTAGTTGAAAAAGCATCCTGGGTTAGCTTTAGGAGTGTAGGGATAGTAGTGGCAGTGCAGATAATGGTAGAATCATCTGCATATTGGATGATGTTGGAGAGAGGAATAGCATTGTGGAAATCATTTATAAATATGTTGAAGAGGAGGGGACCTAATATGGAGCCTTGGGGTACTCCGGTTGGGGTGTTAAGAAATGAGGAGGTTGCCTTTTTCCATTTTACTGCTTGATATCTATTGGATAAGTAGCTGGAGAACCAGCTCAATGATGAGGGAGATAGGTTAAGTTTTGAGAGTTTGGTTAGAAGCAGGCTATGTGATATAGTATCAAAGGCTTTAGAGAGGTCGAGTAGAAGGGTAGATACAATAAGGCCAAAGTCCCGGGCTTTATTTACAGTTTCAAGGAAAGAGAGGAGTGCTGTCATAGTGCTGTGATTAGGTCTGAATCCATGTTGTGTGGGAGATAGTAGGTGATTATCTAGGAGATATGGTAGCAGTTGAAGGTGGATACACTTTTCAAGGAGTTTAGAGATGGGGGAGAGGATAGCGATGGGGCGGAAGTTAGTAACATTGTTATTATTGCCACCTTTATGTAAAGGTATGATGAAGGCCTTTTTCCAGATTAGGGGAACTGTGCTTTCTTGTATCGAGCGGTTGATTAGTATGCTAATGGGGTAGGCAATTGCATCAGAAGCTATGCTAAGAAAGTAGGAAGGGATGTCATCAGGAGCACTGGTGCATGGTTTTAGTTTCTGAAGGAGTTTTTGATTGGTAGAAGTGGGTATAGGTTTTAATGAGAATGGGGCAGAGTGTTGAGAGGGGGTGTTGGGGGGTGAAGAAGAGGAGGAAGTGAGAGTAGGAGAGGAGGTGGACGGATGACAGTTAGTAGATATGAGTGGGGGAGTGGTAGTTGTGCTGGGTGAAGTGTTGGTGGGGGAGGATGGAAGTGAGTTAGAGAGTGCATTGTTAGAGAATGAAGATGTTAATTTGGAAATAGATTCAATGAAAAAGGAGTTGAATTGTGTGGCTAAATCTATATCTGGGGCATTAGGGTCTGGGGTGGGAGTGACTGGTTTACCAGGATTAAGTAGAGTAGAGATGCCTTTCCAGAATTTTTGAGGATTTGTTTTGTTACTGTTTTGGGAGTATGGCGTAGTAATTTTGTCTATCAGAGATTATAAGCTTTTTTGCTCTGTTTCGAAGTGTTTTATATTCATTATGGATGAGGGGGGTCTTATTTTTCTGGTACTTTGTCCAGACTTTATCTCTTAGCCGCATTGTTGCTAGTGTATTTTTGGTAAGCCAAGGGGCAGTATTAGTTTTTATTCTCTTGTTCTTTGAGGAGCATGGAAGTCTAGTAGTTTTAAGAATGTAGTATTGAAATGGGCAACAGCGTTATCTAAGGGTAGTGTTTTTAGACAATTCCAGTTTATAGTTTACATATGGCAATGAATCAGGAAAATGTCCTTGACCAGATGAAACAAAAACTAATGGGGATTGAAAATAAGGCCTCTCTAAGGAGTTAGTCTTAGATGGCCAAGTATTCTCCGCACTGCGGCTATGATGCCTTGGAAGCCTCCAGCAGGGCAGCAGCCACAGGATCTGTCATTAGAAGACATGCCTGGCTGAGGGAGCAGTCGCTTCCTGAACATGTCAGATCCATTCTTCTAGATGGCACCTTAGACAAAGATTTTCTTTTTGGCCTAAGACTGAAGCTGTCCTTAAGTAAATGGATGATAAGGCTAAGTCCACACAAACTGTCAAGGACTTCCTTCAGGTCCAACTCGCCCTCCCGCCATTCAGATTTATTCTAGAAAACATTTGTCCTTTCCACCCCCCACCCCCCACCCCCAGTGTAAACCTAGACGGAGGAAACCTTGTAGGGAAGGGAGCATTAGATGGCACCAGTGTCCTATACAGTGGCAGTCTGACCCTGATAGGCATTCAGGATCATGTCTCTAGGGACCTAACAGGGAGCAGGGAGAAGACTTTCACATTACTAAAAGAACTGGACTCTAATTACCTGGGGGTCTGTGAGTGCTAAACATCATTCTGAAAGGCTATACAAACTCAAGTTCAAACAACCCTTGATTCACTCATGTTTTCCAGACATTCCTCCAAACCAAAAAGACATAGAGCTTCTGTGCACTCAAGGCTATGTAGAACCTGTACCAAAATCCTTGCAAGGAAAAGTTTTTTACGAGGGCAGTTCTAGACCTGTGAAGGCATTTCTTACAGGTTCCAAAATTCAAAATGCTAACTCTACAAAAGCTACTGCCTGCGATTACCTCCAATGCCTTCATGGTAACCTTAAACCTAAAAGATGCATACCTCCATATCCCCATAGAGGAGTCACGCAAAGTTCTTATGCTTCAGAGCAGGTGTGAGGCACTGTTAGTGCTGTGCCCTTTGGCTTATCTACTGCACCCATGGTGTTCACAAAATGCCTAGCCCCAATGATAGCCTTCTGTAGGACCAAGGGGATTCATACTTACCCTTACTTAGACAATTGCCTCATTCAGGAAACAAGCCTAGAAAAACTCAAAGCAGACCTGCATTATACCAAACACTTACTAACCTCAGTGGGGTTCACCATCAATACACAAAAATCTCAAACAAACCCTACACACAGGATTGTCTTTCTAGGAGTGTTATTGGACTCTGCTGTTCAGAAAGCTTTCCTTACTCTGGACAAGACTACCTTCCTAAATTTTTAGTTCAAAAAGATCCTGGACAGGACATACCTCACAGTTGGAATGTGTCTCAAGGCCCTAGGCATGACCTCTTGCATTTTTATGATCCCTCTGACCAGATTGCATAGGAGAAAACTGCAGTGGTATCACAAAAATGTGTGCTGCCATCATTCATTATCTCGCCTTCAGAATGAAACTGCTTCCTTGCCTCAGGAAAGAATTTGCCTGGCAGGCCCAAGCATGCTTCCACATTCCAGGCCTTCTCTTCAGGTTCATCACTCGGGACAAAACTCTGACAACAGATGCATTGGAAATGGCCTGGGGACCCCAATTCATCAACCTCCAGACTTGAGGCAAATGGGACTCCAAGTTCAAAACAAACACGTCAGTTTAAGAGAAATAATGGCATTCCAAAAAAGGCTTTATTGCATTCCAAGAGAAATGGAATCTTGGCGTCCTTCTGGTGAAGACGGACAATACCCTAGTTATGTGGTACATAAACAAATGGGGCAGGGCCCACTCTTACCCCGTTTGTTGCCTAACCATGGACCTTTGGGAAACAGAAAACTTACTAGAGCTGCACCTCATGGCAAAATACTGTCAGGAGAAACCAGTCAACTAGTGGATCACCTCAGCAGGAGCCTGTCAGACCTCCATGAGTGGCAACTGCATTGGGAGGTATTTCTCAGCATAGCCAAAAGTAGGGAGTGCTACCAAAGAAAATGCTCCTTTGAAAAAGTTTTGATCCAGGAACAAAACTGAATTCTTAGAAGACAAATGCCTTTTCCTTTCCTTGGAAAGGCCTATTTATTTATGCCCCCCCCCCCCAATACCACTGCCGCTCAGAGTATGGTTGAAAATAAGGAACGAGGGGCCAAGGGTAGTTCTGATAGCCTCAAATTGGCCGAGACAGCACTGGTACCCCCTACTACTCAGTCTAACAAATAAGGAGTTATGGCAGTTGCCACAGAGAGTGAACCTGCCAACACAGAGGAGAGGCACAATAATACACCCCCAACCTCTTCACACTCAAATTGACAGCTTGGATGATACCCTGATCCCATGTAAGGGGTCTCTGCTCAACAGGCAGGTCCTGGACATTCTGAAAGAGGGCAGTAGACCCAGCACAAGGAAGTCTTTTTCAATAAGCATGTTTATTAAATTATTACATATGATACAGGCAATCTTACATTTATATAAATGAAAAACAAACTAAATGACACCACTTTAGTTGCAAACATTATACATCACCGACACCATTGAAACAACTATAGTTGCAAACATTATACATCACGTAATCTATCTATTGTCAGTTAAGCATTATATGGCTCTTTTAAATCCTTCCTTTTAAACCTCGTTCCTTCTCTGCATATATTGTTCCCACAATTTCCATTTTTTCCTATGTAGTATGCTCGTTCCCTTTTCTAAAGAACCAAATTCCAGTTGTTTTATCTCGTACTGTATTCACTACTTCTAGTAAAGTTGGTCTAGATTTTGATTTTCTTGTAATTGCTTTTCTGACAGCCACCATAATTAGACTCCGCAAGGCTTTACTATGTCTAGGCAATTCCGATTTCTGTATCATAGCTCAAAAAATATAATCTGTCCAGTCAACCCAATCCGCTCACCCAGCATCTCAGACAGAGTGGTCTGCAGGGAATCCCTAAAGTCTGTCAGCTCATTACACTCCCAAAAAATGTTCCCAGCCCCTTCTTTCTTGCCTGTAAGACCTCCAACATTTGCTTTCCACCCAAGAAAAAATTCCTTGTCTACTTTGGGTATAAAAATACCTATGTAAACACTTCCAAGCAAAGATCCTAAATCTTCTAGACTTTGCTGCATACTTGGGAGATGTACATATATCCTTCCATTGTCTCTTGTGAATTGCTTATCCATTCTCTCTTCCCAAACCTTTCTAAGCTCCTCTGATTGATTCTTATAGTTACCATGCAATGTTTTATATGCTTTACCAATTATTCCTTTTTTAATGGCAGCTTCTGTCCTAGAGTCTATTAAAAACTGCACCAGTGCTGGTCTTTCATTTAGGATCCCCCTATTTCTTATCAGTCCTTGATAGGGAAGGTGATCTCTAACCTGCAGTCCAAATACATTCTTGGTCTCTTCCCATTCTAGTTCCTTTTCCTTTCTAGTTATTTGCTCCCAATACCTTGGTGCCTTTGCCAGTTTTCTCCAATAAATTCCAGCCCCCTCTTGCCTGTATCTGTATACCTAACCACAGACATCCCTATCAGCAGAATCTCTTTTTCCATTCTCTATTCGATTCTTTAGAATACTCCCTGCTGTTTTATGAATATAATAGTCTGTATGATTTTTGTTCTCCTTCAGAGACTGCATCCAAAATCCCTCTCCTTATTTCTTGAGCTTCCTCCCTGAATCTCCATCATTCCTTTCCACTTTGAATTATAGTTTTCTGCTTGTGCTTATGTATAAGAGCCTTAACTGTATTGCTTTAAAATGCCCCCTCAAATTGGGTAATCCTAGGCTGCTTTAATCAACTTATCCCACTTGACCTTTGCTGTCTTCCCTTCCAAGATAAAATCCTTCAGCTCTTTTTTTAATTGCTATCCACAGCTTCTCCTGGTTGATAAAAATATGCCTGACTTGTGTATAAAACTAAAGGGACTAAAAACATTTAATTGCTTGTATCTTAGTATCCGTATCCATGTAATAAAACTTCCATTTTCTCAATTTTTGTATTATCTTCTGTTTAGTCTCTTCCCACATATCCTTGGCTGCCTCAACAGAGTCATTTCTAATCCATACTTCTAAAGACTTCATTTTATCATGTACCCGTAAATATGGCTATTATTGGGCCAGTTTGTGTGTGGGTACATAATTTACCATTATTGCCTTTGTTTTAGCTTAATTAATTTTGTATCCTAAGAAGATTTGAAACTGTCTTAAAATGTTCCACAACACTTTAATGTCCCTTTCTGGTTTTGTCATGTACAATATAATATAATATCTGCAGATAGAGATATAATTTCCTAACTACCATGCCAATTATATCCTTGAATTTCTGAGTCCCTTATTTTCTTTGCCAATGGTTCTAAATATAATGCAAACAGCTAAGGGGAAAGCAGACAACCCTGCCTGGTTTTTCTACTCAAGCAGAAGTTATCAGAGAGGACCCCACCCACTTTAATTTTTACATTTGATCCCTCATATATACTCCTATTCAATCTTATAACTGTATCAGGGAAAATAAATGCTTCCATTGCCCTGCTTATGAAGTCTCAGTCTGCTCTGTCAAATGCTTTCTCTGCATCAAGACCCACCAATAAAAGTGGTATTTTCTTACATTCTGCTTCCCTCTGGATCGTCAATGTTCTGTTAATATTGTCAAATGTTTACTTCCCCTCCACAAAACCACACTGATCCAGATCTATAATTTTGGTATCACCTTTGCCATTCTTTTAGCCATTATAGACATAAACACTTTATAATCATGGTTTAGCATTGAAATGGGCCTGTATGAAGCTGGATCCGACCACCTTCTTCCAGGATGCTGGTACTTTTAAAACACTGTTAAAGGTCTGGAAGGTTTTGTTTATCAGTTTTTTCCCTCCTAGCTTCCAAACGTCCACAGGAATACCATCTATTCCTGAGGACTTTCATGTAGATTGATTTATACATAGCCATTTTATCTCATCTCTTCCTATCGTGTTAGTAATTGAGCCTTATCTACCCCTAACATTGGCATATTTAATTCCTCCATAAACATTTCCATTTGTACCTTTTCCTGATTTCCTTATTTCTCTGCTTTATACAAACTTTTATAAAATTTCCAAAATATTTCAAATACTTCTACAGGATCTCTTGTTATCTTCCTTGTTATAGGCTCCCCAAGCTTGGTAGGTGTGTACTAGACTAATGTCCCTGGGGCCTTTACAAACCTAGCCCATAGAAGTGCCCTGGCATTGTGCCACCCATCGTTAGTTTCCAGTGCCTCTATCTTGTAGAGCCACTGTAGTGATCCCCGGGGTGAACTTTCTATTTCCCATCCACTCATCAAGATTTCTCTTTGAGGGCTAGTGAGGTGCTCTGCTTGACATGTATGGGAAGTCTGTTTCAGAGCATGGACAGTCTCTGGGTTATGAACCTCTCCCTCCAGCATATTCTGTTGATTGTGGTAATGAGGTTGAGGTCTCTGGAGCATGTGGTGCGGAGGGATTGGAATTTCTTTAGATGTAGCAGTTCTAACAGAGCTGGTTCAGATGTCTTTGTAAGTCAAGCAGAGATCGCCTCTTAGTAGACGATACGAGACAGAGAATAGCTGGAGTTTTTTGTCTCTGTCCATGCAGGACATGTGTTTAAGGCCTAGGATCCTCGTCGTGAGGTACGTTTATACCCTCTCCAGCTGTTGCAGGTGTCTAGTGAGGTACATGCGAAAGGGGCATTATACTCTGTGATTGGTCTAATGAGGGAAGAGTAGAGAGAAATGACTACCTCTTTCTTCCTGGATGCAAAACCCTTGGTAATGAGATGTGCCACATAGATTGACTTTCTGACCACAGTGGCAATGTGGTGGTTGAAGGAGAGGTTGCTGTCAACCTGTGTCTCCAGATCTCTCATAACGCCTTCAGTGTTCTGTGGGCTCCCATCAATGTGGTAATTAGTGAGAACTGAGTTTTTCCCAAAGGGGACGACGCATTTTTTGGCATTAAGCTTAAGGCCATGGTTTCGACACCAGTCATTGGTCTCAGTGAGGCCTTTCTGTAGGATGTCAACATCACTTGGGAAGCTAATAATGGCTCCCAGCTTGCAGTCATCTGCGAATTTGGTCAGCCAGAGTCCCTTCTTGTTGGCCTGGTCTTCTGAGAAGTAGATGCCAAACAGGAGAGAACCCAGGACCCCAATCCCTATGGGACTCCACTTGTGACTGGTCAACAGTCTGGCTTGGAGTCCGCTACTTTCACACTGTGGGTTCTATCTGTGAGCCAGTTTGCAGCCCACCTAACGATATAGGGGTTGATGCCTAGTTTGCTGAGTTTATCAATAATTCTTCAGTGAGGAATGGTATGAAAGGCCTTGGCCAGATCAAGGTAGGCTGCATGAACTGCCTTACTTTCATCCACCGCTCTGGTGACTGATTCAGAGAAGTCAACCAGGTTGAGCAGGCATGATCTACCTTTCACAAAATCAAATTGCCTGAGATCTAGAGTTTGGGGGTTCCCTATATCCTTGTTAGGTCCATGATGATGCACTCCATAGCCTTACATATCAGACTCGTCAGGCTAATGGGGCAATAATTTCCAGGGTCTGTAGTCGCTCCTCCTTTTATGAAGAGGGATGACACTAGCAGTGTGCCATTCAGTAGGGACAAAGCCTGAGGTGAAGCTGTGAGTGAATAGAGCACACAGATGTGGTGCCAGTTCACTTTGTAATTCATGTAGAACACAGCCAGGGATATTGTCGGGTCCCATGGAAGCTGTATTCTTGGCCTTAGACAATGCAGCTTTAACCTGTGCTGCAGTAATGATGGGTGCCTGGCATTCTTCCGGTATAGAGATTGGTCCTTTAGGGGGGGGAGAGAGGGGTAAAGTTGGCACTGAATCTGTCTGCCAGTATGTTGGCAGTATCTGTTGGCTCAGTATAGGTGGTACCATTGTGCAGTAACTTGGAGCATATCTGGGTATTGCCCTAGAGATTCTTGATATTATTGTAGAAGGCTTTGTGGTTGTGTTTCGTGTCTGCTGCAATTCTGCCTTCATAGCTGGCTTTGGTGGTTTTGATGAGGGTTCTCAATTTTTTGTTGAGGCTAATAGGGGAACTTTTCCAGTCTTGGGACTTCATGTTTTTCTGCAACAGTTTCTTCCTTTGGTTGTAGTGTTTATTAATGACGGGACCACCATACTGGCTTCCTTTTTTGGATGAGAGCGTTTTGGTTCTGTTGGGAATGGCTAGTTCCATGCATTTATGTACGTGTTCGTATAGTGCATTGGTGGTGACAGCCCTTTATACTTTGTTGCACTTTCTACTTCCTGTTGCCCGAGTCATGCTAAAAGTTTTTTGTGCTCTAGAATTATCAAAAACAGTTGCTTAACAGCAATCTTTCTAAACTTGTGCGTATTATTGAAGTAATCCCTTATTTTCTGTTTAGCATTCTGCAGTTGCTCCTTTTCTTGTTCTGAGAGATTCCTCCTATTTTGTAATACTGTGTGTCCGCCCTAAATAATTCCTGTTGCAACTTAACCATATCTCCCTTTATTTCCACCCTAGTTTAAAACTCCATTTTAATTTTATCCCACTCCATAGCCCTAGCTATATTTTCAAAAGAAAAATGTATCTTCTCTAGTAGCTCCTGAATTAATTTCAAAACCCATTCCTTAAATTCCTCTTTTCAACTGATAGTTGGGGAAGCACCAGTGTGTCGTTTTTATCTCAATACCTTGCTCTTTTTTTTGTCTCAGTACCTTACATTTTTATTTTAGTTAGTGGCGCATGATCTGAAATAGTTGAGTGCATTAAAAGACCATTAGTTAAATGCACATGTTCCTGTGAGGTATAAAATCCATCTAGCCTAGCCCAGTTTTTGTGTCTCTAAATATGTAAATTCATTCTGAACTCCTAGGACTGAATTCACATTTTCCATGCCAAACATTTTCATAAATTTCTTCAAACATCTACCCTCCATTCTTATATTTTCCATTCTAGGCCCACCAGACGCATCTTCATTGTTGCAAACCAAATTCCAGTCTCCATCTATAAGCAATATTCCTTGTTGAAAGCTGATAATTTCTCCCAGAATTTTCTCAAGTTCTATTATAGCAGTTATGTAAGTGGAATGTAAATGCATGCCAGTGTAATCCTCCTCTCTAGCCAGTAGCCTCTTAGTACTATGCATCTTCCATGATTATCTTTTTTTTTTGTGTTCTATCACTTTTGGAGCTCCTCTTGCAATTAATATAAGTAAGAAAAACCGTTGCAACTATAGACCCAAAATAGCTGCGAGAAAACGGAACAAGCAGTACTTTCGTTTCTTATCTTCTGCTCCCAAGTATACTGTGCTGCGTGTTGCTTCCACAAAATAGGTTTATTTAAAATTTTAAGCGAAACCAACTACAATAGATTTTGGTTAATTTAAAACCTGATAGTCGTTTATAAGAAAGACCTGAGTTAATGTGGCAACTCATCACAAATGCAAGTGTCCACCCAGGTATTAATGAGATGTCCTCTATTTTATGTATTCTGAGGTTGAGGAATTTAGATAGAAGTCATTAACATGTATTGCACCATAATACTTATAAGCATTAACAAAACTAACCCAAGACACTAATTATGGCTATTTAATACATATACTTCTATTCTCCTGGTATATAGCTAATTAGAATTATGTACATGATGACAATTGTAGGGGTTTAGGTGCAGAAATTTGTTAACCTACACTCTGAATTAATGTAGAGGTAATCTGTAACAATTTGTGTGTATATACAAGTTAGACACATCTTTATTACCACTAGTGTTCCGTAATTAATTTCTTAGATTTATTAGCTTTACATTACACATATTTGTTATCATTTGAAGTTCCTGACATTTAAAAACTGGTTATCAGTATATTTATTATTGCATGAGCACACTAGCAAATAGTAGCCTTATAAGCACTACTATGAGTAACTTAGATTTGTTCTAATAGAAGACTGAAGTGGGTAAATCAGTAATACATGGTTGATACGTTACTTAGTGGTTTATGCAATGTAACCCTACCGTTTGGTGTACGCATTTGCACTTTTAGGCTTTTGCTCAATAGTGCTTATATAGTCTTAACGCACGAAGGGATATAAGAATGTTTAGTATAATAAAAATAAGAACAGAATTATTTTAAAGTATATAAATGTAGCAAAATACACACTACAAACTTTTATAGTGTACTTAGTAATACGATAATGTAGAGCCTTTTATGTAGGCTTAATTTCAGAAGAAAGGGTTGAACACTTATTTTCAATACAGGGTATAACCTCAGTGGCCTGAAGTTATATAAGTAAATGTGCTCAACATAAGTTATTTTGATGATGAGCACACGTACATATATATTTTTAGAAAAACAGGGAATTTAAAGTGCTATTACGAAGCGGAGCGCATATATATTTATATATGTACTGAAATTGAGTTGTTAAGAATGTATAATGGGACTGCGTGATGGCAAGGTCTCAGTGGTTTTAGTTGATCAGTGAATGTATTTTATAATTTTATAATGTTATAACAATAGTTTAATGGTTATTAAGCCGCTTTTACACGTGATGTCATGAACTGTTATAAACTGAAGGAAGAGGCGGAGTAACAACTTGTTTGAAAAAGTTTTGAATTGTCAAAAACGAAAAGCGTTTAACATTTGTTGTTTTAAATTAACCAAAATCTATTGTAGTTGGTTTCGCTTAACATTTTAAATAAACCTATTTTGTGGAAGCAACACGCAGCAGAGTATACTTGGGCGCAGAAGATAAGAAACGAAAGTACTGCTTGTTCCGTTTTCTTGCAGCTATTTTGGGTCTATAATTAATGTAAATACTCTTCTTTTTCTTTGCCGCAGATATTCTGTTGAATAACCATCATGAAAACCTTTATCAAATTCACATATTCAGTTCTTTGCAAGTGTGTCTCCTGTAGCATAGCTATTTGCACTCTACATTTTAATATAGTTCACTACTCTTTCTTTTTTATATTTATCTGTAAGACCATTTAGATTGAAAGACATTACAGAAAGCATCATTTTCTTGTGTAGCTATTATTAGCACCCTTTTATGTTCAGCTGCTTTTTTGTTAAATGTCTAGTTCCAGCTTTTATGTTACATGCATATACTGTTCGGTAGATAGGTCTTTTTATACAGTTGTTTCTTGTCATATCCATTTGCACCTGTGCCACAACTTGCATAACTTTTTTGTTTTTTGAAAGCCCTGAAATGGAACAAATAACCTCCTAAAAACCTATTAACTTAATAGTCGCACACAAAACTATGTACATCTTCAAATATACTTAAGTTTTTGCTTCCTAATAAGAACAAAAGTTGAAAGCTGATAGCCACACAGGCTAGAGTTAACCAAAAAAAGTCATGCGAAAATGAGTGGTACAGCTTGTGCTATTATAGTACATGCTATTTGATTTTGTCGGTCTTCATAACTCTCCCGTCTGAGAAAACAATTAAATGTTTTCAGCAAACAATTTCTCCAAGCCATTTCTTTTTATCAAATTCTTCTAGTGACATGTTTACCAGAAAAAAACTCATAATATTCAATATTCCCTTTCATCTATATGTTTTCTGATAAACTTGTTACTAGATAATGCCAAGGGTCATAACCTAGTCATTTCCCTGTGCAAGCATGGGAAAAAAGTACACTGATTTTTCTTTTGTCATACTCTCTTAACCAGACCATTCCTCTCTCCCACCCTTCTCTTTCCCCCTTTTTTCCATGTAGTGAATACACTTCTTAAAACTGAGCAAAGAAAGAGAGAAGGGAGAAAAAAAGCATCTGTTTATTTTAGTATCTCCCATTGCATTTAAAAATAAAAAACTGAGAAAACCTTTACTTTGAGTCTAATTGTTTTTATATTATCTTTAAAGCTCTCACAGCTGGGGAACCCCCTGATTGTTTTCATAGGGCATTATGTCCTAGCCACTTTCTCTTTTCATTTTCTTTTCCCTCGGCCAGTTCCCCTCCACCAGACCATCTCCAGTTTCTCTCTATCAGATTTTCTTCATGGAGACATGAAGTCCAGCTGCTGAATTGCTACTTAGTATACACGCATTTGCTAGGAAAAAAGCCTCCTAATAATCAGTTTTCTTTTTCATTTGTTTGCAGTGTGTGTGTTGAATCAAATCAATCGAAGGTCCTTAAGCCAGTCATTTCCCCATGCAATAATGAAAAAAGCACATCAGTTTTAATTTTGTCATGCCTTTTTAACCAGGCTCTTTTTTTATCATTGCATTGCCTATATTTCTCAAAACTGTACAAGAAGAAAGAGGAGGGGAGAAAAAGAAAAACAGCACCATGTATTTATACAATCCTCAATACACTTAAAAATAGCATGCAAAGAAAAACATGCTTCACAAATAGTACTATTAAAAAAAAGTGTTTTCTTTACTTAGCTTTCTCCCCTCGCCAAAGTATTTTTCTGACCATTAATGACATGAAGTAGGGCATATACTTGAGTCCCCCACAAATCCAACAAATTTTTGGAAAAGTCCAATATTTCCTAAATTTCTTGTTTTATCATATTTCACAAATGTAATTACTGTATTGTAATCCCACATTGTTACTGGTTTTATTACTGTTCTCCATTCCCCAGATCAAGTTTCTGCTTCATTTCCAATGTACTCTCAGTTCTTCTAGTCAGCTCTCGTGCTCCCTTCCTTATCTCCCAACATTTTCTGTTAAAATACCGGAAGAGCTTTCACAGGTACAGTCACTGTGGAACAAGAGGAACAAGAAGCAGAATCTCCTTCTGTTTTGTTGGACAAACTTGTATTACCTCCTTAGAATGCACTTCATCCAAAAATGATTTTGTCCCTGCAGGGAAGAATAGCTTAAAGACAGCTGGATGCAGCAGTTTGTTGAGACTCAGGTGTGAGATTGATTCTCTGAATAGTGGAATGAATTTGCTTCTCTTTTTGTCTGGTGTACAATGAGTAATCATTCTCCAGGAGCACTTTTCTGCCTCACACTTTTAGTATTTTGTCATCCTGCCACACTTTTGTCAGAATCAACTCCTCCTGCTGGTATGATTGCATCTTTACTATTAAAGGTCTAGGTTGCTTTCTTATAGCTAGGTTTGGAGCATACACACAGTGTGCCCTTTCAACTAACAACTCCTGCTGGGGAATATCAGTCCAGTTGCTTATATGTGCTTTCATAAAATTAATGTAGTCTGTTCCTTCCAGCTTCTGTGGTATAGCTGGAAATCTTAGGTTTTTCCCTACCTGCTGTGTCCTCTAATTATATTATTTTTTTGAAACATCTCTTCCTGAGCAGTCTCATATTCAGCCAGCCTTTTTTTCATTTCGACCTCTGATTTTTGCAGCTTTATCATTTCATCTGAATATCTGTTTAAAGCTTCTTCTATTTTTCCAGCCTTTTGTTGTCTGTGTTGCTATACTCCATCAGTGTTTTGTTTATTTTAAGCAGGTTTGTAATCAGTTGTCTTCTGTCTTCCTGTAGGTTATCGGAAGTCATGTGTGAAGGTTGCATTGCTTTTTGCTGATCAGCTGCAAAACTTTTCAGTCAGTGTTTCTTCCTCACTTTTTATAGCTGATTTATTTCCAGGTGTTCTGTGTTTCTTTATTCCTGGCATCCAGGCAGTGCACTTACTAGCCAGTTACTGAAATTTACCCATAGACACAAGTCTACTGGCCTTTTCTGCTGAGTTTCTGTTTTCATACTTGGAGAGCTAGAAACAAGCTGTTACTCAGTGTGCAGCCATCTTGGAAGCAGCACTAGAACCTCTTGTTCATCTAAATGGAAAAGATTCATTTTTTGGTGCAGACAGAAGGGACAAAACCGTCTTCAAGCTCAGATCCCTTTCATCCTGTTATACTTATCCAGACTTTTTGAAAGAGCTTTCCTACTCCTATAAAAAATCCACACTTCAGCTTTTTCTGCTTGTCTGCCTTCTCAACCTCCTCTTTTCACATCCCCTCATGAAACAGTTTT
This sequence comes from Protopterus annectens, assembly GCF_019279795.1. NCBI lineage: Eukaryota > Metazoa > Chordata > Ceratodontiformes > Protopteridae > Protopterus > Protopterus annectens. The sequence goes on along the minus strand of NC_056746.1, from coordinate 508,391,264 downwards.
TGAGGATTGTCCCCATTAGACCTCCCAAGAAACCTTGTGTTCCAGCCTGGAACCTCAATTCATTCTGGAGAAGCGCACCCTTCCTTCCTCTCTTCCTTTGAACCAACGGCTTCCACTATATAAAATTCCTGACCTGGAAGACCGCCTTCCTAGTGACCATTACCTCAGCCTGAAGGGTGTCATAGCTTCAGGCCCTTGTGTGTATTGAACCTTTCATTTTTTTTACACCCAGTGTCTGTCAGGATCAACTCTTCCCTTGTGCCCAAGGTAGTGATAGACTGCTTTAAACCAGACCATATATGTACCTGCATTCTTTCTTACCCCTCAGAACAAGGGATAAAGGATCTTCCATACATTGGATATGCATAGGCAACTGCATTACTACTTAGAACCAAGAATGTCAAGAAATCAGACCAACTTTTTTTGGCCTTTGCCAGTACTGAGGGGAAACCAGTTTCAAAACAAACTATTTACAAATGGATCTCCCACTGTATCTTTTTTGCTACAGCCATCATGGTAAGAAGCCTCGTGAGGCTGTGAGAACACATCCCACCAGTGCTGCTGCCACCTATACTGCCTTACTTAAAGGGGTGTCCACCAAGGACATTTTGGAAGCAGCTTTGGTCCTCTGTGCATACCTTCACCAAACATTACTATCTTCATACCTTTTCCAAGTCTAGAGCATAATTTGCCACTGACATTTTGCAGGGCTTCACTGCCTGTCCTTAATCTTTCCATCCTCCTTTTCAGCTTTGGGAATCATCCCACAAGTCATAACTGCAACAGTGAAACATGAAGAACATAGTACAGTTGTGTACACTTAACATAAATGTAGACGTTCGAATGTATTCACTGTTGCAGTATTATTTCTCTCTCTCTCCTTCTGTGGAATAGGCTAGAACAGTCACCTGGCTCAGTCATTATGGCCCATGTCCTTCATACTTATTCTGGAATACAGGGTCCCAGACTCCTGGTTGCAAGAACACCCTGGTGTGAGGCTTCTGCTTGTTGGGGTCAAGAAAGTACTGAGGTCATGTCACCAGATAATTTCCGTTGTACCCAAGTGTAGTGATGTTGGGTAGGGTATCCACTGGCTTTGGGGGGGAGATAGTCTGTGGTAATTGGGCTGGCCAAGGGCTTCGACAACAGGGAATCACACGTCAGAACTGCAACAGCGAATACACTCAAACATCTGAATTTATGGAAGTGTACACGATTGTATTTTATGTTGGAAGGATCAACTTATCCGACTTGACCCTTGCCCACTTCCCCTCCCAGATGAAATCCTTCAACTCTTAATTACTGTCCACAACTTCTCCTCTGGTTGATAAAAATATGCATGACCTGTATATAAAACTAACGGTACTAAAAACATTTTCACTGCTTGTGTCTTGCTATCCATATCCATAAGCACAAACTTTGTTTCTCATTGTCTTATCTTTGGTTAGTCTCTTCCCAAATATCCTTAGCTACCATATCCTTTAACACACGCTGCTAAATGCTTCATTTTTATCCAATCCCAACCAGTTTGCGTGTAGTTACATAGTTTACAGTTATAGCCTTTGTGTCATCTTCATTAATTTTATATTCCAGAAAATTTGAAACTGAGATTTGAAACTGAGTGTCCCTCAACACGGAGATGTCATTTTATGTTTTTTATCCGGTACAAAATATCGTTTGCAAATAAAGCCAACTTTTCTTGATTGGCATCCAGCTTATCTCCTTGAATTTCTGAATCTCTCATTTTCTTTGCTAGTGGCTCTGAATGTAACACAAATAACATAGGGGAAAGAGAGGATACCCTTGCCTGGTTTCTCTGCTTAACTTATTAGAGAGGAACACTCTTATAAAATTTTGACTCCCATTCCTTATATAACCTCCTAATTAACCTTAGCATTATTTAAGGAAATGCAAATACTTCTATTACCGTACTCCTAAAATCCCAGCATACTCTGCCAAATACTTTTTCTGCATCAAGACCCACCACCAGCAGCAGCAGTATTTTCTATTCTGCTTCTCTCTGGATCATCCTTGTTCTATTAATGTTGTCAAATGTTTGCCTCCCCTCCACAAAACCACGTTGATACATATCTATCAATTTTAGCAGCACATTTGCCATTCTTTTAGCTATTATAGACGTAAACAGTTCAGGATCTTGGTACTTCCATTCCTTTTAAAATGCTGTTAAACAAAACCTTCCTGATCTTTATCAGTTCACTTCTAGCTTCCTTTTCCATATTCCTCTGCCTTTATACAAATGTTTATAAAATTTTCAAAATATCTCTAATACCGCAACTGGATCTCTGGTTATTTTTCTTGATAGAGATTCCCGAAGTATGGCAGTCAACCCTTTCTACTTTCTGTTACCGAAGTTGTTGTGCTGAGATTTTGTTGTGCTCTGTAGTTTTCAAAACAATTGCTTAAGAGCAGTCTTTCTAAACTCCCTTATTTTCTTTTTAACACTGCAGTTGTGCCTCCTCGTATTCTGTGAGATTCTCCTTATTCTGCAATAACTTTACCTTTGTCACTCCCTCCAAATAAATCTTGTTACTTAATAAATCTTTCTTTTTTCTATCCTTTTTTTAAACTCCATTTTCATTTTGTCCCACGCACTAGCTGCAACATCTGAAGATTTCCACTAATCGTTCCTTAAATTCCTTTCTTTTCAACAGTTAGGTGGGGAAGCACTAATGTCTCATTTTTAATTCATTGTCCTGCATTTTTCTTTGTTGTTGACATATGCTCTTGTATGTGTGTCGAAGCTTTCAAGTAAATGCACATTTTCCTGTGAAATATAATTTCTGTTTAGTTTTTGCCCAGTTATTGTTCTTTGGGAAGTAAAAAGTAAATTTCAGTATTTCTGCTACTGAATTCATGTCTTCCACACCAAATATTTTCCTACATTTCTTCACAGCTCTACCCTCTTTGATTACAGTGGATATAAAAAGTGTACACACACCTGTTAAAATGCCAGGATTTTGTGATATAAAAAATGAGACCACAATAAATCATTTCAAACTTTTTCCACTTTTAATGTGACATATAACCTGTACAATTCAATTGAAAAACAAATCTGTTAGGGGAAAAATATAAAAAAATTAAAAAATCGTACAATAAGCTGTTTGCATAAGTGTGCACACCCTTAAACTAATACTTTTGTTGAAGCATCTTTTGATTTAATTACAACATTCAGTCTTCTTGGGTACACACCTACCATCAATTATAGAGACTCTGATTAACCCCGAAGAAAGTTCAGCTGTCCTAGTAGGATTTTCCTCACATTTACTCAGTTGCCTGCTACAGCAAAAGCCATGGTTTGTAGAGAGCTTACAAAGCATCAAAGGGATCTATTGTTGAAAGGTATCAGGACAAGGGTATACAATATTTCCACATCATTGGATATACCATGGAACACAGTGAAAACAGTCATCAAAAAGTGGAGAAAATATGGGACAACAGTGACATTGCAAAGAACTGGACATCCCTCCAAACTTGATGAAAAGACGAGACGAAAACTGGTCAGAGAGGCTGCCAAGAGACCTACAGCAACACTGAAGGAGCTGCAGGAATTTCTGGCAAGTACTGGTTGTGTACTACATGTGACAACAATCTCCCGTATTCTCCATATGTCTGGACTATGGGATAGGGTTGCAAGATGGAAGCCTTTTCTTGTACAGAAAAACATCCAGGCCTGGCTAAAATTTGCAAAATAATGCATCGTGTCTCCCCAAAGCATGTGGGAAAATGTGTTATGGCCTGATGAGACCAAGGTTGAACTTTTTGGCCACAATTCCTAAAGGTACGTTTGGTGCAAAAAACACTTCACTTCACCAAAAGAACACCATCCACATGGTGAAGCATGTGGTGGTGGCAGTATCATGCTTTGGAGTTGCTTTTCTTCAGCTGGAACTGGGGCTTTAGTCAAGGTGGAGGGAATTGTGAACCGTTCCAAATACCAGTCACTTTTGGCCCAAAACCTTCAGGCGTCTGCTAGAAACATGAAGAGGAATTTCACCTTTCAACATGGCAATGACCCCAAACATACATGGCTTCACCAGAAGAAAATTAAAGTTTTGGAATGGCCCAGCCAGAGCCCAGAACTAAATCCAATAGAAAATCTGTGGGGTGACCTGAAGAAGGCTGTGCACAAGAGATGCCCTCACAATCTGACAGATTTGGAGCACTTTTGCAAGGAAGAGTGGGCAAATATTGCCAAGTCAAGATGTGCCATGCTTATAGACTCCTACCCAAGAAGACTGAATGCTGTAATTAAATCAAGAGGTGCTTCAACAAAGTATTAGTTTAAGAGAGTGCACACTTATGCAACCAGCATATTGTACATTTTTTTTTATATTTTTCCCCCTAACAGATTTATTTGTTTTTCAATTGAATTGTACAGGTTATAGGTCACATTAAAAGTGGGAAAGTGTTGAAATGATTTATTGTGGTCTCATTTTTTTTTATATCACAAAAAACTGGCATTTTAACAGGGGTGAGTCCACATTTTTATCCACTGTATATTTTCCTTCTATGTTAATCAGATACATCCTCACTGTCATAAGTCAAGTTCCAGTCCCCACCTCCAAGTAATATTCCCTGCTGAAGGCTAATTATTTTTCCCCAAAATTTCTTAAGCTCCTTAATAGCAGTTTTAGTTGGAATATGAATACATGCCAGCATAATCCTCCTCTCTTGCCAGTAGCCCCCTTGCTGCCACAAATGAAGCTTCTGTAGCAATTAATGCAAGTAATTCCCCCTTTTCCTTTGTCCCTGATATTCTGCTGAATATCCGTTCTGAAATCTTTTCCTTATCAAATTCACGAGTACTTTCCAAATGTTTCCTCTGTAGCATTGTTATTTGCACTCTGCATGTCTTAATATAATTTAATACTCTTACCTTTTTGTTTATACCTGTGAGGCCATTCATGTTCCAAAATATGTTTAGTGTAGCTATTAAGAAGATATTCCAGTTATTCCCACCTATTCTATATGACCGCTTTCTAAATGTTTTTTTCCAGCTTTTGTGTTACATGTACCAACTAGTGTTTTACACAGTTTTTTTGTCATTTCCATTTATGTGATTTTTACAAGAGTATTTGTTTAACAAAAACCCTTAAAGTACACCCTCAGGACACCACCCAGAACCTATTAACTTTACAAAATTGTGTACGTCTTCAAATAATGCTTATCCTCCTAACAGGAACAATTGTCTCAAATTGAAGGCTGCACCCACAGGCATTAATTAACCTAAAATTAAGGTTATCCATGCTAATCCACATTCTCCTGCTTACAATAATTGCTGTCTGTTCTTGTCTTGTATTTATTCCCCCTCCCAGTTGTGAAAAACAACTTGTATGCTTTCAGAAAGCATTAACGTTTAGCCTTAAGAAAAAATGCCCTGACTACCTTTAAATAATACCAAATTATGTTTTTAAGTAAATGTATTAAAGTATTTAGTTATCAGAAAAGTTTCCTTCTCTTATTCACGTCCAGTAATTTCAAAATATTTTTACTGAGCTGCTTGTCCTTGTACCTTTCTTTCGGTAAATAATGTCTTGGTTTATTGCCTTCACATTTAGTCAGCTTGTTTCCATGGAAAACTGGAATGTACAGCTACACTCAACTGTGGTCTTCTCAACTGACACCGGACATTTATTTGCTTAAAGAAAGCTGTTCATCACATTGTGGTGTCTCTTTCAAAAAAGAAAAAAGAAACTCCTTTACACAAAAAATGTCATTAGATTAAGCCAAGGGCATTAATCCTAACTTTAACCTATGCAAAATTGAAAGAAAAAAATTTCTATTCTGCATGTTGTAATCAGTGCACTGCTAAACGCCATCCAACAACTCTGCAACCCAAGATTACAATGTATTGATTTAAGAATGCTTTTGTCCAGCCTTTTTTCTGTTTTTACATTGATATGCCTATATGTAGTTTGTCATGAAATGTTTTATACAAATACTGTTAAGAATAAAAAATGTTGCTATATTTTACCATTTTTTCCATTTTAGTGTCCTTCCAAACATTAAATAGGGCATGTACCTATCAGTCCCCCAACAAGTTTAACAAAGTCAACAAAAATCCAATCTTTCTCAGACACTTTTTCTTCTAAGCCATATTTCACAAAAGTGACTGATGCTTTAGTCTTACATTTATTCATTAATTTCAGTGTTGTTGTCTTCTCCCAACTCCAGACACCTGTTCAAGTCCAAGGTACTTTTATTCAAGTCAACGCCTGTGCTCCTTTGCAACATTGGAAGCATTTTCATTGGCTAAGTTTCTCTATGAATCTTACCATCAGAAGAATGAGAACTGGAGTCCCCTTCTGTTTGAAGGCTTACCCCTTTAGTACCCACCACCACCAACCTGTTGTGCATCAAAAATTACTTTGATCCTCCAGAAAAAAATCTCTCTCTCTCTCTCTCTCTCTCTATATATATATATATATATATATATATATATATATATATATATGTATACTGAAGACAGTTGGATGCAGCAGCTTGAGTCTCACAATTGCTTCTCTACATTCCTTGATTCCTGGGATAAATTTGCTTCTCTTCTGCCTGGTTTACAGTGATAGGCATTTTACACAAGCACTCTATTGTCTCCAGTCTTTAATACGATTAATTTTGCCAAGATCAATTCTTTCTGCTGGTACAGTCACATCTTTACTAATACAGGAGGTCTTTGCTGCCTTCTTATGGCCAGTTTTACAGGTCTTGACTGCTTTCTCATGGTCAGGTTTGGAGCAGACACACAAGGTGCCCTTTCATCTAATGGTCTTGTTGTGGAATACTAGTCCAGTCACTTATTTGTGCATTCATAAAATTAAGTCTGGTCCTTCCAGTTTCTCTGGTGCAACAGAAAATCTCACATTTTCTCTTCATGCTCTGTCTTCTAACACTGCCATTTTTTAAACAGCTGTTCTTGAGCAGTCTCGTACTCAACCTGCCTTTTCTTCATTTTGACCTCTAATTTTGCAGTTTTATCTACTCATCTGTAGCGCTGTTTAAAACCACTTCCATTTTTTCCTGCTTTTTTATTTTATTTGAGCAGATATACTCCATCAGTGTTTCATGTATTTAAATCAGCTCGGAGCGCATTTGACTTATGTTTTTTTTTCTCTTAATTACTGGAATACTTCTCTTGTACCAAAGCTAGAGCTTGAATTGGTTTCTGCTGAACAGCTGCAGGATCCTTCCCAGTCAGTGTTTTTTCTTCACTTTTTCTAGTGGATTTCTTTCAGGCTGTAAGTTTCTTCTTTGCTGGATTCTAGGTGGTGTACTTACTAGCCAGTAATTGAATTTTACTAAAACATGCAGAATTAGTGGCCCTTATTAATCATTTTTTTTTTCCATTTGGGAGAACTGAAATTAAGCTGTTGATCAGTGTTCAGCCATCCTGGAAATCCCTTAGATATTTATCTTATGCTAAATTGTACTTTAAAAAAAAAAAAGATGGCATGCACAAAGGGAGGAGTAGATTCTAGAATAGCATGATAATCCTTCCCTTAATGTAAAGGGCGGTGATATAGGGGTGCATCTTTCGTGTTCCCTATAGGTCTGCAGACCTGATAGACTGAGGGAAGTTGGGTGTCTAGGAAGTGCACAGCAGTGTAGGGTTGTCAAATGATGGAGGGTATCAAGGGGCTGTGGCGGGAGCAGAGAAACAGAAATAAATGAGAAGAGAAATGAGGTGTTATGATTTAGGTAGATGAGTGTTTAGGAATGAACTTGCTGAGAATAAGATGGTGGGTGAAAAGGGGAAGGCTTAAAATAAATAAATAAAATAAATTATGGAAATGGACATTTCACATTATATTTGAGAAGGTGCTGTATTGCAGAAAGGATGGTATGACTGGAATGTATTGTTTGAGTAGTGGTACAGTACAAATCATCAATGGGTTTTAGTTACTTAAGACAGGGCTATGGGAGGAACTGCTTATCAGACTAATTTGGCAATCCAGGATAATCATCAGACCACCTATCTTCACACATAATGGTCTGCTTGATTAGTTTCTGTATCCTAGTTAGTGTTTTAAAATGGCACCATACTTTGTACCACATACAAGTTTCATAGACCCCCTGAGTAAAAAAAAAAAAAAAAAAAGTTTGTGTAGGTGTGGGGTGGTTCAGTCAGAGTTATTCTTTCTTAATTACCTGAAATAATTGGAAGCTGGAGGAAAACGCTTTTGTAACCAGTCACCAGTCTTGCATGTGAAAATTAGCTTATATGCTACCATTTTAATTATCTAATACCAAGGGTTATTGTTTGCTTATCTGGGTACCAGCTGTATAGATTTTGATGGCATCTTAGAGGTCTTTTGCATTATTTTAAGTAATATTTATTAAAGTATTATTAAACTGTGATTTTCTTTTTTAGGCTGCAAGGAAATTTATCGCTGGCAAGAAGTCTATGGCAGCAAGTGGGAACCTAGGACATACACCTTTCGTTGACGAGTTGTAAAGTAGATTGTTCGTTTGATTGCTGTACATCAGATGAAGTGACAAATTAAAGCTGTGAATTCTCATCTCCAGAAGAAACTTGTCAATACTGTGTCTCCAGTTCTATTCTATGAACAGATGGGCTTTGGGCAGTAGTTCACAGCATCCTGCAGGGTCGTGATTAGTTCTGTGTTTGTCACAGTTTCACCAGTAATAAAAAAAAATTGTTCTTCCCTTTGTTCTGCTTTCTTTCTGTATTCTAGTAATTTGCATGTTGGAGAGCAAAAGTTTCTGTTCAAACAGTATGAAATTTTGTTACAAATTACAGGTGGTTTGGGTTGGTTTCAGTTTTTTTTTGTAATTTAAACAAGGTAAAGTTTAAGAAGTCTCTTTTGCCTTTTTAAATGAACAGTTTCTTTTTCATTGTAATGTTTAAAGTTTATGGAAAATATAACTTAAGTTTGCTTTGTGTAACAATTATTGGTGCACTTTTTTGTTCTTGTTTCCTGTCCCTGTTACATGTTGCCATCATCCTCCTCCTTACAAACTACTGCACTTTATTCCCTGAAGGGCTTTCAGTCTTTCCATAGACGGCTTGTTTTGTGTACCCTATAATTTCTTGGTGAGAAACCTCTGTGGTCTCCACTTGTTGTAGGTGTCTGGTGAAGTACATGCAAAAGAGTGCATTGTACTCAATTACTGGTCTGATGAGGGATGATTATAATGGAATTATAACATCCTTGGAACTAGATGTGATGCCTTTACTTATAAGATGTGCCACATACAAAGATTTCTGTACTACTGTGTATATGTGGTGGTCAGAGTTCAGATTGAGATCAACCTGAGTACCCAGATCACGTATCACTGGGTCTACACTTGGGGGGGGGGGGTTGTCTGTCATGTAATTAGCAAGGATGTCAGCTCTCCCAAAGGGAATAATACCTTTTTTTTTTGCATTTAGCTTTAATCTGTAGCTCTGGCCATTGTGGTAGCACTTTTGATGCTGTACTCCACAGTGTACGTAATTTGAATGCCAACTGTTTAGTTTCGTTTTGTGTTTGCAAACCTTCCAGTATTAAGAAATCCAGGTGACTGGCTGCATAAAGGTAGCTGTACAGAATGTATTTTTGCTTGGGGGGGGGGGGTGTTAAGAATACATAGTTTTATACTGCTGTTGCAAACAGACATCCTGCATCACTGATATTACCTGTGCATACACTGTAACTCATAATGATTTGAAAAAGAGATTATTTTCCAGTGCTGATTCTGAACCAGAAGCAAAGGTTACTGTTCATTTGCCAAGCTGACTTAATTGTATGTTAACATTTCAACAGAATTTCATAGTCTCATTACATATGTTGCATTTTTTTCCGTCGGATGAAAGACCCTGAACATTCATTATTCTACATAAAAATCTTCAACTATTCTAGAAGAAATTATTAATCTTTATCTGTGTGTTATTGCCTTTTGATAAGTGGGTATTTGGATTGGTCTCGTTCAGCCCCAGTCTGAGCCAGTGACAAAAAGCATAAAATAAGGATATGTAGAAAATGTACGATATGAAAAGGAAAGATGTAATGGGGAATGCTTACAGTAGTATTTATAAAGTTAACTACAGAAAGGGAAATAATGCAGATTTTAACTCACAATGTTTCAGAAGTTAGACAGGCGTACATATAAAGCAGGTTGGTGTAATGAGGTGTGAACTGTAATAAGGGACAATGTTGAGAGATTATTGGAAGATGTATGTTCATCCAGGACCTCACCACTGATTTATATCTGGTGGCAATGACAATGTGTGTTATGTCTGGACTTAAATAGGCAGAGAACTAGAAGGCATTACATTGAAGTTCAGTAAAAACATGAAAAGACATTTAACCACATTCATCCTGTACGTCACAGGACTTCTTCAGAAATGTAAATGTCCATAGTAACAAGCCATTAAATAAGCAAACATTCTTAATTACTAATTCAATTGCCCTGTTGGTGACTAAAACACTGGAGATGCCTGTCTCATGAATATGTAGCCTAAAACAGCTATCACTAGTTGAAGCAAAATGCATGCGTGGTGATATTACCGTAAATGTTAAAAATACAATCTTAATTATGCAAAATACTTGTAAACAAATGCATAAATACATAAATAACTGCCTGATAAAACTAAATACCTATCATAAAATCAACATGTTGTTCAAAATTTGGTTGCCCTAAGTTTTAAAACGGTGTCAATCAATACCCTGTCATTTATTCTAGACAGTGTTGTAGCATCAAGACATAAATGGAAAATCAATTCTTTGTATTACAATGTTGATATTGACTGGTGCTTTCTCTATTACAAGAAAAATATGTATATATATTTTTTAAATTAACCCATAATTTTGAATGTTTGTGAAGTGCATTCTTTACATCTTTCCTTTTCATATCGTACATGTTCCCTTATTCAGTTTATTATACACAGTTGTCTGTTTTCCCCACATAAAAAAACATTTCATTCAGCTCACCAAATAAACTGTTCCTGCTGTTTAACTGACACAATATGGAATTATTCTTTCCTAAGAAAAGACTCAAGGCAAGGTTCATCAAAGGTACATCCACAGTTTATCCACGAAAAATCAACGAAGAATCCAGACAGGTTAATACAATCAAGGTAAGCGCTTTCGTCCAAACCAAATGAAAGAACTTCATCAGACCCGATGAACCTGGCCTTGAGTCTTTTTTGAGTAGTTACATCATTTGTTGTATTCTTTCCTAAGAGCATACAGTGGCACTTGGACCATCATTAGTAAGTGAACATCAACGGCAAGAACCACAATTTAACATTTATGGCTTATTTGACAACAAATACATATTTTCTTATATTCCATCTTGTTCTAATGTTAACACTTCTGCCATCCACAATCATTGATATATTACCCAGCTATACATTTAACTCTCCAGAATAAATGGCTCAGTTTTTGTTAATAATGGACCTAAGGCACCCACTGTCCACAGTGTATGGTGTAATCATAGATGTAATTCTGTCATTACTGCCCTTAGTAGTTATCAGAACAGGGTCAACATTTCTTAAAATAGGAGCAAATTATTTTGACTTTCTGTGCTGCGGTGGTGGTGCTGTGGTAGCGTTGTCGCCTCACAGACATTGCCCGTTCGATTCTCAGAGCGTCTTCTGTGTGGTGACATGCGTGAATGGGCATTCCTTCGTTGAAGGTTGTGCGTTAGGCCTGGCAAGCCAGCACGTCAAAATCTACTGCCAATCATTAGCGGACCAGAGTTCCGCTGTGGCGACCCCTAACCGGGAAAAGCCTAAAGAAACAAACAAACCCTTCTTTACTTCCTCAAAAAGTGAAATGATCAATTCCATGGAATATTCCCATTCAAGAAACCTACATCTATTTATTTGACATTTGTTGACCGGGATAATCCAACTGAGCAACTGCCCTTTTTCAGTGGAAGCCCGGGGAGAAAAGCTCCACATAACAAAATTTAACATAGAATTAAAAATACAAAATATAAGTAGTTAAAAAACATGATTTAACAAATACAAAGATGTCCAAGTTAAGAAATAAATCTGTGGTGGGTGTTACTGATAGAAGAAAGAAAAATGAACAATAAGTTACAGGTTAATACAAACGATGCAATTGAACTAAGACCAGGTAAATTGCTGAAATCTGGTAGTTTAAAAGTTTGGATTGTTGTTGGTAGGTTACTGAACAGTTCAGTATCAGTTTGAATTATGAACCAGAGGTGTCATAATACTAATATATGAGAGCCATGGTAATAAACAAGGGCACAGGTGGCAGGTGACCAGTACAGAGTAGAATTGCATTATGGTAAGAAGTAGAAATAGTGAGATAAAATAAAAAGAGAAGAGCTTAAAGGAAAATAGGTGTTAATGGGAGGACTGTAGTCGATATCGGGAGATAGGGAAGTAAAATAACTGGGGGGAGTGGGAGGGGTAGGGGAAGGAGTTTAGGTAGGATGATTACAGAGACAGATCCAAGAACTGAAAAGGTGTTTTTTTTTTTCAGAGTTTTCTTGAACTCATGGGCTAGAGTGATGTTTCTAAGGGTTATAGGATGCTTATTCTATGAAAGAGCAATGACATAACTGTACAGAAACTGGCTTAATGTATTTTTAGGTTTAGGTATCTGTAGGAGATATTGGTCAGTGCTTTGAAGAAGTCAACGGGGAGTGTAAGAGGAGAGAGGTGATGAGATATTAGGGCAGGATGATGGCTTGGTAAGGAGCGAGTGGATTATGAGAAGTTGAGAAAGCAAGAGGTGGTGAAGAAGCTCTAGCCAGTTAAGTGTCCTGAGGGCAAGGCAGTTGTGAGTTTCAGGAGGAAGATTAGCAGCAAATCTAGCAACTTTATTATAGGTGGCTTCAAGTTTAGAGAGTAGTGAGGACTGCAGGTTATTAAGGATTTGACAGCTGTAGAAGTGGTTAGGAAGAAGGTAAGCTTGAGCAAGTGAGTTTCTGGAGTCATATGTTGGGAAATGTCTGTTTCTGTAGAGAAGACAGAGTTTTTGGTGGGATTTCTTTATGAAATATGTGAAGTCAAATTTAAGTTAATCATCAATTATCACCCCAAGGAGCTTAGTGTGTGGGTATCAAGTTTAATGACTGTATTATTAAAGGAAGAGATGGAGAATGAGGACTTCAGGTGAGAGAGGGATTTGGGGAAGAAGAGTAGAAGTTTTTTCTTTTTAGGGTTCAGTATGAGTTGGTTGCTGATAAGCCATGTTTCTGTGAGGTTGAAAGAGTTTTGTGTAGTGGATAGTAGGTCAGAGAGGTTATCAGCAGAAGAGATGATAGTAGCGTCATCTGCATACTGTATGAGAGATGACTGAGGACCAGAAGTATAAAGTTGGTTAGTAAAGATGTTAAAGAGAAGGGGACCGAGAATTGATCCTTGTGGTACTTGCATTTTAATAGGGTGAGAGACCAGAGAGCCATCTGATGGATTATTGTCTGTTAGTGAGAACTGTGGAACCACGAGGTAGTAGCTGAAGAATAGGTTAAGTTGAGAAAGTTTGGATAGCAGGATAAGGTGAGAGTGTCAATTGCTTTGGAGAGGTCGAAAAAGACAGTATGCAAGTTTATTGTCTCTGGCATAACAGATGGAGTTAGTGAAGGAGGTGAGAGCAGTTGTGGTACTGTGGTGTGGACAAAACCCATATTGAGTAAGGGTGAACATGTTTTCTTGGGTAAGATATACCATAAGTTTGTAAATGCAGCATTCTAGAATTTTAGAGAGGGGAGAAAGTATGGCAATAGGTTAATAACTGGAGAGTTCAACAGAGTTTCCACCTTTGTGGATGGGTATTGTACAGAATTTTTTCCAGACAGCAGGGACTATGGATTCTCTAATAGAGCAATTTATAAGAATCGAGGCAGGATATGCTATGAAGTTAGCCACCTTGAGGAAAGATGATGTCAGGTTGTCTGCAGATGGAGAACATGGTTTAAAGTTTAGAAGCATTTTGATGTAGCTAGTGGGAATAGGATTTAGTGAAAGTAGAGTTTCTTTTAGTGAGGGAGTAGTGAGAAATGAGGGGTTGGGTTGGTTTGAGGACTGCAAAAGTTTGCTAATGGTGTTGATGAAGTAAGAGTTGCAAATGGATGCAGTTTCTTGAGGGGTATTGTTGGGCAGGGGTTTGTGAGTATTGGGATTACCAGGATGGAGTATATGGCTCATAGTTTCCCAGAATTGTGTAGGGATTCTGGGCTTAGTGCATGAGGTCTGTGGTAGAAGTTCTTTTTGTCGGTATAGATATGTTTTTAGCCAGGTTATGGAGTTGTCTATATTTGTGATAGAGTGGGAGTTAATTCTCTGCCAAAGTTTTCAGGCAGAATCTCTTTTATGGATTAGAGTTCGAGTAGTTTGGGTGAGGCAAGGAGAGCAACGAGATTTAACTCTTAATGGTTCTGAGAGGAGCAAGAGAGTTTAGACTGTTGAGAAAGACAGCGTTAAATTTTAGGACAGCATCATCTAGAGGTAAGTTTAAGAGGATTGACCAGTCTATAGAGGAGAGAGTGTTAAAGGTTATGGGGGTGAATTTAGATAGTCTACGATGTTCTATGACTTCATGTGGTTTGGAGAGGAGGGGGGAGTGTCTTAGCACAGGTATAGGAGAGTGATCACTCATGGAGTCAGGAAGGGGGGGTTCAGGGTGGTGGTAGAGGGAGGGGTGAGATACGAGAATCCAGTCAAGTATGGAACAGGTGCAGGTGGGTGGTCTATGAAAAGTGGGAGCGGACATTAGTTGAATGTATCCATATAGACTGATGCTGTAGGTAAGGGAGTTAGAGTTGAGGGTTTGCCAATTGATAACGTCTCCTAGTATAATGGTTTCAGTATGTATATTATCAGATAGCCAGTAGAGCATTTGTTCTAATAAAGGGTATATTTTCTCCAGGAGGTCTATGGCTTGCAGCTATGGTTAGGGTTTTATGGGTATTGAGTATGCAGTTGGCGATGAGTTCAGCTGGGTGAAAAGAGGGGGAAAGGTTGGTAAGGGGAGATACTGTGAGATTGTCTATGTGCATAATAGCTACACCACCACCTTTTTTAGGTGTGCGTTCTAGGCATAGGATACTATAGCCAGGAGGAAGAAATACATTGTCGACAATATGTGGCTTGAACCATGTTTTTGAAAGGGCAACTGTATGGGGTGGGGGGGGGTATTGGACTATCCAGGTGTGGTATTCTGTAACATTTATAATGTTGTGAATGTTGCTAGAATATAAGGAGAGCGGTGTAGAAGTTAGATTAGGTGGATGTGGTTGTGGATCTATTGTGTGCAAGTAGGTGGGATAAGGTCAGGGCCAGGGTTAAGGTGATTGTACCCTGAGAATAAAAGAGTTTTAGGTATGGAGGGAAGAGTAGGTTTGTTAGGGTAGTGTGAAAAAAAAAAGCCTTGGTTTGGAGTTGTTATAAGGATAGATCTTGGGAAGCAATTTAATTCTGGGAAGAGTGAAGTCAGAGGTGTTGAAAAGTGAGGGGGGATATTGGAGTAGAATAGTGAGCATCATTCAGTAGTGTGATATGGGAGGAGGTTGGGGTATTAGGTTGCAGAGTGAGATGGAAGTGGTAAGAGGTGAGATTAGAGAGAAGTGGAATAAGTGAAGGATAAGACTAGAATAAGGAGCATGATATTGGGAAGAAGTAGTTGAGGGGATGGAGAAAAAAGTATTAGGATATAGCCTAGGGAGAGTGTATGGGAAAGGGTGAATAAAGAATGGGGAGGAGCAACAGATAGTGGTGGAAAGGGAGGAAGAGGGGAGGGGTTAAAGGCAATTGGTTAAACTGTGTAGGAAGAGGGGAGGGTAGGATGAGAGGGTGGAAAAGGGAATGAATATAACAGTAATTGATGTGTGGGTGGGTGGGAGTGGGGGTAGAGTAGGGGAGCAGAGTGAGCCCAAGAGTAGCGAGGGTGAACAGAGCGGGATGACCCAAACCTTGAGTATGCATCTAAGAAAAACAATCATTAAAATGTGCAATTACACTTGAAAATTGGAGGGCAAGTCAACAAACTTTACAAAGTTTGAAGGGAAATGTTAGTGAGCGGCTGTGGGAGCAAATTAAGCACAGGTAAATTGTTACTCAGGAGGAAAGCCACAGTGAAAAACTTGCAAACTAAAGAAAATGTTGCTATATAACTGAGGCAGTGAGGGAGGTAAAGTTAGGCATAGAGGGAAAGAGTGCAGGGGTCATGTGCTTTGACTGAATAATTTAACAATTTGTGTAATGGGTAACATATCAGGTATGAACTTACAGGCTTTGCAGTTGAGACTGAGGTGAGACTAAGTTGTGCAGACACATGTCGTTAGTGTTTGGGCTCTTCTAGTTGTCTCAGACCCCTGTTTGAGAGTGTGGGACCTATGGAGAGAAAGAAAAGTAAAAAAACAAAAAAATAGAATGAGCATAGTCAAAAAGCAGGGCAGGAATAAGTAACAGCTGATATCAGGGAGATTAGTGAGAGGGCTGTGGTGAGGGGAGAGGAGGGAAGAAACAGGAAGCTAGAGAGAAGAGGGACAACAGCAGGGTAGATATAGAGAAGGCCAGTGAAGCATACAAGAGGTGAAGGAGAGCAGGTAATTCAAAAGTGGGCTATTAGTACAGATCTGTGACCAAAGGGAAGGAAAAGAATAACAATAGATGGGGAAGGTAGAGGTGGTCAGGTAGACAACAGGAGTACATCAGTGAGTGTAAAATGAAAAGCGACTGAGGCACATACAGTTAGGACTTGGATACAAGGGTTACTTTTGTTTAGTAGCAATCAAGACTTCAGGTATAAACAGTATGATAAACATAGTCAAGATGCCGTTGTGGCAATGTAAGCAGTTGAAGACAGCATTTCAAGTTTTTACTTTCCTTTAAGAGCATGTCATCAAAATTAAACACAATATTCTGACAAGTTGTCCTTTTACCACAGTTTTTTGTTTAGGATGCTGCTGTCAAGAGGTACATAAGTGTTTGAGAGTGTGGGATCTAAATAACTAACATGTCTTTATCTACGTGAACAAAACCTAAACATTAAAATTCTGATTTGTAAATCTGAAAAAACTTTTGACTTCAGCTAAACCCTGAAATGTTGCCAAAATGTTTTTCCCAGCAAACCGGAGCTGATGCAGCTCCCCATGGTCATGCTTGATAACTGATGGAAATATTTTCCTTCACAATGTATGTAGCTAGAAGAAAGGACAGTATCCATAAAATTAACCACTAGTCTCACTTCTTCAGTAAGTCCACAGTTGCTTGTTATAGTTGATGTTCTTAAACACTATTTTATGAGGTGTAGAATTGAACAAGTCAGCAATGTCAATTGCTAAGAACAAACTGCACCAAATTTCACTTTATCCAGTAATAAAAGAAGATGCCAAGATTATTTTAAAACATAATTGTCACTGTAGAAAATGGCCTTCAGTTTATCATCAATAAATGTTGCCAGTTCGATTTTAGAATCTGATGTTGAAACAATTGGCCAGAGGGTTGAATCACAAATGTCTTTATGTATTTTAAGTAATGTTAAAAATTATGGTACTAAATAGAATATGAAGGAGTATTTTTAATCCACCTATGGTTGAGTCTATAGCATGTTTTGAATGTCACTGCGAGTATGATATAAGATAGGATTTAAAAGTATTGTACATACTGAAAACACAGGAGAAGAGTGAATCTCAAAAATTATGCTTTTCCTTAAAACTTCTTTTTGTGGGGGATCTCCCCCAGAACCCCCCCCCCCAATCTTATGTATGCCAATTCCGAGATCACCATACCTGAAGAAATGGGAATATCCCAAGAAATGTCATCCTGGACTTAGTATGTGTAAGGCTTATCTTTCAGCCATTCAGTCTCTGTGTTTTGGGACTTGCTGTAGGAGGTCCCAACATTTCAAGGGTCTATATTAGATCAACAAATGGCGATTAATCGACCCCATGTAAGCGAAAGCTTACAAAACCGAACTGTCAAAACAGCGATTTTTTTCCAAGGGAAAAAAATCGCTGTTCCAACAAACAAAAAAAAAAAAAAGTAAGCACATTAAAACATGAGATTAAGTGGAGGGCTACACCCCCCGATGTGGGGGGGCTGTGCCCCCACACACCCCTACTTAAATATACCAACTCTGAGACTGCACTACAGTGCCGAAAACAGCAAAGTACCGAAGCGTCCAAGCAAATTCTTTCCCAGGGAAAGAATTCACTTACATGCCGCTTCAATATTTTGCAGTTTTGGTTTTGTCAGTTCGACCAAGACGCGTTTGAAAACGTGCGTCTTCGGCCTGCTGATAGGAACCCCATTTCAAATGGTTACCTTAATGAACTGAAGGACGCTTTCTCCAGTGACAATTAGACAAAGTGAAATTTGATGCAGACAGTTTGTTTCTAATCTGAAAATCATACACGAGTGAGACCACCACGAGAAAATACTGCTATATAAAAACTGATTTATTAGAACAAATACAAATAAAAAGAACAGATGAGCGCTTTCGCGTACCAACTAGTACGCTTCTTCAGATCTTAACATCTAGATTTTTAAAACCACTTTTATACAAAAGCTCATGCTCAAGAATGATCAATTAATCAATCTATCAATTTAACAATTGAATAATCAGTGCAGTGCAGTGGAAGTATACTAGCTGCCTAATATCTCTGTAAACTCTACGAGCAGAAAGCACAAAAAGAATAAAACATGCCTAAAAATCCTGTCACTCCAGGTAACTGCGCGTTCCACAGAATACTGAAATTAAATAAAATAAATGAATATAAATAAATGATAAAATAAACAATGTTTTAAAGCCACCAAATGCTCATCACTTCTAGCACATTTTTTTCAAAGATATATGATATATAAAAACACATTAAAAATATCTACATATAAAGAAAAAATAAATGTATATATCTGTATATGTATAACATAAAAAAAAATATAAGAAAAGAATAAAAATACCTTATGCTATATTAGTTCATATACAAAATTCCATTATTAATTTATCATGAAATATCTATTATACTATAAATACAAATATGATTGTAAACATGTGGAATGTATAAAAATATGTATATACATATAACTAAATAAATATGGCCAATAATGAATGAATAAATAAATAAATATGTAACAAAATGCCCATATGAAGCCCTATGTTGTATTTATTGGTAACACAAATACTAATGCTATTATGATTACAAATAAATATATTTATATGATGTATAAAAACCTTCATTTATTGCTACGTGCTTCAAGTATGGGCTTTATATTTATAGACTGATTAAGACCAGATGATAAGTGTGCTCTCAGTTTAAAAATCCATTGTAGCTCTAAAGTCTCCAAATAATTCATATTACTACCCCCTCTTCTACTAGTTGTAACACTCTAAATCTGAAGTCATGTCCCTCATTTAACATAACATATCTAGCTAAAGCATTCTGTTGGTTAGACTTTTTGATTTCATAAGAATGATTATAGATCCTATCCTTAAGCCTTCTCTTTGTTAAACCAACATAGAACGCTTCACATTGTACGCATGTAGCTAAATATATGAGATTGGTGCTATTACAAGAAGCAAAAAATCTGGGTTCAAAAACATAATCAATATCCAGATGCATAAATACTTGTGTATCAGTAATCAAACCACACATATTACACTTCTTACAAGGATATGTACCCATTCTCATCTTATCTGAACATTGTTTTTCTGAATTCTGTTCATGTTCAATACAAAGTAGCCGCTTCAGGTTTTTACTATTTCTAGAAGTAAAACGAGGTGTTATACCCACAATATCCGCAATAGATGAATCTATTGTTAAAATATGCCAATTTTTTCTTATGATCCTTGTTATTTCTTTATTGTCATTAGTAAATCTAGTAGTGAAAGTTAATCTCTTATCATTCATCTCCTTAATAGCTGATGTAAGACTCTTAGAGCCAATGTACCCTTTATTACCTATGTTAGTGTTATTATTTTTATTTAATATCAAATTCCTAATATCTTTCACCATGCCTCTATCATAGCCTCTCTCAACGAAGAGGCATTCCATTATATCAGCCTGTTTCTCTAATTCGTGCTCACTTTACATAGCCTAATGAGTCTCATAAACTGACTCCTGACTATGTTGGGGAATATATAGCGGGGATGCATGCTACTAAATTGAAGTAGAGTGTTTTTCCAGCATGGTTTCCTGTATAAAGAAGTTAGAACCTTACCATGTCTATCTATGCTTATGTTGATATCTAGAAAATTAATAACTTCACTAGAACAATCCATCGTGAATCTCAGAAAACTGGTAGTGGACTCTAAATAGAAGATGAAATCCTTTAATTCATCTATAGTTCCTTTCCAAAAAATAAGGATATCGTCCACAAACCTTCTGTAAAGCAGGACTTTATCATAATATTTACTATTAAAAAGGTGATTCTTTTCCCAGTAGTAAACTACCAGGTTAGCATACGTGTTTGCGCAGGGGTGCCCCTGGCAACATCCCATTTTTTGCAAATATAACTTGTCTCTAAACATGAAGACATTATTAGCTAAAACCATGTCTAGTAAGGCACATATAAGTATCTGTTGATCCTGCTTAAAGCTAACATTGTGATTCAATAAGTCCCTAATGGCTTCTATGCCATATTCATTAGGGATCGATGTGAATAAGTTTTTTGCATCTAGTGTAACTAAAAGACAGGTGTCTATTTTCCAATTAACAGAAACATTTTCAAACATCTATCAGTTGATAGGTATCCCTAAGTATGGTAGAAATCATTGTAACCATAGGACTTAATGTCTTCTCAATGTATACAGATATTGTCTCCATGGCCCATCCCTCTCCAGAGACTATGGGATGCATAGGTAGTGGAACCACCTTCTTGTGCACTTTTGGGAGTCCTTTAATATAAGGAATCACAGGTTGTTCCACATAGAAATAATCATGCAATTCTTGACTTATTTGTCTACACATCAACAAATCATAAATTCCTTCATGGATATGCTTAATAATTCTTGCTAGTGCAGTGGTATCTATCTCGCTATATATGGTAACTTCATTCAACATAGAATACATAGTTGCATTATAGTCTGCGGTGTTGAGCAAAACAACCCCATCCCCCTTATCAGCTGGCTTAATCGTGAGCTCCGTATTATGAGTTAAACTCTGTAAAGAACACCATTCCTCCCTAGAAATATTAAAGAATGTACATTTCTTTCTAGTATGTAAAAACTATTTATAAAAATCTTGTTCACAGAGTTTAATAAAACATTCTACTTGAGCTGGTAATGCTGGCGTAAATGTACTTTTGCGCTTAAACTCTAAAGGACAAACAGAAATGCTTTCTCTCACAACAGGCTGATGTAATGGAATGCCTCTTCGTTGAGAGAGGCTATGATAGAGGCATGGTGAAAGATATTAGGAATTTGATATTAAATAAAAATAAAAATAATAACACTAACATAGGTAATAAAGGGTACATTGGGTCTAAGAGTCTTACATCAGCTATTAAGGAGATGAATGATAAGAGATTAACTTTCACTACAAGATTTACTAATGACAATAAAGAAATAAGGATCATAAGAAAAAATTGGCATATTTTAACAATAGATTCATCTATTGCGGATATTGTGGGTATAACACCTCGTTTTACTTATAGAAATAGTAAAAACCTGAAGCGGCTACTTTGTATTGAACATGAGCAGAATTCAGAAAAACAATGTTCAGATAAGATGAGAATGGGTACATATCCTTGTAAGAAGTGTAATATGTGTGGTTTGATTACTGATACACAAGTATTTATGCATCCGGATATTGATTGTTTTTGAACCCAGATTTTCTGCTTCTTGTAATAGCACCAATATCATATATTTAGCTACATGCGTACAATGTGAAGCGTTCTATGTTGGTTTAACAAAGAGAAGGCTTAAGGATAGGATGTATAATCATTCTTATGAAATCAAAAAGTCTAACCAACAGAATGCTTTAGCTAGACATGTTATGTTAAATGAGGGACATGACTTCAGATTTAGAGTGTTACAACTAGTAACCCCTAGAAGAAGAGGGGGTAGTAATATGAATTGTTTGGAGACTTTAGAGCTACAATGGATTTTTAAACTGAGAGCACACATCATCTGGTCTTAATCAGTCTATAAATATAAAGCCCATACTTGAAGCACGTAGCAATAAATGAAGGTTTTTATACTTCATATAAATATATTTATTTGTAATCATAATAGCATTAGTATTTGTGTTACCAATAAGTACAACGTAGGGTTTCATATGGGCATTTTGTTACATATTTATTTATTCATTATTGGCCATATTTATTTAGTTATATGTATATACATATTTTTATACATTCCACGTTTACAATCATATTTGTATTTATAGTATAATAGATATTATTTCATGATTAATTAATAATGGAATTTTGTATATGAACTAATATAGCATATAAGGTATTTTTATTCTTTTCTTATATTTTTTTATGTTGTACATATACAGATATATACATTTATTTTTTCTTTATATGTATATATTTTTAATGTGTTTTTATATATCATATATCTTTGAAAAAATATGTGCTAGAAGTGATGAGCATTTGGTGGCTTTAAAACATTGTTTATTTTATCATTTATTTGTATTCATTTATTTTATTTAATCTCAGTATTCTGTGGAACGCGCAGTTACCTGGAGTGACAGGATTATTAGGCATGTTTTATTCTTTTTGTGCTTTCTGCTCGTAGAGTTTACAGAGATATTAGGCAGCTAGTATACTTCCATTGCACTGCACTGATTATTCAATTGTATAATTGTTAAATTGATAGATTGATTAATTGATCATTCTTGAGCGTGAGCTTTTGTATAAAAGGGGTTTTAAAAATCTAGATAAGATCTGAAGAAGCATACTAGTTGGTACGCGAAAGCACTCATCTGTTCTTTTTATTTGTATTTCTTCTAATAAATTAGTTGGACTTTTATATAGCAGTATTTTCTCGTGGTGGTCTCACTCATGTATGATTTTCAGATTTGTTCAGTTTTTTGACGAGTGAACCTTTGGATTTACAGCAGCATCTAATTTCAACAGTTTGTTTCTAACAATTGATGTTGATTTGTTCACTTCTGTATCTCATAAAGGTAGGCTTGATTGGTTTGAAGCAACTGTATAGCAATCAGGCATTTGCTGATGGAGAAGTGCGACTAGTGGTTGATTTGATGGATACTCTTTTCTTACTACATATATTTTGATGGACAGTATTTCCATCAGTTATCGAGCGCCATGGGAGGTGGATCAGCTCTGGCTTACGCCAATGTAGTAGTACCTTAGTGGGAAAAACTTTGTCTTCATTTCTGGATTTTGTAAATATTTGAAGATTTCTATATGTACTTTTTTGGAGGGGGGATGACATCATCTTTATTATATGATCAAGCCACTACTGAATTTTTAAGTTTTATGCACAACATGAGTAAAAGACATGATTAATTATTTAGATATTGAAATTTACAAGTATTATGAAAAGAATAGATGTTATGTAGTCCAGTCTCGCCTTCATTCTTACCTGTGGGTTCAGAGCCGAACCTCAGCTCTGACTCGGCCATACTCTAGCTGGAAGTCTTCAATTGGCTTGTGGCTAAGAGGTATCCCATCATGCAACAGGTCTATTCCCCAGATCTCATTTGCCGCTCGTTACGCTCAGACGTGGTCTTGCTTTTGGCCGTGGCTAAGCATATTGTTTATAAAATTTTTATAAACTGTTGACTTGTTGCTGAAAAAAGCTATTTTCATAGCTGTGTGTGTGTGTGTGGTAGTGGTGCTTTACTGCCTTTGTTTTGTTTCTCTGGCTGTTTTTGTGGCCTTGGCCATTTTAGTATCCTGTTCGTTTCCTTTCCCCACTGGCTAGGCCCGTTTAAGTTAGAGAACCTAGTCCTCCCCATTGTTTGTGTGGTCTTTGGTTTGGTGCTCCATTCTATTAGCGTTTTGTGTTGTGTCTGGCTAGTGGTGCTATCCTGCCTTTGTTTCCCCGGGCTAGGCCCGTTTAAGTTAGAGGACCTTGTCCTCCCTGTTGTTTTTCCCGCCGGTTTCTAGGCCATTTTAGTTAGAGGCTCTATTTCTTGTGCGGGGTTAGTTGAGTCTACTGTGTGTATGTATTGTTTTGTTCCTTTCAGCATGTCCAAGGATTCTAAGGAACACAGGCCTTTGGGCTTTAAAAAGTGTGTTGAATGCAACAGTAAAATGTCTTTAACTGATGGGCACTCTGTGTGCGTGTACTGCTTGGGGGCTATTCACCTCCAAGAGACCTGCTTGTTTTGTCATTCCTTCAGTCCCCATGTGCTACAGGAGAGGAAGAACAAGCTCATTTTGAAAGGACTGCTTAAACACTCCTTCGAGGAAGACTTGGCTAAGTCTTCCAGTGCATTATCCTCTCCAGCTTAAAAGGACAAAAAGACTTCTAAGAAGCGCTCTCCGGCTTCGTCTGTTTCTTCTGAGCCGCCAGAGAAAATTGCTAGAACAGCTTCTCCTTCCGTTCCATTGCCCTCAGTGCCGGCAGAAGGTAGTCTCTAAGTCCATATCGGCTCCCAGCCTTTGAGAGCCGGTCATGGATATTTTGGTTCAGAGCCGGTCTCCAGTTATTCGACCGGGTTCTCCTTCATGCAAATCCCCTTCTGTAGGGAGATCTAGATCTCCTACTTTATCTTCCAGGTCCCTTTCCGATGAGGATGTTGATAGGGTGGTGAAGAAACTGCATCAGTCATTGGTGCTGGCCAAATTGATTTCGGCCCCGACCCAATCAGCTCCGGAGCCTATGGGCCTCTTCATCCTTTGTAGTTCCTCCTCCGAGCCTTTCTCAGCCTTCGGAGCCAGAGTTGTTGGTTCTGTCGGGTGCCATTAGATCGATTCCAGTAGCCTTGCCTGGCCTCTCGGTTCCGATTTCCACTCCGACCTCATCGGCTCCGTCCACGGTTCACCACTTAGACCCGAGGGGGAGGGATTGGGTCTATCTTCATCGGTTCCAAGCCTTCCTCTCTGTGCTTTGGCTTGAGTGAGCTTGGACCCAACATCTACTTTGGACCTCATCTCCCTGGTGCCGAAGGCTACTACTGTTTCCTCTACAGTTAGTCGGCCTTCGGAGCCGGGGAAGATCAGCCTTCGAGGTTATGAGGAGCATGCTGGCCAGGTAGTCAGCTGCATCCTACGGCACCAATACTCTACCCCCTCCAGCTCCGGTGTCCATTTCGGATCACGCTCTATCCATGGGCACCAGAGACCCTAAGCCTCGGGATACCTCCATGAGTGGTCCCCAACTTTTTGACGTCTCCCCAGAGTTTTTGCCTGTGGAGCCCGCCAGAAAGAGATTGTGTAAGAGGAAACACCTTGACTCCTTGGATGAGTCTCTCATGTCGGACACCGACCTCGAGGAGTCAGAGGGGTCCCCCAAGTCATCTTCTGAAGATCTCTTTTTCAGATATCTTGGAGATCTTGAAGCAGAGAGGCGGCTGGCCCTCCAAATCCCTTTGTGTTCCTGAAGGCTTTTGGGTCTCAACCCTCCGCTTCTTGGGTTTCTCCCCCCTTTTGATGAACTACTAGATCTTGTCTGTTGAAAGGTGTGGGAAACTCCTGACACTGTGGAACCGATCCCTAGGAGACCCAATAAGATTTTTTGTCTGCCCCCTCTGACAAGGAATATGTAACTAAAGGCGTTCCAGTAGATGCCATGGTGGTGGCAGTGGCCAGCAAGAAGGAACTTGCTGAAACTTCGTCTACCATCCATCCGCCTAACAAGGAGTCCCAGGCCATGGACAGGTATTGGAAGTGTGCGTTTACCTCAGCGGCCTTTACACTGCGGTCGCTGAACTACTTGACTAATTTTACAAGGCTCCAGAGAGATCTCCTAAAAGAGCTAGGAGATTCTCTATAGGGTAACATTCCTGATGCCGTGGCACAGAAGATAAAGGCACAGATGTCTACCCTAAATTCCCTTACCAACTCCTCCATGAGGCTGATCTCATACACAGCCGACGGAGTGAGTAGGGCAGCAGGTTCCGGAGCCTCTCTAAGGAGACACTCCTGGATGTGCCTGTGCAATTTTGCGGAGGCATTCAAGTCTACGTTCACCAATGCCCCCTTTGATAGTTCATCGTTCGGAACAAAGGTGAAGGACTGTCTCACTAGGTGCAAACAGGAAGGAAAAACCCTGTCTGCTGTGGGAGTCCGTTTATCCATGCCTTATAGACCTTATCCCAAGGGCCAGAAGGGTGGGAAAATGTGGTTCAGAAAGTCGCAGAGGTTTTTTCAGGGTGCACAAAGTGATTCCTCCTCCAGAGGCTGGGAAGGGGGTGGAAATTCAGGTAGACATCACCCTAGAGGCAGAGGAGGCCCGTGTAACCAGGCGGACCGTGATTCCTTTTGTGGTTCTCCCTACCAGCGCTCCTGAAGGGAGGCCTGACTGTGCATTTCTGGAGTCAGTTGGGGTCGCATTTCTTTATACCCAGAAGCCTGGCAAGATGTCACCCAAGATGAGTGGGTATTAAAGATAATTTCCAGAGGTTATCATATTCCCTTCTCTTCTCCTCCCCCGCCAACGAAGAGAATTCCAGACGTTCCACCCAGTCACAGGGATTCCGAAATTTTAGAAATAAAAAAGTTGCTTTCAAAGGGAGCCATCCAGCCTGTCCCTGCAGACCAAGTAGGATTAGGGACTTACTCCAGATTCGTTTTGGTGCTGAAAAGAACAGGGGACCTGAGACCCATCTTGGATTTCAGCCAATTGAACCTTCATGTACAAAAATCCAAGTTCTGCATGGTCACCTTACAGTCAATACTCCCTCTGTTATGGAAAGATGTGTGAATGTGCTCCATTGACCTCAAAGATGCTTACTACCATATCAAGATGGACAATGCATCGAGAAGTCCTCTACGCTTCCAGCTGGGATCCAGTCATTTTCAGTTTCGCGCTCTGCCCTTTGGTCTCACCACAGCCCCCAGGGTGTTCACCAAATGCATGGCAGTGGTAACGGCTCACTTGAGACGTCAGGGATTCCAAGTGTTTCTGTACCTGGATGGACTGGTTCCTTTCTGCCACCACCAGGCATCTACTGTTACAGACCAGGGACACCACCATTACACTGTGCCAAAGGTTAGGAATTACTCTAAATTGGAAAAAATCTGGCTTGTTGCCCTTGCAGCTAGATACAGTGCTCATGAGGGCCTTCTTACCAGAAGAGAGAATTCAGGCTCTACAACAGCAGGTCTACGCCTTACTACCATTGAAGAAGGTCAAGGCAAAAGTGGTCCTCAAGTTATTGGGGACCATGGCTGCCACGATCATGCTAGTTCCCCTTGCCAGACTACACATGAGGGTTCTTCAGTGGCTGCTTTTCGCCCAATGGTCACTACAGCATCTTCCACTCTCCCATTCTATTCTGATTACGGACACGTGCAAGCGGGATCTATGCTGGTGGCTTCAGGCCAGCAATCTCAACGTGAGCAAGCCTTTTGTCCCATCTTCTCCAGTTGCCACGGTGACCACGGATGCCTCCCAGATCGGGTGGCGGGGGCATTATCTTGGCAGGACTGTTTAAGGCACGTGACAGGATCACAAGACCCATTTGCATATCAGTGTCTTGGAGATGAGAGCAGTGCTATTAGCATTGCAAGCACTTCAGAGCTTTATCCCTCTAGGGACAATTGCAATCCACTCAGACAACATGTCGGTGGTATGGTACCTGAACAAACAGGGAGGAACCAAATCATACCCCCTTTGCAGAGAGGCTCTTCAAGTTTGGCAGTGGGCAGTGTCTTCCCAACGCTTTCTAGTTGCAATGCATATACTGGGGAAGTCCAACGTGATTGCCGACTGGCTGAGCAGAGCTATCCTAATGCCTCACGAGTGGTCCTGAACAATTATGTTGCGGAAGAGATATTCCACAGATGGGGTCAGCCTTGCTGCGATCTATTTGCCAGCCCCCTCAATGCCAAATGCAACAGCTACTTCACCCTTATCCCCCCGGAGGGGGACACCCCCAGGGACTCTCTGGCTCACGACTGGCCCTCCGGTCTTTTCTACACCTTTCCACTGTTACCTCTGATATCAAAGGTCATTCAGAAAGTACAGTCTTTGGAAAGCAAAATGATCCTCATTGCCCCACACTGGCCTCGTCAGATTTGGTTTCCCTTCCTTCAACCCTATATAATGGACAAGCCCTGGATTCTGGACCCAGCTCCAGATCTGCTGACTCATATGTCAGGACAGTTCCATCCCTCCATCCAAACCCTCAAGTTGACAGCTTGGCTTCTCCAGTTCTGTCCTTAGTCAGGCTTCATGATTTTTCCCCGAAAGTTGTCCATATTTTATCATCTTCCCACAAGCCTACTACCAGGAAGATTTATTCCAGTAAGTGGAAGAGGTTTTCTATTTGGGCCCGTGCGAGACATATTGATTCTTATACAGCTCCTCTTTCGGCAATATTGGAATTTCTTAACTGTTCAGTCAGGGTTCAGCTGCAGCAACCATTAAAGTGCAATCATCAGTGATTTATACCTTTCATGTGGTTAATGAGCCCAACCTTATGGCTCATAGGCTTTGTAGGGCTTTTATGAGAGGGACATTGTTACTCCGACCTCCCATCTTTGATCCAGTGATGCCATGGGACCTCAATTTTGTACTACAGAAGCTCACCTCAACTCCCTTTGAGCCCGCAGCTACATGTAACATTAAATTATTGTCATGGAAGACCGTATTCTTGGTAGTCATAACTTCAGCTAAGCAGGTCTCTGAACTCCAAGCATCATCGATTAGGCCACCTTATTTGATGTTTCACAAAGATAGGGTCTCCTTAAGAACCAACCCTTCTTTTGTTCCAAAGGTTGCCTCTGTTGTCAATATCAACCAATCCATTAAGTTGCCTGTGTTTTTTCCTGAATTCTCCAAGGCAGAATTTAAGTTTCATCAGCTGGATGTTCATAACAATTGCTTTTCTATTTACATAGGACAAAAGATTTCAGGAAATCAGATCAAATGTTTCTCATTTTCAGACACTAGACTTGGGGTTCCAGTTTCTAAGGTAACCTTGTCCCGCTGGATCTCCAACTGCATCTCATTTATTTATGCTTCCAATGGCAAAGAATTACCCTTTAAAGTGAAGGCTCATTCTACATGATCTGTGGCTACCTCAACTGTATTTCAGGCTAGGATGTCTATGGATGATATTTGTGCTGCAGCAACATGGGCTTCGCCTCATACCTTTATTAGTCACTACAAATTAGATCTGGTCTCTAGAGGCAGCTCTTCCTTTGGTTCCACAGTGCCCAAGATTATTTTTCACTGAGCCACCCAAGATCAAGGTGCTAGGGACGTTGTCCCACAGGTAAGAATGAAGGCGAGATTGGACTACATAACAAGAAGTTATGTACTCACCATAATATTCGATGTATGTAGTCCATCTCGCCTTACATTCTTACTAACCCTCCCTCCTTCCCCCTCCTGGAGGACCTGGAGGTATTTCTCTAGGTGTCAGTAGTCCTTTCTGTTGGTGGTGGTGTTCTCAGTGTGTATGTGTGTGAGCTTGCAGCAAACAAGATCTGGGGAATAGACCTGTTGCATGATGGGATACCTCTTGACCACGAGCCAATTGAAGACTTCGAGCTAGAGTATGGCTGAGTCTGAGCCGAGGTTTGACTCTGAACCCATGGGTAAAAATATAAGGTGAGATGGACTGCATACATCGAATGTTATGGTGAGTGCATAACTTCTTGTTATTGTTAATCTATTGTAAACCCGCTTTCTCAAACACTTATCTACATTTTGATCATTTATTTAGTGAAATGGCAACCATGTGTGGTAAAAGGACAGTGTGTCAGAATATTGTTTAATTTCGGATTAACATGCTCTTAAAGGAGGGTGAAAATATGAAACATGGATTTAATAGAGATAGATAGACATATTAAGATCAATGAAAGATATAGACTGCAAAAAGTCAATAAAACCCAAAAAGTCAGAAGTTTGATAAAACACATGAACACAGTAATTAGGACTGTCCATAGAGATCCATGCGATATAACAGAAGTAAACAGGATATACTATTGTGCAGCTAAATTAATAACAGATAAGTCTACCACAAGAACACAGGGTAGTGAAGAAAAGGAGGGGGAGAAATCGAATACCATCATGGAAGTATCAAATAGAGAAAACTATAAAGCAATTAAGACAAGTGTCACTGTTAGATAACTATAGAAGAGGGAACAGATCAACAAAAATACTCAGAAAGGTATACGGGATAAAAGCAATGTGCAGTATTATAACGGATCAGGATCTGTCTTGCACTACTGCAAATGATAAACTAAAAACCTCAGCACATGTAGGAAAAGTTAGAAGATACACAGATAAATATAAAGGGAAAGTACAAAATCAACAATTTATAGATGACCCTAAAAGTTCTATAGAGAATTGGGAACAAAGGTAAAAGGAATTGAAAGAAACCCCAAAAAAGAAGAAATAGATACATTTTGGAGAAATATCTATGAAGATCCTGGGGAACATAAAGATACTAAATGGATAGAAGAAGTAAAAGAAAGAATAAGAAGTTCAAAGGTGTACAGGATATGAAATGGGATGAAGTAACAACCAGAGAGTCTGAGATAAAGTTAAGAAAAGCCTCCAATTGGAAAATCGCAGACCCAGATGTAATGCCTAAATTCAGGCTAAAAGTGATAACATCTTTGCACAAAGATTAAGTCATGAATAAGAACTATTTATATGCACACCCTGAACAGACACCAACCTGGTTAACAGCAGGAAAAAAACAATGTTCCTACTTAAGAGTGAACCTACAAGTTATCCTTAAAATTATAGACCAATAATTTGCCTTCCGACGATGTATAAACTATACACTGCAATTGATGGTGACTGAGTTTATAGTCGTTTAGAAGAAAATTCAATCATAGCAATAGAATTAAAGGGTAATAAAAAAAGTCATATGGAACAAAGGATCATCTGTTGCTAAATAAAGTCATAATGGGGAACTGTAAAAAGGGGGAATAATTAAATATGGCATGGACTGACTACAAAAAAAGCATTTAATAGTATGCCACATTCATGGCATGATTTTTGTGCTAGTATGCAGCTCAGCAAGCTCCTGCCTGGTGCCCTGCAGAGTTATACAGCAGCAGAGAGACAAAAGAGAGATTTTGGAGTGATTAAGTATCATTTTTCTGCTGCCTTTAGCTAATTCCACCTGAAATGCAGATTTTCTAGAGTTTCTGTGATTTAAAAAGCTTGTTTCAGCTACATATTATACTTGTGTGCCTTCTGTGGAATGTTGGGCATTGGGCTGGCAACTCAACACCGTAAAACTCCACTGCCAATCATGAGCAGACAGATGATCTGCTGTGGCGACCCCTAAATGAGAAAAGTCGAAAGAAGATGTTTCTTGAACAGGAATACCCTATGGGAGTGATGGGTTTTTGAGGAAGTAAAGGGTAGCATCAAAAAATATTTGCTCTATTTTAGGCAATAATGAGAATGTTCTGATAACTACTAAAGATAGTAATAGAATTACATCTTACATATACGATTATACCTTACGATATGAATAGCGAGTGCCTTAAGTCCATTATTAAAAATTAGGCCATTTCTTTTGATGGAGAATTAAAAGAACAATTGGATAATACACTAATTGTGTATGGTGGAAATGTTAACATTAAAACTAAGATGAAATCTAGTAAAGAGGTATCTGTTAAGGGTTTAGGCACTGTGACACCCCCCCCCCCCGTGAGACAGCTGGATGTGGACGCATGGCAGGATGGCAGTTTAGCTGCAGTGACAGTTCCCTGTGGGCATAGTAGATCCACCTACACCATGTCTGTAGGTGGCAGACACAAACCTTCATAGTGTGACAGCCTGCACCCCTCCAGAAGCTGACAGGTGTCACTGTCTGCAGTACAAGTGGGTGCAACTGCATGTCAGGGGGGCATAAAGTTGGTACTATGAAACCTGTGTACTGTGGGCAAAACCATTAAGACAATATGTAAAGTGGTGTGTGTAGTGATTGGTGTGTAAAAAGACTTGTCTTTTCCTGGTTAGGGGTCACCACCGCGGAACTCCAGTCCACTCATGATTGGCAGTGGATTTTTACAGTGCCGAGTTGCCAGCCCAACCTTCAACGAAGGCACACCCATTCACACTTGCACCTACCTGCATGTCTAACGTCACTCAACCGCAGGGAGGACATGCAGACTCCACACAGAAGGCGCTCCAGCCAAGAATCGAACAGGAGAACCTCTTGCTGTGAGGCGACAATGCTAACTGCTGCACCACCGCGGCTTTTTGTGTAGTGATTGGTGTGTACTAGATGCAAATACAGTCACAACTTGTAAAAATGTGCCACAGCACGTAAGAAATCCTGCACATTGCTGTAGTCACACTTATGTTGCAGGATGTGTTTTAGGCAACACTGCCTTACAACAATAGCCTTCCTATGAGGTGTCACTGGCATCTCCCTCAAAAGTGGTTCCCTTCTGTTATCTGTCAGGTTCTGTTCCTGTTGCAGAATAGACAGAAGGTCAGGAAGCTGTAATATAGGGTGTCCAAGTAACCTCTTCAGCCAATGGTGCCATGCTTCACCTGGTTATTGGTCCATGGGAAATCCATGTGAGACGCATCACACACATTCCAGAATTTCAAAGGGTACGGAGATGGCCGTCATTGTGGTGCTGAACAGCAAGATGCGTATTTCCTTGGTCAGCCACGCATGTAATGATGGTCCAGAAATGTCACTATGGGCTTAGTACAGTCTGGTAGTGTAGTCACAATCTCCAGAAATGCAGGGACATCATCTACAAGTAGGAATGCCAGTGTAATCAGCTTGCGGATGGCTATTGAGAATGCAGTATCCATACCATACAGGGCCACAAGGTGGTGATGCTGGATATGTCACCAAATGATCTGGGCAAAATGGAATAGGCAACCTTCAAAATACTCTTGGGGATGCCTTATGGCTGGCACAGATCGCTGCCTTCTGGAAATCAGTCATGATGTAGCATGGTTGCAGGGTGCAACCATTATCTGTAGCCATACCCATAAGCATATCCCACATGTATGCTGACTCTGTTTTCCATGTCAGTAGGCAATACACTAGAGGAACAATCCTGGTTGTGGTGGGGGTGCCAGTAGATCCATGTAACATGTACAGTTGATGGCACAGATCTGCAAGTGTTGGAACGTGCCATCCCCATGTATGATGTCTGACCTGAACAGATCTGCTAGATGATGTGCTGTAGTGAGCAAAACAATGGAGTCCTTCTCATACATGTCCGACTTTTTGTAGGATAAAGCTACTACTATGGAGTGGGTACTGGCTGACATTGATATCTGCTAAGGTTGCAGGGGGATATGGATGTAGATGCCGGTGTTCTCTGCCATATTCTGGTAATGCTGCGATGGAGGGTGGCACGGCAAGGCATCTTTTGTCGCACATTGTCATCCACACCAAGTACACTTTGCATTACCTGACTAGGCAAATCATTGCTGTTTCCTGCCCTCTACTGTAGTTCTGCATTCAGCAAAGCCACTTGAGCACTAGTTGCATCAGGCAAATGTGGGTGTGGCAAGGATTTCTGCAGTTCTTGACACTCATCATGGTGAACAGTGATAGCTTAGCCTCTACAAGCCTTTATTCTCTGCTCGATACATGCCCAGTACCGCTTGGATAGCACCTCATGCTCTAAATGGTATACATGTCTTTTCACTACCAGCATTAGCTTGCCATGTTGGCTGGGCACTGTCCAATATCTGTTGCCAAGCTGACCTGGGCTGTACTCATGTACAGTACCCATTATATCAATACCATTTGTAGAGGGTCTCTCAGCATCCATGTTATCCATTTTAGCAGGGCACAGTACCTGAATGCTAAGTAGGTATAGGCCACATTCTGACTGTATGTATCGGGAAGTACGTCATCTTGTGATGTAGAATTCCTAACAAGCTCTGTCTGCCACAATGGGCTCTTTGTAGCAGTATGCACTCCACCCTCTTTTTGAAGAATTCCCTGCTAGATATGCTGCACTTCCAAATCAAACAGCTGTGGGACAGACAATATGCAGTCCAGTAGGTGTCTGATCAGCATGCTTACACCACTGACCCTGCATTTACTACACAGGTCCCCTTTAACACTCTGCTGTATGTCTTGACCAATCAGAGTATGGTGCTCAATCTCATTTTCAGATGTACCCTTTTCTGCTGCCTACATGCCTCTACATATGTGTGTACCCCATCTGTAACTGCCACAGGATGGGCTTGCCACCCCCCACTTTACACACATGTTGCTCCAGTACTCTACATTCTGCTGTGGTAGGTGAGGTGGGCTTAAACTCCTGTGTGTGATATGTGTACTCTACATCACCAATGTGTCAGTTTTACTTTCCACAGTGGTTGCTACTCTACTGTTAGGTAGTCTGTAATGACTAGGGTTGTTATATTTAGGCCTGCCACACTTCGGCCATTGCTAGGATACCAGTAGTTTTGGCTGTGTGCTTGTCATGTATGAGTAGTAGTAAAGCAGTAATGTAACTATTTTATCAATGCACTTAAGACTAAAGTGAAAATTCTTAGCTATGCATGACTGTTGTCATATGCAATATGTATAATGAAGGACAAAATCATGGTGTGCTGCTGAATTTCAGATACATTGAAGATACGGATAGTTCCATTAACGTTTAGAATAAATTCTATGCACAGGTGAGGGTCCAAGAAAAAGCTTTAAGTATGAGGCAAAGATGCATGTAAAATTGAAATTTATATAACAGTGTGCACATGCTTCTTTGGATGTCATTACATAACGAGTGTGCTCTTCCTGTTTTGCTGTTTAACACAGCAAGTCTTTGGTATGGTGTGTTTTGGGATTTGTCTGCTTGTGGGACTTGGTATGCTGCTTGTCTTTATTTAGCTGCTTTTCGATGACCACTTGTCTACTGCGGCTGTTTCCACGGTCAGGAAACAGCCCAGTTACTTTCATTAGGGATAGTCTTGATGTGGCTCTGCTGTGTTGATTCCCACAGTGTATCTGTCTTCGGCCGCACTGCTCTACAGTCTAGCGGTGCTGTGGCCTTTTGATTTCAGCGCTGTAGCTCACGGGGAATTGTCTTCGTGCCAAAAACCCCTCTTGTCAAATAATCCATGAATGCAGAAATGAGGTCACTGCCTTTGGTATTCATTAATTAACCATGCTCCAAGTGCCACTGTATGTTCTTATGAAAGAATAATTCAATGCTGTGGCAGATATGATTATAAAACCCACAGGAGTAGTTTATTTGTCCAGCTGTATGACCTGTGATGTTTTTTTTTTATGTGGGGAAAACAGAGAAATTTACATATTATAATAAGGAAACATTCAAAGAAAAGATGTTGATGAATGCACTTTACAAACATTCCACATTATATCTTAATTTCAAAAATGTATTTATTTTATATTGGAGAAAGTACCAGTCAATTTTAGTGGGATCCTTGGGAAACGGCCTTAGAATGTTTCTTTTTTCGTCTTTTCCCAGTTAGGGATCGCCACAGCGGATCACATGTCCACTCATGATTGGCAGTGGAGTTTGTGTCGAGTTGCCAGCCCGGCACCAAACCTTCCACAGAAGGCACATACACACCTAGGGCCAATTTAGTGTGTCCAATCCACCTACAGCATGTCTTTGGGATGTGGGAGGAAACCCACACGACCACAGGGAGGACATGCAGACTCCGCACAGAAGGCACCCCAGCCAAGGATCAAACCGGAGAACCTCTTGCTGTAAGGTGGCAACACTAACAGCTGCACCACCGTGGCCACCTGAGGGAAACAGCCTTAGGATACATGGAATTAATTTTCTAATTATGTCTTGATTGCCAGAACACTGCTTGGAATAAATGACACGGTACTTAGTGTTTTAAAATTTAAGGTAGCCAAACTTCGAGTATCATGTTGATTTTATGGTAGAAGTTACTTAGTTTTTTACATTATTTATCCTTTGTTGGTTGGGTTAGTCCCATTAAGCTAGTGACCTGTGTTCAGGAGAGACTCAAGGTGGTATTTATGCTACTAGGGGAAATTTGGCCAGGGTATTGGGGAACTTCTCTTTTTTGATAGGTGCCATGGGATCTTTTATATCCATCTGAGTTACCACCAATTTAGGCAAATAGTGCCTAGGTTTAATGCATCATCTGAAGGGCAACACACACACAAGTGCAACACTCTCCCTTATGCTGCATTTCGGTGTCTGCTATCGATCTATCGGTCTGAATAGAAGCCATTGTCCTCTGCACCAAAGGCAAGTGTGCTACCTGTTGTGCTGCTAACTCTACATCACACTTGTGGTTATTTATACATGCATGCCTTTGTTCACAAATATTTTTTATGATTAAGATTGTATTTCTAACATATAAACATTTATGGTATTACATATACAAGTGCATTTTGTTTTAATTCGTGATGGTGCTTTTAGATTGAATATTTATGAGGTTTGCATTTCTAGATTTCTAGTTACCAACAGACAGTTAATTTAGTTAAGATGTTTTCTTATTTAATGGCTTGTTAGTATGTACTTGTCTAGTTTTTGATGAAGTCCTGTGATGTAGAAGGCAAAAGTGCTCAAAAGCCTTTTTGGTGCCATTTTAATTTTATTTCAGTTGACACTTTTGTTTGTCACACTTTGTTTTTTGACCTGCAACATAGGTTTTAGCTTTTTTTTTTTTTATTTCACATGCTGAAGTAAGTCTGTTTTGTTTCAGTTAAATAGGAGAGGTTGTTTGGTGTTTGAAAAGTCATTTGATGAGGAGGCAGGTGCTATTCTGGAAAATGTTCATTCACTTAACTCTATAGACTGAAGGCAGTTTTCATAAGTGCAGTGCACCTCCTAGGTTTTCTGACCTTTTGAAAAGGGAGATGTTTAGTTTAGTTTGAGCCAATTGGGGCAAAGATAAAATGGTTAAAACATTCTTGCATCTACAAATAGTAGCATCCTTTTGTAGCAGGGAGCCATCTTGCCTTTTGCAAGTTGAGGTAGCAGTGCTTCAGTTCAGAAAGATAAGCGTGTTTTCTTAAATAGTGGTTTGGAGTAATAGTCAAAAGAGCAACTTTAATGGACTTCCAAGATGGCTGCACATTGAGTAACAGCTTAATTCTAGCTTTGCCAGTGTGAAAATGGAAACTTGGTAGATAAAGATAGCGGACCTGGATTTCCAAGTAAATTTCAGTAACTGGCTAGTAAGTGCACAACCTTGATACCATGAAAAAGAAATGTAGATGGCCTGAAGGAAAATCAGCTACAAACAATGATGAACAAACACTGCAGTGCAAGCTCCAGATTTGACTTCCAGTAGTAACCTTGAGGAAAGTACAAAGCAACTGCACACAGACCTGATTAAAATAAATGAAACCCTGATGGGGGTATATTTACTCATACATTAAAAGGCTGGGAAAATGGAAGAAGCTTCAAACAGATCCTTGGATAAGGTGGTAAAACTGCAGAACTCTCAGGGTGAAATGAAGAAAAGGCTGGCTGAATATGAGACTGCACAAGAAGAGATGTTTCAAAAAATAATAGAAATTAGAGGACAGTGCATGTAGAGAAAACTTAAAATTTTCTGATGTACCTGAGAAGCTGGAAGGACAGACTGTATTAATTTCATGAAAGCACAAATAAGCAACTGGACTGGCGTTTTCCCACCTATCTGTTGAAAAAAGAGGAATTTCAGGAATGGGTAGTGGAAATTATTCAGGCGCTATTAGAGAAGATGGAACTTTCTTCTGAAAATATAGCTAGGTAGTGGGATAAAATTAAAGTTGAATTTAATAATAGGGTTGAAATAAAAGAAAGGGAGATATGGTTAAGAAGTAATAATTATTTATAATGACTGACAAATGTTAAAATATTGCAAATAGAGGGAATCGCACATAAGAATAGGTGCAACTACAGAATGCTAAACAGAAAATAAGGGATTACCTCGATAATATGCATGAGTTTAGAAAGAGTGCTGTTAAGCAACTATTTTTTTTTTTGATAACACTGGAGCACAAAAAGTTTTTGCACAATGACTCGGGCAACAGAACATAAAAGGCTTAGGGAGACTACAACAAGGAAGATAACAATGAATCCTGTGGAAGTATTATGGAAATTCTATGAAAATCTGTATAAAACCAACTAATATGGAAACCAAAAAAAGGTACAAATGGAAATGTTTATGGAAGACTTAAACATGCCAAGGTCAGAGGTAGAGGAGGCTCAATTGCCAACAGGATAGGAGGGGATGAGATAAACTTGGTGATGTCTAACCAATCTACAGGAAAGTCCCCAGGAATAGATGGTATTCCTGTGGAAGTTTGGAAGATAGAAGGGAAAAAGAAGCAGAAATATAAGCATATTTCCCATTATTAGAGATTCCCAATGTGAATAGCAGGATTTTACTTACAGTCTGATTACTGCTTTAATGGCCTTATGGGGTGTCTGCCCTTGGCCCCCCGGTCTTCCACCCCCCCCATTAACAGGCCTAGGGAATTGGATTCCTCAGACGAGGACTTGGACTCTGGAGAAAAGTCTCTGGCTTATTCTTCCCATGTTCCTTCCCCTCTGGACTATGGTTCATAGGAAGAGGATTATTTGAGTCCAGACTCCCCCCTTGAAAGAATTATCCTTTGGGGATACTATTATCCACATGATGGAGTATTTTCATTGGGACTGTTTCCAGGTCTCTGACATTCAAAAGCGTTATTATGAGCTCCTACAAATGGAGTCTTCCAAACCATCAGCTGTCCCTCCTGTTTAGGCTTCCATTTTAGACACCTTTTCTGCTCCTCTGTAGCTCCCGTCACTCTCCACCTCCCAAGAAGCCTGACAAATTCTACAATATACCTGAGAACTGTAAGTTTTCTATATTAATTCCCTTCTGCTAATCATGAAGTCTCAGTTTCTTCTGATAAATCTTCTGAGTTGTTGCCATCTGCTAAGCTCCTTCTGATAAGAATAGTAGAGCCATGGAAAGGTTGGGCAAGAAATTTTATACTGCTGCCACCTTGTCTGCAAGGGCCATTAATTACCAGACCCATATGACCCAGTATGTTCTGGCCCTCCTTTCCCAGGTATATAAAATGATGGTGGACCTTCCTGAATCTGATGGGAAGTCCTCTGTCCTTTCCCTGCTGGGGTCCACTTTCCAGGGTGCTCATCCCTTGATGAAATGCAGCTGATGCTCTTATAGGGCTGCTGCCTTTGGGTCAGTTATGAGGCATTGTTCTTGCCTAAGTCTTCAGGCTTTACTGATGAGATTAAGGCCAAGCTTTTGGATGTCTCTGTAGATAACAGAAATATTTTTGGAATAGCTGCTGCTGACTTAAGTCCTTCCAGGATAAGGGTAAGGCCTTGCAGGAACTAAAACAATTTTTCTCTCTCTCATTTTACAAGGTGCCTGATCACCTAAAATATTTATACAAGACGACACTAAGCCTTTCCCCAGTGTTAATGCCCTACTTGTGGACAAAGGTAATATAGCTATTGATAGATGGGGAAAGAAGGTTTAAACCTCTATTACCCTTGCCTTTAGGCCATTAACTACCAGTCTCAGATAACAAAGTACTTGATCTCTTTCCTGCATTCCGTAAACAAAGTTATACTTGACCCTTCTACAGCAGAGTCTAAGCATCAAATACAGAGCTTAATATTGCAGGCAGCTGAAATTGCCAGACACAGCATTAAGTGCAGTTATGATGCTGTGGATGCATCTTCTAGAGCAGCTGCCACTTGATCTGTTATTTGTAGTATGCATGACTTTGCAGTCAGCCTACCCCTTAGGATTTCAAATAAAAAAATGTAGATTCTCCCTTGGACAAAGACCTACTGTTTGGCCCTCAGGCTGCCAGTCTGTTCAAAACTCTCCAAGACCAAGGTAAGACCATTGCAGACAGATTCTACTCTCCTCAGTTCCTAGATACCATAGGAAATACTCATCTAAATCTATCTTCTTCATTAAAAGGGATCCTAGGACATCACAGAAATAAAGGAAAACCCCTAGGAAAATGTTCCCTGAAAACCCTGTGGGGAACCTCCAATGGTGAAGTCTCCCTTTGGAAGCAAAAATCTGACACTACCTCTTCAGCACCCCTCCCCCTGCCCTCAGTCCCATTATTCCTCTTTCCCAAAGACTGTCATTTTCCCTGGCCAGGTGGGAAGCTATTCCCATAGACAAGTGGGTCCTCTCCATCATCAATGATCATTATGCCATCTCTTGGGAAAATATTGCCCCTCTGAAATACATGCCACAACCTCCTCAAAAAAAAACAAATATCCCTTTCTGGCCTTCATTATTCAAGACATCTTAATCAGGGCACCATCAAACAAGTCCCAAAGGACTTCATGGGAAAAGGGTTTTACTGCAGACTTTTTCCAGTCCCAAGGAAAGAAGGGCAGTGGAAACCCATACTAGACCTCTCTCTCTCTCTCTCTGTTTCTTCTGAACATTTATTTGTAGGTAACATCTTTCAAAATGCTTTTTCTTCACACTGTTTTGCCTTTCATCCTCCCCATGCTTTCTTAGTATCATTAGATCTGAAAGACACCTTTTTACACATACTCATTTGTCTTTCTTGCAAAACATTCATTTTTTTCTC
The DNA here is from genome assembly GCF_019279795.1 of Protopterus annectens. Taxonomy (NCBI): domain Eukaryota; kingdom Metazoa; phylum Chordata; order Ceratodontiformes; family Protopteridae; genus Protopterus; species Protopterus annectens. The sequence continues at coordinate 508,350,695 of NC_056746.1, read as the reverse complement.
TAGCTTGCATTTTCAGTTTAGTGTTCTACCTTTTGGTTTTCCCACAGCTCTGTGTGTTCACAAAGAGTCTAGCTCCAGTAAGAGCTTTCTTTCACTCTCAGGGAATCCAAATTTCCCCTACCTGGCTGACCTAAAGATTCAGGCTCTTTCTCCAAAAATAATTCTTCAGTATCTGCTCTTCATCCTACAACTTCTGATAAGTTTGGGTTTCACTCTAAACTATGAAAAATCCCACATGGTCCCTACACAAGATCTGGTTTTCCTGGACTGCAGATTGGATGAAAAGATAATTCATGCCTTCTTCGCCAGGCAAAAGTTCACAATCTGCCCATTTTTTTCAAAAATCTCTCCTCTGCAATATATTACTCAACAAGGGATGTGTTCAGAACTTTGGGACTCATGGCAGCCACCATCTCTGTGCTCCCTGTGGCGAGATCTCACATGAGAAAAATCCAATGGTACCTGAAATCTGTGTAGTCCCAGAACTGCCATCCTTTGGACATCTTGATGCACTCCTCTCTTTGAAAAAGGAGCTACATTGGTGGATAGGATAGATCATCCTCAACCTAAGACTGCCATTCACACCACCTCCACCTCTTCAACAGGTTCACACAGATACCTCAGACAGATGTGGTGTTATGGATAGGATCACGCTGAGTGCAAGGGGAATGGCAGCCTCAGTTCCTGAAGGAACATATCAGTCTGAAGGAAAAGAGGGCTCTTCTGTAAGCTGTTCAGGTTTTTGCCCACCAGTGGAAGATCTGGGACACTCAGACAACACCACATTCATGTGGTACATAAACAGGGAGGCAATAGGTCTTACCAACTGTGCAGGTTAGCACAGGAGGCATAGAACTTGGCAACCCAAATGAATGTACTCACAGCCACTTACATCCATTTTTCAGGACAATGAGCTATCAGATTCCCTAAGCTGCTTCCTGGAGGACCCCAAAAATGGACATTGAACAGAAAGATTTTCCAGACAATCAACCTTCAGTGAAGTACTCCTAAAATAGACTTCTTTACATCACCAACCAGCCATCAACTCCTCCAGTTCTGCACCAGAGACCCTTGTCCCACAACCCGTAGAACAGATGCCCTTTCCTTCCAATGGACAGGGAAGGTTCTCTATGCTTTTCCTCCTCTGCTTCCTCTTCCAAAAAAGTTTCTCAAGGCACAAAAGGAAGCACCCAAACTCTTCTTACTGGCACCATTTTGGCAGAATTGGCATCTGTTTCCTTTGCTATTTCACCCGACAAAGGAAAATTACAAGGAAAATTCCTCTTCAACAAGACTTGATTACTCAACAAAAAAGAATTGCTGCTCCACCCAAATCTTCTGCCTCTCACTTGACCATATGGATGATAGGATTTCAATTCCTCAAAGACACCTCTTCTCTGATGAAGTTGTTTAAGTCCTACAAGAGGCCAAGAAACCCACTACTAGAAAATCTTACACTGCTAAATGGAAAAAAAATCCTATTAGTGCCACATTGTCAGTACCCAGTCTTATAGCATGTTCCTGCTGTATTGCAATATCTCTGTGAACTTCCATCAGGTTTGGCCTACTCTTCTATAAAACTATAAAAGCTCACCTGTCAGCTGTCAATGTCTACCTCCCTATTAGCCCTCCACTTATGGCTAGGTGGAGGTTAAGCTTTTCCTCGGGGGGAGTCCTGCATCTTTACCCACCAAGGAAACCCATCTCTCCCCATTGGGATCTTAATTGTGTGCTTTTGAATGAGCACCTTCCACTTCTCTAAAATTCTATACTTGGAACACTATCCATCCATTGGCTCTCACCTCTGCTAGGAGAGTTTCTGAGTTACAAGCTGTCATGACCATTCCCTCTTTTCTTATTTTTCACAAGGGCAAGGTGACTCTCAGGGCTCATAAATCCTTCATGCCTAAGGTAGTGAATGAGCTGTCCCTCAGTCACCCCAATCAAGCTATTCATCTTTGCACTTTCTTCCCCAATCCACAAAACAGGCGGGGAAGGATCTTACATTCTCTGGACATTCACAGGTAGTTCAGATTTTATCTGGATAAAACTAAATCCTTCAGAAAAACTAACCATCTGTTTGTATCATTTATGAGGCCTAAGCTGGGCCAGCCAGTTTCCAAAAAAACTATTGTAGCTTGGCTTTATAAGGCTATCTTTTCCACTCTCGCATTATAGTAAAACCTTGCCTTCATGTCCTAAAGCAAATCCCACTAGGGCAGTGACTTCCTCTGGGGTATTTCACAAATGAATAGACTCCAGGCCTGTCTTACAGGCTGCCACTTAGTCCGCTGTATACACCTTTACCAAACACTACAAAAGTGATGCTTTCTTCAGGTCTAGGGCAACCTTTGCTTTGTCAGTTCTGTCTGTACTGCTGGACAACACTTTTTACTCAGTAGCCAACCACCATTCTTTCCTCTTTTAGCTTTGGGAATCACCCATATGCCAGGAATACTGCAACAATGACTTCAGTCAAGATATAGTACATAGTATAGCTGAGTAAGAACTTGCCAGGACAGTACATGTCCTATTGATCACTGTTGCAGTATTCCATCCCACCACCCATTCCCTCTTCCCTACTTCACTTCAACCTTGATATCCCCCCCTGCTTTAGCTTTTGCTCTGTTACATGGGAATGGGTGGGTTTTCTTACCTATTCAAGCTAAACCCGTCCTAGATGACCATTCTCCTCTCTCAATAGTCTTCAGACCATTGGCTTGAGGATCCAGGCTCATAAATCTGTCTTTATCCCCCAGTGCATTTGAGCTGAGGCCATGCTTCAGATGTACAACCTAGGGAAGGTAATGCTTTGGTACTCTGGTTAGACATTAGAGGTGACAACTCATATGTCAAGAATACTGCAACAATCATCAGAAGGACAACTACTGTTATGGTAAGTTCTTACACAACTTAACTAATTTCTATTGAGAAAAAAATCATCACTGTTTAAGGTCCAGGAAAAGCTCACATCGCAAGGTGATTGGAGCCATTTGCTCTGTTCCTGTTACTGTGGCCATAAACACAATGCGTTTCTGGGGATGTACATCTCTTTTATGGTATAATGTCATGGCTGCCTTGTTTCCCTTTTTCTGGGGCCACAAACTTAGTGAACCTTTGGGATTTCATGTGTTTAACTTGGAACATGCAAAACTAAGTCTGATACCAATGACTGAAAGCTAAGCTATCTTGTATCTATTTTTCTAGAAAATCTAATGTAACACTTTTCTGATGAAGAAGAAATTGATTATTGCAGTATGTGTTTAAAATAAGACAAAGAAAACAGGTTAGGTAATGTCACAGAGAGAAAATTTCAGACACTATCCAGATTATCAAAGTACTTCTGAATACTAATTCTAAGAAAATGCAAAGATAACGGGACATAATTGGATTAAAAAGAATTTTTATGGCATCTGATGCCAAAAGATACCTCTCACTTCTTTCCAAGATGGCTGCACACTGATCAACAACTTCATTTTAGCTCTCTCAGTATGAAAAAAAGAACTGATTGATAACAGCAAGTAATTCTGCCTATTTTAGTAAAATTAATTTACTGGTTAGTAAGTACACTGCCTTGATGCCAGCAAAGAAGAAACCTAGCCTGAAAGAAAATCAGATATAATACATGAAGAGAAAACACTGACTGGGAATAATTCTGCAGCTGTTCAGCATAAAGCAATTCAGGCTCTGGCTTTGGTACAATAGATGGCATCCAATAATTTACAGGAAAAATAAGTCAAATATGCTCATAGTTGATTAAAATAAATGAATCATTGAAAGAGTATATCAACTCAAGAAACAAAAGGCAGGAAAAATGGAAGAATCTTGAAACAGCTACTCAGAAGAACTGATAAAAATGCAAAAATAAGAGGTCAAAATGAAGAAAAGGCTGGATAAGTATGAGAAGAAAAACTGTTTCAAAAAATGGTAGTATTAGAAGAAAAGAGCACAGAGAGAAAACCTGAGATTTTTTTGCTGTACCAGAGAAACTGAAAGGAACAGACTGTATTAATTTTATAAAAGCACAAATAAGTAACTGGACTTTTATTCCACAACAGGATTTGTTAATTAAAAGGGCACATTATATGTATGCTCTAAACCTGGCCATGAGTAAGAAGCTAGGACCTCCATTAATAAAGATGCAATCATACAAGCAGAAAAAGTTGATCCTAACAAAACTGTGACAGAAGGGCAAAATATTAAAAATTGGAGAAATTAGAGTGTTTGTGGAAAATGATTCTTCACTGTACACCAGGCAGAAGAGAAAAATTTTATCCCAGCAATCAGGAAATGATGAAAGACAGGTGTGAGATTCAAGTTGTTGTATCCAGCCATCGTCAGAATATTTTTACTGGAAACTCAAAGTGATTTTTGATGCAGAACAGGTTAAGGAGGAAATACAAAAGTTTGTCCAATAAGGGGTGAGTTATCAAACAGAAGGGAACTCTGCTTCTCATTCTTCTGAGAGACTTTGTCAGTGAAACCTTTTCTGGTGTTCTAAAGGAAAATACCTGATAGAAGAAGTCATTAACTTGACTAGAAGAATTGGTAGTACCTTGGACTTAAACCAGAGTCTGGATTTAGAAATGGAGATGAACAGGAAGAAGACCAGCAACACAAATTAGCAAATAAATATGAGACTATAAAGCATCAATCACATTTATGAAATATGGCCTTACAAGAAAAAGTGGCTGAGAAAGATTGGATTTTTGTTGACTTTGTTAAGCTTGTTGGGGAACTGACGGGCATATGCTCCACTTCATGCTATTAATGTTTGGAAGCACACTAAAAGGCAAAAGAGGGAGAAAGATGGAAAAAGTAACTGTAAGTAAAAAAAAAAGTTTTGTGCTTAAAAGTATTTATATCAAATGTTTTATAAGTTGTGTGTTACATAGCAAAACATTTTCAGTGATTACTGTATGTGATAAAGATACTAAAGTAAACAGGTGTTTTTTCCTCATTCTTAGTTTTAAGAAATGTAGGCATTACATTGTAAAAAAGAGGAGAAAGGCTAGACAAAAGCACATTTAAGGCAATAGGTTGTAATCTTGGGCTGTTGGGATGAAGGATGGGGTGTAAAAGTTCACTGATTATAATATATGTAGAACTGAAATATTTTATTTTACTTTTGAATAAATTAATATGTGGATTAATATTCTTGCGTAATTTCATTTTATTTAAAAATAGCCAGTGCGCATTTTCTTTGAGCTAAAAGTTAATATTTTTTGAAAACATACACGTTTTTCATATCTGAGAGAGGGGAGTAAAGTTAAGGCAAGAATAGACAGCAATTAGTGTTAAGTAGGACCACAGACTGTAGCATATGACATATTAATGGATAACCTTAATTTTATGTTAATTAATGCCTGTGGATGCTGCTGTCAATTTGGGACAATTGTTACTATTGGGAGGATTACACTTCATTCTTTGAAGATGTACATAGTTGTGTTTTTTTTTTAAGTTAATATGGTATGGCGATATTAAGGAGTGTTTTTTAATGTTTTTATTAAACAAAAGGTCTTGTAAAGTATGTCATAGGTTCAAATGGATATGACAAGACACAAATGTATAAAAGTTCAACCTGCCACACATTAGTCAGTGCATGTAACACCAAAGCTCAAACATTTAAAAAGTTGTCATATATAATAGATGGAAATAACTTCTTAGCATAATGGCTATACTAAACATATTATTTGGAATGTGAATGGCATCACAGGTATAGACAAAAAAGGAAAGAGTTTTGAATTATATTAAGAAATACAGAGTGCAAATAGTAATGCTACAGGAGACGCACCAAAAGAAATGAACATGTGACTCTGATAAAGAAAGGATTTCAGGCGGGATATTCAGCAGAGAATCAAGGACAAAGGAAAGGGGAGTACTTGTACTAATTGCTAGAGGAGCTGCAATAGTGATAGTAGCGAAAAAAGATAGCAATGATAGATTTGTGGTTACAAGGGGCTGCTAGCAAGGGAGAAGGATTATGCTTACATGTATTTATATTCTATCTAAAACTGTTATTATGGAGCTTAAGAAAATATTGAGAGGAATAGTCAACTTTCAGGAGGAAATATTACTTATAGGTGAGGACTAGAACTTGGTTTGCAACAGTGAAGATGTAACTGGTGGATTAATAAGGGAACATATAACAAAAAAGTGTAGACTTCTGAAGAAATTTATGAAAATACTGAGTATGGAAGACATGAATTCAGTAGTTGGAACTTGGAGAGAATTAACATACTATGTCTTAAGGTACATTAACTGTGCTGTACTAGAAAGAAATTATATTTCACTGGAACATGTGCATTGAATTGAAAGCTTCAATACACATCCAATAACTAGTTCAGATTATGTGCCATTAACAATTAGTGTTTTGTCACACTAGCCTCACTTACCTTTTTCACCACTGTATCTGGTACAGAAAAGTGCTGTTTGCACCCTTATTCTATCCGTGATTTTTTTTAACTTCAAACTGGGGGAAAAAAACAACAAAAGCAAAAGCCTTTCAACATTTGTTTTTTCCGTACTGATGCCACTGAGAAGTAAAAGTGACCTTTAACCTCAGTGACATCAACTCAGGAAAAACATAGGATGCATCCATAGACTTTAATGGACAATTACTGTGCATGTGCAGACACACACCCATCAAAGTCTATGGATCCCTGCCTGACATGACGTCACTAGGGAAAATACTACATTTCTTTTGGACATGGTTTCAAAAAAAAAGTTATGAATATTTTATTGAAACAACACCCAGATAAATAATTGTAGACTCTGGGAAAATGCATTGCAGCACTTGACTCACCAGATGCTGAGATGCAGTACCACACTGTTACAAAACGCATGATAAAAATGCAGGGTAATGCAGTGACACTGGCACCTTTACCCCTTCCTGTTAAAAAGAGGAATTTAAGGAATGGGAAGTGGAAATTATTTGAGAGTCATTAGGGAAGATAGAATTTTTTTCAGAAATTATAGCTAGTGAGTGGGATAAAATGAAAGCGGAGTGTAAAAATAGGGTAGAAATAGGTTCATAGGTAAGTACTAGGCTATCTTCCCAAGGGCATTTATAAGCCTAGCCAGAATGTGTTGGCTTTTGCCACCCCCTTAGATTAGTTCCCTGTGCCTCTGTCCAGTAGAGCCATTAGTTCCCTGCCCCACTGTCTAGCAGAGCCACTGCAGTGATCCCCGGGGTAAATTTTCTGTTTCCCATCCACCCGTCAAGGTTTCTCTTGAAGAGTGTTAGTGAGAGGCGCTGCCTGATGTATATTGGAATCCTGTACCAAAGCATGGGGAGTCTCTGGGAGAGGAATTTATCCCTCCAGCATGTCCTATTTATCATTGTGGTGAGGGTTATATCTCTAGAGCGTGTGGCTCTCTGGGATTTGTTTTTTTTTTAGGTGGAGCATGTCCATCAATTCTGGGTTGGACATGACCTTGTATGTCAGGCAGAGATCACCTCTGAGTAAGCGGTATGCAACCAAGTACAGCTGGAGTTTCTTGAGTCGGGCTGCATAGAGCATCTGTTTGAGGCCAGTAATCCTCTTAATGAGGTACTTTTGTGGTCTTTCCAGCTGTTGCAGGTGTCATGTAAGGTACATCCCAAATGGGGCATTGTATTCTATGATGAGTCTAATGAGTGATGAGTAGAGAGGCACAATAACCTCTTTTGATCTAGATGCAAACCCTTTTGTAATTAGGTGGGCCACATAGAAGGATTTTCTAACCACCTTGGGAATATGATTATCAAAGGAGAGATTACTATCTACTTCGGTCCCCAGATCCCTTATTACATTTTCTGTATTTAGGGGACTACCACCTATGTGGTAGTTTGCGGGTACTTTATTTTTTCCAAAGGGGATGACTATGCACTTTTTGGCATTTAGCTTGAGGCCATGACTTTGACACCAGGTATCCATCTCAGTGAGACCCTTCTGGAGGGTGTCTGTATCAGCTGGAGAATCAATTATGGCCCGTAGTTTGAAGTCATCTGTGAACTTGGTCAGCCATAGTCCTCCTATGCTTGCCTGTACTGCTGAGAAGTATATACCGAATAGGAGGGGTCCTAGGACTGAGCCCTGGGGGACGCCACTTGTAACTGGTTTAGAGTCGGGCATAGAGCCTGCAACTCTCACCATGTGGGTTCTATCCATGAACCAGTTAGCAACCCATCTCATGATGTAGGGGTTTATGTTCAAGCTGGTGAGCTTGTCTATAATACTAGAATGGGGAATGGTGTCAAAAGCCTTTGCAAGGTCTAGATAGGCTGTGTGGACCTCCTTTCCCTCATCTAATGCCTTGGTAGCTGTCTCAAAGAAGTCCACCAGGTTTAGGAGGCATGATCTGCCCTTAACAAAGCCAAATTGGGTAGGGTCCAAGGTTTGGAGGTTCCCAAATGTCTCTGTTAATGAGTTCCATGATGATGTGCTCCATAGCCTTGCAGACCAGGCTAGTCAGGCTTATAGGGCGATAGTTCCCAGGGTCCGTTGTGGCTCCATCTTTGTGGAGTGGGATAACTGTTGCTGTGCACCACTCTGTGGGTACATTGCCTGTAGAGAGACTGAGTTTGAACGGTGTTTAGGTGAGGGGTTAGTTCATTTTGGAGCTCTTGTAAGACACAGCCTGGGACACCGTCCAGTCTCATTGAAGCTGTGTTTTTGGCTTTGGATAGAGCTGTTTTAACCTGTGTGTTGGTGATTGATGGAGCCCTACATTTTTCTGGTATGGTTATGGACCCTTTAGGGGGTGAGAGGGGGTGAAGTTTGCACTAAACCTGTCTGCCAGAATGTTGGCAATATCAGTCAGTTCAGTGTATTTTGTGCCATTCTGCACTAACTCAGAGCAGATCTGAGAGTTTACACTTAGGTTCTTGACATAGCTAAAAAACGCTTTGTGGTTATCTTTGGAGTCATTGGCAATTTTTCTTTCAAAACTAGCCTTGGATGATTTAATGAGGGATCATAGTTTCTTGCTGATACTGATCAGGGATGTCTTTCCTTCTTGGGATTTTACTCTTTTCTGTACTAGTTTCCTCCTCCTGTTGTACAGCTTGTTTATGGCAGGGGTCTACCAGACTGGTTTCCTTTTCTTGGAGGAGTGAGTCTTGGTTTTACTTGGGATATCACGATCCGTGCATTCCTGCAGATGCTCATAGAGTGTCTTTGTAAAGGTTTCAGCAGCTTGGACAGCATTGTCCTTTAGCATGGGGGCTGTGAACCTTTCCACCTCGGTCTTAATTAATGTGAAGTTTGCTTTTGAAAAGTTTTTCACAGTGGTTTCCTTGATTTGGGGTGGGGGTGGAATGTGGATATCCAGAGTGATTAGTCTATGGTCTGATCTAACCAGTGAGGGGTTGACCTCCAGTGTGGAATGCCGGTCGCCCATGTTGGTGATGACCAGGTCCAATATGTTGCTCCCTCTGGTGGGGATGTTGACCAGTTGATCCAGGGCATTCAAGTTTATAAATTCTAGGAAGCGTTGGGCAAGGGAGTTAGTACTTGAGTAGTTTTCCCAGTTTATGTTTGGATAATTTAAATCACCCAGTATTAGGGTGTTGGTAGGACCTTCATATTTCCCAGTGTCTCCAGAAATGCGGAATGGGGGTCCTGGGTCATGATGGGTGATCTGTAGCAAGCTACAATTTGGATTGCAGTTTTGCCCATTGTTAGTTGCACATGGATGATCTCTGATGCATTGTGCTGCGCCACTAACCTGGAGATGTGGGTATCCTTGATGAATATGGATACACCCTTGCCTTTTGTGTTTCGGTCCTGGTTCTGCGGCTGAAAGGTATGGTATGAGTTATAGCCTAGTAGTGCTGTGGTGCTCTCAGGAGCCTTAAACCAGATTTCTGTTACTGCACAGATGTCGATGTTCTCCATACTGAGGAGTGCCTTGAGTCCGTGCATTTTGAGGTTTAGACTTCTGGCATTGAGTAGCATTACCCTCAGTTTTTGGTTACTTGTGCTATTTGTGGTGGTGGGTTTGTCTTTTGAGCTTTGCCTAACAAAGGCACTATGGGGGCAGCAAGAGCCTTGGCCAGTATTCAAAAGCCTAAGGGTGAAACGTGCAAGCCATCTCTTGCGAAGCAACGTGGCTTGTCGAGCATGCCATCCCAGGTGGACAGATACTGGATCCCCTTTGATTGACACCAGAAACTTAGCCAATTGTTGAAATTGATCATTTTTTCTTTATACTGTGGCATCATTCTTGGTGAGGGCAGGATGCTACTCAGGGTCAGGGTCATACTGGTCTGGGCTACATGATCAGAGAGCTCTTCCATGTCTCTTTTCATGTAGTCCAGAGAGGTACGTCTGAGGTCATTCACACCAACATGGACAATGACAGAATCGTATTTGTACTTGTTCTGGAGTGACCTGAGTGCTTGTGTTATGTGGCGGATCCTGGCACCCGACAGGCAGCTAACTGTAACCTTCTCCTTGTCCAGCCTAGTTAGTTGGACATCAGTGTGCTTGACTATAGAGTCGCCTGTTACTAGTGTGTTGGGTATGTTATTTTGCCTTAAGGGTTGTGATTGTGTGGCACACTGATTATGTGAAGTATGTGTTTTATGGTTGGTGATAGGGTGTGAAGGTTGCTTGGATGTCTGATTTGGAGGTCTCTGTTGCTTTTGCAGATTTTTATTTAGAGCCTCCGTGTATGTTTTCATGTATTCATGTGTGTTATTTGCCAGTGTTGGTTTATTAGGTCTATGTGAGACTGGTGATGTGTTGCAAGTATTACCCTTCTCCTCTTGGCTGTCAGTTCCAGTCTTGGGTTGAGAGAGCTTTGCCTCCAGTTTGGCTGTATAATTGCATCTCTCGCATATATTAGTGTTTGGTGGTAGGAGGAGAGGGTTGTCTGTGTACATGAGGCAGTTGTAACATTGCCTCAAAATGCCCAGATTCACCAGTTGGACTGGAGATTACACCAGAAACTGCCCTTTGGACATGCCTGCATAGGTAGAGTAAGCTGTTTTTCTGATTGGCTGGTGGGGAAGAATAGAGAGCCTTGTCCTTTTGGACAGTATGGGGGGGGGTCTACTGCTAGGGTTAATTAGTGCTTGCTATGAGTTTTAAGCAAGTGCTTGACTGTGAAATCAATGGATTGAGTGCTAAAGTTGAAGGTTTGTCTAGTTCCATGGGAAAAATTGAAGAGTAGACTTCGTGGAGCTGAGATTAGTTTGACTCTAGCTAACCGGCACTGCCCGGTGCACAAAACCATGCAAATGCAGTTTTTATAGCAGGGAAGTTTGAGAGAAATTAGCCCAAAATGGCCGATAAACTACTAACGTCTGGGCTGAAACCACTCCTCCAGGGCAGATAGAGTGCTCAAAGCTCCCCTTTCTCACAGGTGAACAGAGAAACTTTTCCAATCCAAGTAATATCTATCTCTATATATTAGTGTTGTGGGTAGGGGGAGAGGGTTGTCTGTGTACTCAGCAGATAGAGTGCTCAAAGCTCCCCTTTCTCACAGGTGAACAGAGAAACTTCCTTTTATCCAAGTAAGGTATGGGCAACACATAAACTTGTAACAAAGCCCTGGATTCAGCAATAACCTGAAAACTGGACTTTACTAGTTCAGAAAGGCAGGAAAAAGTATATATATTTTTTTCAGAAAATAGAGCAGATACAATCAAAATTAGCCCAAAATGGCCAATAAACTACTAACTTCTGGGCTGAAACCACTCCTCCAGGGACAGATAGGCTGCTCAAAGCTCCCCTCTCTCACAGGTGAACAGAGAAACTTCCTTCTATCCAATTAAAGTATGGGCAACACAGAAACTTGTAACACAGCCCTGGATTCAGCAATAACCTGAAAACTGGACTATACTAGTTCAAAAGGGCGGGAAACAAGTATATATATATTTTTTTCAGAAAATAGAGCAGATACAATCAAAACAACACCTTAAATGCACAGAAAAGGCTATTACACTTTAGTGTGTAGCCTACAACAGTTAGATTATTTAAACACAAAAATGACTTAATTCAAGTGCAGGCAGCAAATAAGTACAATATGTAATAATAACAAACTTTTTAAATCACAGATTCGCTAAAAAAAAATGACGTTTTAGGCAGAATTAGTTAAGACAGCAAGAAAAGCAGAAAAATGATACTTATCAACTCCAAAGTCTCTCTTTTGTCTCTCTGCTGCTGTAGACTCTGCAGAACACCTGGAAGGCACTTGCTGAGTGGAATACAAGCACAAAAACTGTGCAAATTCATTTTTTATAGTAGGGAAGTGAAAGAGATAGAAATTAGCCCAAAATGGCCAGTAAACTACTAACTTCTGGGCTGAAACCACTAATCCAGGGACAGATAGGCTGCTCAAAGCTCCCCTCTCTCACAGGTGAACAGAGAAACTTCCTTCTATCCAAGTAAGATATGGGCAACACAGAAACTTACAACACAGCCCTGGACTCAGCAGTGACCTGAAAATTGGACTATACTAGTTCAGAAAGGTGGGGGCTGCTCAAAGCTCCCCTCTCACAGGTGAACAATGAAACTTCCTTCTATCCAAGTAAGGTATGGGCAACACAGAAACTTACAACACAGCCCTGGATTCAGCAGTGACCTGAAAACTCGACTATACTAGTTCAGAAAGGTGGGAAACAAGTGTATATATATATATATATATATATATATATATATATATATATATATATATATATATATATATATACTTTTTTCAGAAAATAGAGCAGATATCAAAACAACACTTTACCCAATTAACCAGTTAAAAAGCTCAAAACTGAGCCCTGTTCCAGCAGTCTTCAATCAGACAAGTTCTAACTGCAGACTCTTGCCACTAGGGTACAGAGAAATCTTCTCCAAAAAAGACGGCCTGGATCAGTGCACAAGTTATACAAACAAAGCTAGATCCAGCAGGCCTGTATCTAGTCTATGCTACAGCAAACAAGGCATACCAATTTCATAAAGAAACAGTTCAAGTAAGCATGCATAATAAGCCTTTAACCAGAAATTCCCTGCTTAGAAGGGCAGAATCTAGCCTCTCCTCCCATAAGAGTGCAGATCACAAACCTTCTTAATGTAAAATATCTGGCCTGAAGCCCAAGTGCTTAACCCAGAACTAATACACTTTTAGAATAACAGACACAGAGCCTTCAATCAGCAGTTCCCAACTTAGAAGGATGTACGCTACCTGTCCTGCCACAACAGTGCAGACCACAAATCTTCTTAATGTAAAACAGCTGTTTGAAGCCCAAGTGCTTAAACCAAAGGCCTTAGAATAAAAGTTACAATTTAATCAGTCTACTAACAAGCAGTAATAAAGGCAGCAGAATGAATTCAATTGAGTACTTTTAAGAAGAGACATAAGCAAAATAAGGTAATAAAGTAGGAAGAAACACAAATACAGTAAAGCAGCTGAAGTGGAATTTTTTTTTGTAGAGTGAGGAAACAGAGCAGATTAAGATACTATAGGGGAATGTCCTTCCCAGGTGCTCTCTCTGTACACAGCAGAGGAGAGGGGACTGGTAGGAGTATCTGAAATCAAAATACGATCTTACTGTACTCAGTTGAGTGAGCAAATGAGATGGGTTCAGGAGGAGTGTGCAGAAACAGATTTACAGCAGGGGCGGACAATTCCAAAGCCACCAAAATTAACACCACAACAGGAAAGGGGGGATAACTGCACAGACACACAGTACACCATTCAGAAACGCACAATTAGGAAACAGAAAAAATGAAAATACAGTACTTTTAAAACTGCAAGTTTGTACTTAACAGAATACTAAAATACACTACTGCAAGTTTCACTTAGCTTCAGCTTCTAATGCAGATGTTTGTAACCAAGCAAGTCTCTCAGGAGTTGAGCATAAAATGAGATAATAGCATAGTTGAGCATAAAATAGAGAAAGAGATATGGTTAAGAAGTAACAAAAATTATTTAGAGGGCCTGGCAAAGGTTAAACTATTGCAGGATTAGACAAATCTCACAGAACAGGAAGAGGCGAAAATGCAGAGTGCTAAAGAGAAAGTAAGGGAGTATCTGGATAATATGCATGAGTTTAGAAAAATTGTTTAAGCAACTGTTTTTTGATAACTCCAGAGCACAAAAACTTTTACCCCAGTGATATGGGCAACAGAAAGTAGAAAGGGTTGTTCCTAAACTTAGGAATTCTGTAACAAGAAAAATAACCAAAGATCCTGCAGAGGAATTTGAGGTATTTTGAAAATGTTATGAAATTTTGCATAAAGCAGAGGAATGTGGAAATCAAGAAAACACACAAATAGAAATATTTATGGAAGACTTAGTTATGCCAAGGTTAGAGGTAGATGGGGCTCAAAAATTAACAATTAAGATAGGAGGATATGAGATAAAAATGGTGTGTATAATTAATCTGCAGGAAAGTCTGCAGAAATAGATGGTATTCCTGTAGAAGTTTGAAATCTAGAAGAGAAGAAAATGATAATAATCTGGAAGGTTTTAACAGTATTTTAAAAGGAGGAGAAGTACCAACATCCTAGAAGAAAGCTTTGGTGGCTGTAATACCTAAAAATTGTAAAGACCTATCAGAACCAGCTTCATATAGGCCCTTTTCAATTTTAAGTCCTGATTATAAAGTGTTTGTCTATAACAGCTAAAAAATGGCAAATGTGTTGCCAAAATTGATAGATATAGATCAATTAGGTTTTGTGGAGGGAAGGCAAACATTTGACAACATTAATAAAGCAATGATGATCCAGAGGGAATAAAATGTAAGAAAATACTGCTGTTGTTGGGTTTTGATGCAGAGAAAACATTCAACAGACTAAGCTGTGATTTTGAGTAGGGAACGGAATCATATGCCTTCCTTGATATAATAATAAAGTCAATTAGGAGGATATGTGAGGGATCAGAGGCAAAAATTAAAGTGGGGGAGTTCCTCTCTGTTGAGTCTGAACAGAGGAACCATGTAGGGATGTCCTCTTTCCCTTTTGTTATTTGCATTTTATTTAGAGCCTTTAGCAAAGAAAGTGGGGTCTATATCATATCATGAAATGCTTAATTTATCGAACACCTAATCTCCAAACTATCTATTCACAGAATGATCTATTCATCAAACTGGAAATCATTGAAATGTTTTAGTTGGCCAACACAGTTAAAGATAAACTTTTTACATTTTTGCAGGGGGTGGGGTGAGGGTGGCTGTGCCCCCCTGTACCCCTCCACACCCTCTTTAAATTAAATATATCAACTCCGAGATCACACTACAATGAGGTAATGGGTAAATCACAGCCAGTCAGCATGTCACTCACACAATGTTTTTTTTAGGAAGGTCAAATAAAATCTTTCAGTGATTTTCAGTTCAATTCTTAGATTAGAATGAATAGTGAATAGGTAGTTCGGTGATTTGTTTGATAAATTAAGTGTTTGACGATATGATATAGACCCAGACAATAATGGACTCAAAAATGCAGGGATATAATTGGTATGGTAATCTAGAAAAGTTGACTTTATTTGTAAACAATATTATTTTGTTCCTGAAAAAAAAAACAGGAAAGGACATTTCATTGTTGTGGAACATTCTGAGACAGTTTCAAGTCTTTTTGGGATATAAAATTAATAAAGGCAAAACAAAGGCTATAGCTGTAAACTATGCACCCACACATGAACTGGTTTAGCAATATCCTATTATGGGGACATGATAAAATGAAATATTTAGGAGTATGGGTTAAAAAGGATTTTGTTATGTTAGCTAAGGATGTCTGAGAAGAGACTAAACAAAAGATAATACAAAAACTGAGAAACCCGAAGCTCTTATTTATGGATATGGATAGAAAGATTCAAGCAGTGAACATGTCTTTATTCCCTTTAGTTTTATATATAGGTCAAGCATATTTTCATCAACTAGAGGAGAAGTTTTGGATAGTAATTAATATAGAGTTAAAAGATGTTATCTGGGAAGGGAAGAGGACAAATGTCATGTGGGATACGCTGATCCTTCCAATAGAACAAGGTGGTTTAGGCTTACCTGGTTTGAAGGGATATTTTAGATCTACACAGTTAAGGGATAACATAAGCAAAAAGCTATAATTCAAAGGGGAAAGGTATGAAGTTGAAGCAGGACAGAAATTCAAGAAATAAGGAGAAGAGAGTGGGAGTTTGGATGCAGATCCTTAAGGAATATAACAACAACCATACAGAATATTATATTCATAAAGTTGCAGAAAGTATTCTATGAATTAAGCCAACAGGAGAATAGAGAAAGGAGATTCTGCAATAGGGATGACTGCAATTAGGGGTATAGAAAATAGTCAAGAGGGTGTTCTAATTTACTGGAGAAAATGGGCAAAGGAACCAAGGTATTGGGAAGAAATAACTGTTGATTGAAGGTAATAGAGTGGGAAGAGGCCAAGAAGACTTTGGACTGCAGGCTAGTGACTGCCTTTCCTACTGGGGATTGATGTAAGAGTATAGGCAAACAGAAAGGGACAGGGGAATCATAGACCTGCTTTGCTAGAGCTTTTAGTTGAATGTAAAATGGATGCTGCCGTTTAAAAGGGATAAATAGTAGGGCATGTAAAATATTGCATGAAGACTGTAGGAATACATCAGAAGAGGTTAGAAAACATTGGAAAGAGAGATTGGATAAGCACTTTACAAGGAAACAATGGGAGGACATGTGTATGGATCCCAAATATGCAACAAAGTCTAGAAAATTTAGAATTTTTGCTTTGAAGTATTTGCATAGGTATTTTATAGCCTAGGCAGTCTCCAAAGAATTTCTCCTCGGGTAGATGCCAAATGTTGGAGGTGTGATGAGGAAGAAAGAGATAACTGAGAACATATGTTTTGGGAGTATAATTAGTTGACAGACTTTAAAAACTCCCTACAGAGTACTCTGTCAGAAATATTAGGTGAGCAAATGGGTGTAAGTAAGGAAATTATTTTTGAGCTGGGATACAGGATCTGAAAAGTAAGGCCTTGTTAAGTTTAATTCTGGTGGTTACCAAAAAAGAAATTACTAGAAAAACTAAAAAATGGAAATCAAAGTCTAAACAACTGCATTTGAAGTACTGAATATTGTAACAGAGATAACAGAGATACAAAAAATAGAAGTGGAATCTTTAGAAAAGGACAGAAGCAAGTTACATAGAAAAGTGGACATTGTGGGAACAATACATACAGAATAATGTTTTAGATGAGGAGTAAGGTGTAAAGGAAGGCAGAAATCGATCAATTTATGTAATGTTGGACTGATAATTGTATAGGAGAATATATGTGATGTATAAGGTTTACTATTAAAATGTCGAACGGCACTACGTCGACTGTACTATAGTCGAACACGGAAGTTCGAAAATAGTAATGTTGACGTCAAAAAAACAATCTAGGAATGGTTTTAACATGGGTCGAGGTAGGTGTTCAGTATTATTCAGAACTACAAACATCTCCCCTACCTCGACCCATGTTAAAACACAGTCCTAGATTGTTTTTTTGTTGTCGACATTACTATTTTCGAACTTCCGTGTTCGACTATAGTACAGTCGATGTAGTGCCGTTCGACATTTCAATAGTAAACCGATGTATAATGTTTGTGACTGTGAACATGATAACATTGTTTTCTTTTATATAAATGTATGTTTGCCTTTGTCTTAAAATACAGTTCAGTACAGGTGTTTAAAAAAGATAGCTTTCACTTCCTTCCAGTATCAATCCACCCAATTCTGGGTCTCTAACTGATGACATCCTGCAAAACTCTTATAGTGGTCTCTTTACATGTGCCTATTAATAGACCTAACAAAGGCATTTGACCTCATTGACCACAATCTTTACCAAAATAAACAAAATGAGATTGGTATCAGTTCAACTTCCTTACTGACTGACACTTTGGAGTTAAAATAGAATTCTCCTTTCAGATTTTACACCTGTTACCAAAGGGGCACCACAAGGATCTATTCTTGCTCCCTCCTCCTCTCCATATTCATTAACAGACTTTCTTCAGACCTCCCCATCTCCCACTTATATTTTAGGCTGATGACATGGTCATTTACCAATCAGGTCACTATCATACCAACATTCAGTACCAGCTCCTGTCAGACTTACATGAGCCCCACCAGTGGGTCATAAACCATAACGTATTTCTCAAACCCACCAAGACCAAAACTATGCTTTTGGAACTACACAGAAAGTTCAACAAACACCTGACTCATTAACTATTTTGACTTGCACAACAGTTTTCATAGAAAACTTCCGCCTTTAAATGTCTAGGATTATGGCTTTATCAGTCACAAATCTTCCATTTCCACATGGACAGTGTGAGAGCCAATATAAACTCCCTCCTCTTCAGGCCAGAATGATCTCCCCTTTTCTATACCAACCAGCCAGAGCAGCCATTGGAAAAGGAGTTCTCTTTTCCTAAATTAAATACGGACTTCCAATCTTTGCTTCTGCCTCCAAGAAAAATATTGCCACATTCAGGACTAACAATATATGCTGATTCATTACAAACTTGCCTGTCAGTGAGCATTACCTTAGAAAAAAGACAAATGGGTATCCATAAACAAAGATCTAACCTACTGTTAGGATCCCAACTCTACTAAACTACTCCAATTTACCCTCCTTGCATCTAGACTCCTCAAAAAAAAAAAAAACCCTCATACAATCTGAGACACTACTCGCAAACCACACCTGCTCTCATTATCCATAAAACCAAACTCCATAGCACTGCACATGCTTTCTCCTCTCAGGCACTTAGTCTTTGGCAGGCCCCTCACTGACCTAAAGGAAATCAACATTTATTCCAAATGTAACTCAAAAAGCACTTTTTCATTTTGCCAAAGAAAATAAGAGACTCAGAAATTCAAGGATATAATTGGTATGGTAGTCAAGAAAATATAGTTCTATCTGCAGATGATATTTTATTTTGAGGCATTTTCAGATCTTTTCAGGATACAAAATTAATGACTTTAACACAAAGGTGATAGTTGTAAATTATCTACCCACACACAAATTCATTCAGCAATATCCGTATTTATGGGGGTATGATCAAATGAAGTACTTAGGAGTATGGATTAAAATGGATTCTGTTATGGCAGTTAAGGATATGTGGGAAGAGACTAAACAAAAGATAATACAAAAACTATGAAATTGGAAACTCTTTTATATGAATATGGATAGCAAGATACAAGCAGTTAAAATGTTTTTAGTTCCTTTAATTTTATATGCAGTTCAGGGATATTTTTATCAATCAGAGGAGAAGTTGTGGTTAGTAACTAATAAAGAGCTGAAGGATTTTATCTGGGAGGGGAAGACGGCAAGAGTCAAGTGGGATAAGCTAATTCTTCCAATAGAACAAGGCAGTTTGGGATTACCCAATTTGAAGGGGTATTTCAGAGCTACACAGTTAAGACTTCTATACATATCACTAGCAGAAACCTATAATTCAAACTGGAAATGGATGATGATGAAATGGGAGGAAGCCCAAGAAACAAGTAAAGAATGGGATTTTGGATGCAGATCCTTAAGGAAAATAACAATAACCATGCAGAATGTTATAATCATAAAGTATTCTAAGAACTAAGTCAACATGGGAATGGAGAAAGGAGATTCTGCCAATAGGGTGACTGAAGTTAGGGATACAGACAATAGGCAAGAGGGAGCTAGAATTTATTGGAGACATCTGGTAAAAACAAGGTATTGGGAGCAAATAATTAGAGAGGGGAAAGGTAATAGAATGCGAAGAGGCCAAGAATTCATTTGGACTGCAGGACAGAGATTGCCTTCCCTATCAATGATTGATATCAGAGTACAGGAAAACAGAAAGAAATAGGGGGATCCTAAGTGAAAGACCAGGACTGATAGAGTTATTTATTTATTTGTTTGTTTATTTATTTTATATTTATTGAACAGATTTGTTCGACTGAGCTAAGTAGCCCTTTTTCAGTGGAGGCCAGGGGAGAAAAGCTCCACATGTTCTACAGATTATCATTTACAAAAATAAGTAAACAACAATTGGTTTACAGAAAATATTCAAAGCAACATATACATGAAAAACAAGGATTTACTACAGTAAACTAATCATTATGTCTGTCAGATTTAGAATCCTACATCATTAAGAAGGACTAACAATAGTTTTGTCACCAGACGTAAAATCTTACATTATTCAGATAAGAATGTTTGCAATGTGCTTAGGATAGAGAAGTTAATGTGAGACAAGGTCTAGAGAGTTAGGGAAAGTTACATAGGTTGGGAGCAGATAGAGGTGTGCAGTTAGGGTTGATAAGTTGTTTAAGGGGGTGGGTACAGGGGCAGGTCCATTGGCTTAACAGGTATTCTTTAGTGGTTAGTCTGAATTTACTAAGTTGCTTGAGTGACTTGATCTCTAGTGGGAGTTTGTTCCAGGCCTTGGAAGGATTATAGCTATAGAGAATACATCCTTTCTTAGTTTTAGGTTTGTGGATTTGTAGCAGATTTAGGTTAGAGCTCCAGAAGGATCTACCAGGTGAATAGTGAGAGATGACAGATGATAGGGTAGGACAGTAAGAAGCCTGATAAAGGATGGAGTGGATGATCTGGAGTTGAGGGAGAAGAAGCTGGTGAGGTAGTTCAAGCCAGCTAAGGTGTTTGAGTGAGAGACAGTGATGTGACTTGTAAGTCTAATGGGCTGCAAATTTGGCTATCTTGTTGTAGGTAGATTCAGTTTTGGCAAGGAGTGTGGAGTTGAGGTAAGTAGGAATTTGAGAGCCATATAATAGACTGGGTAGGAGGTAGGTATATGAGTTACTTTAGCTTCACTGGTGAGAAACTTTTTGTTGTGGTAGAGGAGCCCTAGTTTCTGATGAGTTTTCTTGATACAGTTGTTAATGTGTAGATCAAATTTAAGTCCTGCAGTCCAAATGACACCAAGGAGTGTAGTGCTAGTTTCCACCTTGATGTGTGTGTTATTGAGGGACAGGATTGTGAAAGTGGATTTAATGTGGTTGTAGTTTTTAGGAAGAAAAAGCAGTAGCTTGTTTTTTGAGGGGGTTAAGGATAAGCTGGTTATCAGAAAGCCAGTTTTCTACTGAGTTAAAGGAAGTCTGTGTTGTAGAGATGAGTTCAGAGGGAGAGTCAGCAATAGTGATGTCAGTAGAGTCATCAGAGTACTGTACCAGTGATGTCTGAGTACAGGAAGAATAAAGAAGATTAGTGAAGATGTTGAAAAGTAGTGGACCAAGGATGGAACCCTGAGGGACACCCATTTTAACTGGGAGAGAAGGGGAGAGTACAGATTGCCACCACTGCTTGAAATATGTCACTGAGGTAGCTGGAAAACCATGCAACAATAGCAGGGGAGAAGTTAAGGTTGGTTAGTTTGTGCAGAAGAAGAGGGTGAGAGATGGTGTTGAAAGCTTTAGAGAGATCTAAGAATAGGCAGGAGACAAGTCTGTTGTTATCTCTGGCAAGAGATATAGTATTAAGGAATGATAGTAGGGCAGTAGTAGTACTATGCTTTGGTCTAAAGCCATGTTGAGTAGGTGTGAGCATATTTTCAGAGAGTAGGTAGTGCATAACATATGTAGGCATTTTTCTAGAACTTTAGAGAGAGGATGTCAATTGGTCTAAAATTAGTGATGTCTGAGGAGTTACCTCCTTTATGCATTGGTAGAGTGAAGAATTGTTTCCATATGGAAGGGACTTTGGACTCTGAAATAGAGTGGCTGATTAAGATAGATACAGGGAGAGCAAGAGAGTCAGCAGCTAACTGAAGGAAAAGGGAAGGAATGTTGTCTGTAGAAGCTGAGCAAGGTTTGAATTTAGAAAGTAGGGATTTGATGTAGCTAGTGGGTACAGGTTTGAGGGGAAAATAATTTAATGAGAGTATAGTGGGATTTGATAGAGAGTGGTTTGAAATATTATTAAAGTTAGACAAGTTGGCACTGGGATTAAACAGTTTGGATATAGAGTCAATGAAATATGTGTTGAAGGTGGAGGCAGTATCTTTGGGAGTCTTATCAGGGCAAGGATTGGGGGAGAAGAGACAAGCAGGATGTAGTATGTGGTTTAATGAGTTCCAAAATTTGGGGGGGGGTTAGATTTCAAGGCTGAGGATGGATTATAGTAGAAGTATCTTTTATCTTTATTAATACACTTTTTGGTCTGATTTCTAAGTTCTTTGTATTTCAGTAAGTCTGCAGGGAGCTTTGTTTTGGTCCATGTTTTCCATGTTCTGTCTCTATTTTTCATTAGGATACAGGTGGAATTTGATAGCCATGGAGATAGATTTAATATGGACTGTGCAAAGTGGGGCAAGTGAGTCAAGAATACTGGAAATGTGGAATTGAAAGACAGGACAGCATTGTCAAGGGGGAGTTGGGTAAGGAAATTCCAGTTAACTTTAGAGAGGAGATTTAAAGGTTTATGGGTTGAAGTTAGTAAGCTTGCGGTATGTGATAATTCTATGCTGTTTAGTAAAGCGAGGGATGTAGCTAAGTACTTTTATTGGGGCGTGATCACAGTGTGTTGGGAAGGGTTTCAGGATTGTGATATTTAGAGGGATGAGAGACTAGAATCCATTCGATAAGGGTGCTGTGTGTATGAGAGTTGTTGGTATGGGTGGCATTAGAGTAAAGCCGTACAAGTTAATATGTAAGGAAGAACTTGGGGTACAGAGAGTTAACCAATTAATGTTGACATCACCAAGAATAATGGTTTCATTAGGAATATGTTGAGAAAAGTATGAGAGTATGTTTTCCAGCAGGGGTAAGTTATCCCCCAAGGGAATGTAGATTGCTACTATTGGGATGGTGGTATGGGTGTTAAGTACAAGGTTGGCTGTCAGTACTTCAGCAGGGGAAAAGGATGGGACAGTTTTATTAGGAGTTGACAGAGTAAGGTGGTTAGACTAAACAATGGCAACTCCACCACCCTTTTTCTTTTGGCAGTCAAGGTGTAGTGTACTATAGCCAGGAGGGAGAAAGTCTGTCATGATGTTGGCTTTTAGCCAAGTTTCTGTTAGGGTGATAATATCAGGGGTGTGGCTTGAAATCCAAGCATGAAGTTAACTAACCTTGTTTAATATACTTCGTGTTTATTGAGTAAAAGGAGATTTGTTTGTTTGGGGGGGGGACAAGGGTGTATAGGTTAGTGGGACTATAGTTATAGGTGCTGTTGTGTTGAGTGAGACCTGGATTGGGATGAATATCTCCTGCAAGTAGAAGAACATTAGGGTAGTAGTGGCAGTTATATTTGTATAACTTAAAGATAAAATATTTTGTTTTATTTTTAGGGAATGTGGTCTAGGTGGGAACATTTTTGATTTTAGGAAGAGGTGCTTCAGCAGAAAAAATAGAAGCGAAAATAGCAAATGAATGATAAGGAGATGAGATGTCCCTAGTATGAGGTATTGTAGGAACTTTGAGAATAGGAGATAACTGGATATTAAGTGAGGTGAGAGTGTGAAGGAGGAGTAATGGAGGTAGTACAAGAAAAAGAGTAGTAGAGAAAGGCATGATTGGTAAGAGTATTGAGTGCTAGAGTACTGAAATTGGTGACTGGCGAGTTAGTAGTAGGTAGGTATGTGAGAGTGTGTTGATTAGGTGATGTTTGAGTGGGGGGGTAGGAATAATGTGGGTAGTGGAAACAGAAGTAATAGTTTGCAAGTGTAGTGTGGGAGAGCGGAGGGGTTAATTATGGTTTGTGTGGAGAACAGGAAGGAGAAGTAGGGTGCAGAGTGGGTGTTAACAATGGTTAGGTAATAAAGGGAATGATATGGAGGGTGGATGGGAATGGGGTGGGAGAGGAGTGAAGTTAGCCCGAGTGGAGAGAGGGCGAACAGAGCGGGTCTACACCTGAGGCACGAGAAAGCTCAAAAAACAATCAGTAGATGTTTGTCTATTAGCAAATGTTGCTAGCAAACTCTTTAAGGATGAGTAGAGCTAAAGGAATTGGGACTGAACTAAAGTTTTGTTTTGGAATAGTTTTAATCTTAGACTCTGGAGCTCACCTGTTTGCATACAGATGGAATAAGGATCTTATATAATTAGTAGAGTATGTTGCTATGTAGTGGCTGACTTGATTAAAGCTCTCCAAGTTGGAGGCTGAATGGAGCTCATTGCAGCTGTGCTCATCTCACAATGACTCACAAAGTAAGAGAAAATTGTTAAAAACAAATGACATTCACCAAATGATTAATTTAGTTTTACTAGAATCTAGAACTGAAACTGCTGTTAAAAAAGGAATAATTAGTAGAGCATACAACATGTTGCATGATAACTATAATAATCAATCAGAGAAGGGTCAGAAAGGATTGGGAAGAGAGACTGGATAAGCAATTCACAAAAAAGCAATGGGGAAATATATGTATGTCTGTCAAATATGCAACAAAGTCTAGAAGATTTAGGATCTTGTCTTGGAAGTGTTTTTATCGTTTTTTTTTTATACCCAAGTAGACTACAAAGAATTTTCCCTCAGGTAGACAGCAAATGTTGAAGGTGTGATGGGGAAAAAGAGGTAACTGGGAACATATTTTATGGTAGTGTAATGAGTTGGCAGACTAAAGATTCCCTGCAGACTGCTCTGTTAGAGATATTGGGTGAGTAAACTGGTGTAACTAAAGAAATTATTTTTTGAACTATGGTACAGAATAGGAATTGTCAAGACATAGTAAGGCCTTGCTGAGTCTAATTATGGTGGCTGACAAAAAAAAAGCAGTTACTTGAAAATGGAAATCAAAGTCTACACCAACTTTACTAGAAGTAGTGACTATAGCAGCAGAGATAAAACAACTGGAACTGGGTTCTTTAGAAAAGGGTAGGAGCAAATTACATACGAAAAAATGGGAAGAACAAGGTTTAAAAGAAGGCAGGATTTGAATGAGCTATGTAATGTTTGATTGACAATGGCTGCATAGATTATAAGTGATGTACAATGTTTGCAACTACAATTATGTCAATATGATTTGTGATGTATGTTTGCAACTAAAATTATGTCAGTATGGTTTGTTTTCATTTATATAAATGTATGATTGCCTTTGTCATAAGTGATAATTTAATAAAGATGTTTCTTGTTAAAAAAACACTTCTTCATCCAGGCTGAATGCTCCTGCTTCAACATAGGACATATCACCTAACACACTTTCACTATCTCTTTTCCAAATCTTCTCCTTCTCAAGATTTGCTGAAGGTTGACCCACTTTAGAAACTAATATATATATATATATATATATATATAGAGAGAGAGAGAGAGAGAGAGAGATAGTACATTACACTTTGCTTGACTGTACATTTCACTGTAATTGTTCACTAGAATGTATGTATAAGTTTTTTTCTATGTAACTAGCCTGAGCTACTGTTATTGCTTACATTTATGCATTTTGTGCTTATGAAATGTTTTTTTTTTTTTATTTCAGCTAGCTGAGCCTAAAATTTGTCAGTACTAATCAGTGCACTACCCCCAGTAAATAACTAACAAATAAGTAAATAATACTTATAACATATCAAAAAGTATTCTATAACTAAATCAACATGAGAAATGAGAAAGATTATATCAATAATGCAATACTGCAAGTAGGGGAATAGAAATAAGGTAAGAGGAGGCTGGAATTTAATGATGAAAATTAGCAAATGAACCAAGGTATTGGAAGCAAATAACTATGGAGATAAAAACAGTGGTATAAGGCCAAGCAGAAGTTTGGACTACAGATTAGAGACAGCCATCCCTACCAGGGATTGATTACAGAATATAGCCAAACAAAAAGGGATAGAGGAGTGCTAAGTGAAAGACAAGCTCTGGTAGAGTTTTTAGTTGAGGCTAGAACTGACGCTGCTGTTAAAAAGTGGCTACCTAGAAGGGCGTATTAAATATTGTGCAATAACTATAAAAATCAATCAGAAGAGGTTAGAAAATAGTGTGGAAAGGAAATGGAAAGGAAATATACAAAGCAACATGGGGAAGACATCTGTGTGGCTCCAAAGTAGGCAACAAAATCCCAAAGTTTAGGATTTTTGCACAAAAGTGTTTGATAAATATTTTATATCACAAGCAGACTTCGAATAATTTTTTTCTCAGTTGCTGCTGGTGTGATGGGAAAGAATGAAGATTGTGAACATGTATTTGGGAATGTAACAAGTTGGCAGATTTTTAAAAAATCCATACAGTGTATGTTTGTCAGAAATGCTTGGGAACAAATAACTAGCTAAGGAAATCATTCTTCTGAGCTGGGATATAGGATCTGAATTGCCTAGACAAAGTAAGACCTTAATGCTATTGGCTGACAAAAACAAATACTAGAAAATGGAGATCAAAACATAAACTGATTGAAACTGAAGTGTTGAAATTTCTAAAGGATTTAAAAGAATTTGAGTTTGGATCTTTAGAAAAGAGGAGGAGGAGCAACTTACATAGAATAAATGGAATTTGTGGGAACAATACATGTAGAATACTGCTCAAAAGGAGGAGGAGTGAAATTTAAGGGAAAGCAGGATTTGAGCAATTTATGTAATGATGGACTGAATGAGAATTGTTAAAAAGAAAACACAATATAATTGCAGGAAACTAATACAAAAGTTACAGTGGTTTGTTTTCTTTTCTATAACCATGTATATACTTGTTTAGTAGAAATGTGATATAGGTCATGATAATCTAATCTTTTGAGGAGTTAGAAGTGCATTTTGGGAAAGAGAGACAGCTTTGCCAAAAAGCAAAATCATTATACTGTGTCTGCATCACCAAGTTATTTGGGATTATGATAGAATACAAATGAGAAATCAGTATTTTCAGTGCTCCAGGAGCATTAGTATAAAACAAAACATCAAGATATAATAAATTTTTTTTCATTACTTGGCCAGAATGCTTTCTTTAATCCTCAGACTATATCAGTAATCATTGCTAATACAAGGATTATTTCTTCCATCTAAAAACATATTACTCATCCATTTACATAAGAAACAAACCCACTAAACCTACCTCCTAGCTTTTATCCAATTTATAAATTCCTGCAACTATTTCAAATACAAGATAAATTAGCACATAGTCAGCATAATTTAGTACAGATCATTGTTTTGGATTATTTAGGGTCTATATTAGGAGTTCGAATGTACAGGTGTCCGAACGCCGTAACATCAAACCAGGAAGTTCGAAATGTGAAAATAGTGAAGCCATGGAACACCGATTTTTCCCCAGGGAAAAAAATCAATGGGCCACTTCCATGGCTTTGCTATTTCCTCCATGGTGGTGCGATCTTGGAGTTGGTATATTTAAGTAGGGGGGGCATAGCCCCACACATTAGGAACAGTTTGAAGTGTATATGTGTTTTTTGGTTTTGTACTGGAAAAGCGATTTTTTTCCCCTGGAAAAAAAAAATCGCTGTTCTGTGTGTTTGAAATTCTTGCATTTTGAACTTCCAGGTTCGATATTCACGTAGTCGGACTTATTGCAGTTCGACTACGTGATATAGACCCGATTATTTATTACCCAGGTAAGCTCACT
The DNA here is from genome assembly GCF_019279795.1 of Protopterus annectens. Lineage (NCBI taxonomy): Eukaryota > Metazoa > Chordata > Ceratodontiformes > Protopteridae > Protopterus > Protopterus annectens. Next base: position 508,323,284 of record NC_056746.1, on the reverse strand, counting down.
TGGCATAAGGACCTCCTCTCATGGGTGAGATGGTCACGGATTGGTGAAGTGACATGCTCAGAATCATACAGAGGATTTAATATACTTAGCCAATTATGGGTATCCAGCACAACTTACAACAACATGGATAAATGACTTGGTACTCGCACTCTAGTAAGTTAAAATGGCATTTTATCTTAACTGACCCAGCTATATTACTCAAAAAGCTTTCCTCACTAAGCTGTGGCTAAGGTCCCATAGCACTATATAGTCATTTACAAAAAATAAATAAATAAAATCAAACCCGGTAATTCCCTTGATGAATGCCCTATAAGCCTAACTAGCTTGGTCTGCAAGGCTATGGAGCGCATCATCATGGAACTCATTAACAGAGACATTGGGAACCTCCAAACACTGAACCCTACCCAGTTCAGCTTTGTTAAGGGCAGATCATGCCTCCTAAACCTGATGGACTTCTTTGAGATAGTTACCAAGGCTATAGATGAGGGAAAGGTGGTACACACAGCCGATCTAGACTTCACAAAGGCCTTCGATACCATTCCCCATTCTGGTATTATAGACAAGCTCACCAGCCTGAACATAAACCCCTACATCACAAGATGGGTTGCCAACTGGCTCATGGACAGAACCCACATGGTGAGAGTTGCGGGAGCTAGGTCTGACTCTAAACCGGTTACAAGTGGCATTCCCCAGGGCTCAGTCCTAGGACCCCTTCTGTTCAGCATATACTTCTCAGAGGTACAGGCAAGCACAGGAGGACTATGGCTGACCAAGTTCTCAGATGACTGCAAACTAGGGGCTATAATTGACTCTCCAGCTGACACAGACATCCTCCAAGAGGATCTCACTGAGACGGATACCTGGTGTCAAAATCATGGCCTCAAGCTAAATGCCAAAAAGTGCATAGTCATCCCCTGTGGAAAAAACAAAGTACCCACAAACTACCACATAGGTGGCAGTCCCCTAAATACAGAAGACGTAATAAGGGATCTGGGGACCCAAGTAGATAGTAATCTCACCTTTGATAATCACATTGCCAAAGTGGTTAGAAAATCCTTCTAAGTGGCCCACCTAATCACAAAAGGGTTCACATCCAGATCAAAAGAGGTCATTGTGCCCCTCTACTCATCACTCATCACTCATCAGACCCATCATACAGTACAACACCCCATTTGGGATGTACCTTACAAGACACCTGCAAGAGCTGGAAAGACCACAGAAGTACCTTACTAAGAGGATCACTGGCCTCAAACAGATGCCCTATGCAGCTCGACTGAAGAAACGCCAGCTGTACTCAGTTGCATACCGCCTACTCAGAGGTGATCTCTGCCTGACATACAAGGCCATGTCCAACCCAGAATTGATGGACATGCTCCACCTAAAGAAAACCTTACCCCTCGAGCCACACGCTCTAGGGATCTAAACCTCACCACAACAATAAATAGGACCTGCTGGAGGGATAGATTCCTGTCCCAGAGACTTCCCATGCTTTGGAACAAGATTCCAATCTACATTAGGCAGAGCTCCTCGCTAACACTCTTCAAAAGAAACCTTGACGAGTGGATGGGAAACAGAAAGTTTACCCCGGGGATCACTTCAGTGGCTCTGCTGGACAGAGGCACAGGGAACTAATATAAGGGTGTGGTGAAAGCCAACACATTCTGGCTAGGCTTATAAATGCCTTCGGGCAGATAGCCTAGTACCTACCTATGAACCTATGAACAATGTACTTTCAACCAGAGTTCCATAAGACTTGATTCTATGACTTATACTTTCCATCTTCATAAAAAATCTTACATCATACATTAAAATGCCAAAATGTCTCTTTATGTGCAGATGACCTTGTACCACTCAGATCTATCAGAAGCTCCATTGATATTCAGTTTAATCTACGAACAAACCAGTAAGATTTTCAAAACAGAATCATGTTAATAGATTGACACCAGGTTCACCAAAATTCAAATTAAGCAAAAATATTTTACATGGGGTCAAGCCGCACTGCATACCCCACATATGGGGTCAGCCCCAATACCCCTTAAACTTAAATATACCTACTTCAAGGTCACACAAGAGTAGCAAAAAAGGGAATGTTCCACTATTGCTAAAAGTGCTTTCAGTGAAACATTTTCAGTTAAACAACATTCAACCAAGCTGTCATGAACACACTGACAGGCTCCCTCCAAAACTTGCCATGTGCCATTTAATACCACTTATAGACTAATAAATCTATCTCCCTTTATAAGGCAATAGGATGAATGGGGCAGGTGTGACAACTTGGTGCACTGATAGTTTTTTATTTTTTCACTTCCTCTTGACAAGAAAGGCAGTGGAAAACAGTTTCACAACTTACTTCTTTTTTAATTGGTGACCTGCTGACATTAGCAGGACTAATTGCCATTGCAAGATCATGGGCAGTACTTGAGAGGCAAAATTTCAGATTTTCCCTGTGTCTGTGGTATTTCATGCTGGTGGAGATGGTTCTTCTGCTTCTGCCAAAGTAAACAGGATGTTAAACTTAAAAAAGGTGGTAGGCTTTCCCTTACTTTGATTCCAAGGCAAGGAAATGAAATGTTTATATAGTACAGGTAGATTTCTGGTACCTAAATGATACTAGAATAATAAAGCAGGGGGAAAAGAAACCTAAGTATTGAGTTAAACTGTAGGAGAGGGTAGACATTTCGTTTAAGCTAATCCTTTCCCCCCTGGCTTAACTACCCAGAAAAAATTAATGAAGCAAAGAAACAAAGCATGACACTCACATAAAACTCAAATCAAGCTTTGAGCAGCATCATAAATTACATAGCCAAATTAATCTCCTAAGTGAATCAGACAAGAAAACTACTATGTAAACTTGCAGCAATCTCAACCTAACAGTCCTAAGCATTTCTGGGCAACAATTAACAGCTTTATTCACCCAGACAAAGCTATACAACCAACTCCTCAAACATCTTAAACAGACACATGTATCACCTGCAAACGTAATCCAAACCTCGTACATGCAGCTACCTCAGTTATCCAGAGCCTCTCTCAACACACCCTATCCTCTCTATTCCAGTCAGTTGCCACCACCTCTGGGTTCTTTCCTAAAGTCTCACTACCTGCGTCAACTATCAAAAAATTTCTTCACGAACTAAAACCAACCACTTTAGCAGCTGTTTTGCCTTCCTACAGCATACATTAAAATAGTTGATAAACTTGCCTATCCTGTATCTATACTAATAAACAGATCCATTCCGGAATCTTAAATTCCATCATATGAAAAAAAAAATGTATCCTACCTTTGCATAAAGGAGGCAAATCTACTAAATTATAACTCCATTGGGCAATTGCCATACTTTCTCTACTATCTAAGGTCCTTGAAAGGTCTGTCCACTCCCAATTACTGGAATATCTTCATAACAATAATCTACTTTCCTCATATCAGTATGACTTCCATTCATGCCACACTACATTGATCGCACTACTCTCATTTATAACACTTTACATCATAGCAGGAATGAAAGAAACTACTCTCTGCAGTCTTCCTGGATCGCTATAAAGCATTCAACACTGCCTCCCATCCTAATCTTCTGCACAAACAGGACATTTCTACGTCCACCATTTTGTGGTTTAACAGCTACCTTACCAGTAGAAGCCAATATGTTATAAGGAAAAACTGAAACTGCTACTCTGTATTCCTACCCATTTAAAAAGATGTTCCAAAAGGATCCATGTTAGTATCTATACTATTTAATAAATTTAAAAATGATCTGGTTACAAGCAACAAATATGCAACCTCAAGTTCAATATGCAAATGATTCTACCCTCATTAGCTTAGTCTCCATACTACCAGAACTATAACCAGTTATTGAAGAGTCTTTCTTCTCAGTGGAGACATGGTTACATCAGTCTCTGTTGCTACCTGATGGAAAAAATATATATATCAGCTACCTTTATTCACTTTCAAACCTAGCTGAGATGACAAAGCTGCTTCCACTGTCACCTCCACAAACAATACTATTGTACAAGTCATTCCTCGTGCAAAACTGTTAGGAGTTATAACAGATGATGATTTGAAATTTGATGTCAATTTCCAACAAGATGTTAAAAAACTAGCTAAAAATTATGCCTCCTTTACAGAGCCCAACTCAGTCTAACTAATCATGCATGCATATTGCAATCATTTATTATCTTCCCTCATGCAGTGGCTGATCTATAACAGGTATAGGCAGGGGAGCTACTGCTGACCAAACATTTATTTATTTTTATTATTTTATTTATTTGCATTTGTTTACCGGGAAAGTCCGATTGGATGCAGGTCCATTTTCAGCGGAGGCCCGGAGAGAAAAGCTCTACAGTACAATAGAATGCAGTACATGAGAGAATAAAATATAGAACATACAATTGATTTTAATACATAATAGGTTAGAAGTTAACAGTTTTAGTTAGTACAGTAGACAGTCATTGAGCTACATAGTCAAAAACTTAAAAAAATATATATATATATTTTTTTAACCAGTATCTGGGTTTACAAGCTTTTTAGGGCAAATCTGTTTATACTTATCTGAACTTCTTCTTCTTTCGGTTTTTCCCGGTTAGGGGTTGCCAGAGCGGGTCACTGTCCGTTCATGATTGGCAGTGGAGTTTTATGGTGTCGAGTTGCCAGCCCGGCGGCCAACCTTCCACAGAAAGCACACACACACATGCACTCATGACTAGGGCCAATTTAGTGGTCCAATCTACCTACAGCATGTCTTTGGGAGGAAACCAGAGCACCCGGAGGAAACCCACACGACCACAGGGAGGGCATGCAGACTCCGCACAGAAGGCACCCCAGCCGAGGATCGAACCAGAGAACCACTTGTTGTGAGGCAGAACGCTAACCACTGCACCACCGTGACTGCCCTTTATACTTAGCTGAACATGTGACACAATTAGATTTAACCTGGAGAGTAACATGAGCATAGCCAATTAGTTAAGTAGTGGGTTTTAAGGAGTTTTTTAAAATGATTGAAGGAGGTGCTAGAAATTATATGGATTGGTAGTGCGTTCCAGGTTTTGGCAATGGTGCTGGCAAAGACTGATTTACCAGCATTGTTTTTATGTTGGATGACAGTTATTAGGTTCTGGCTGTTAGATTGTAGGGCTCTAGTGGGAATGTGGGGCTGTATTAAATGCTGAAGTTCTGGGGTTAACTCTGGGAGGTAGTAGAGCTTGTGAGCTATAGAGAGTTGATTGAGTATGAGTATATGAGGCAACTCAAGCCAATTAAGCTGTTTTAGGGAAGGACAGTGGTGGGACCTGTAAGAAGCATCAGATGCAAACTTGGCAATCTTATTATAACAAGATTCCATTTTATTCAGTTCGGTTTAGCGTAGATTAATCAAGATGGGAGAGGCGTAGAGGAGGGTGGATAGGAGATGAACCCTAGCGATGGTGACTTTGGTATGTTTAGTCACAAACTGTTTGTTCCTGTAGAGGAGGCCTAGCTTTTTATTAACTTTCTTGATGGTTTGTGCTATGTGGATGTTGAATTTCAGGTTATTGTCAATCTCTATGCCTAGCACTTTGGCGTGTGTGGTTGGACTAATTTGAATGTTTTCTTTGGAGTTGATGATGAAGTTGTTGCTCAGGGGGGGGAGATCTACCTGGGCCAAAGAGAATTAGTTTTTTTTTTTTTTGGGTTAAGAAGTTTGATGTTAGTGAACCAGGTTTCGGCTAGGGTGAAGGTGTTTTGGGTTTAGGGTTTGTAGTTCACTTAGGGTGGGGGCGGCACATATAAGGGTTGTATCGTCAGCATATTGTACTACTGAGGCAGTTGACAAGTATGAAGATATCTGGTTAGTAAATAGGGAAAACAGTAGAGGGCCAAGGATAGACCCTTGAGGGACTTCTATAGTTACTGGTAGCAGGGGGTACAATTGGTCTTGCCATAAGACAGCTTGCTGTCGATCTGACAAATAGCTGTTAAACCATGATACAGAGGAGGGACTTATATTTAGGGTAGCTAGAGTTGCAAGAAGCATGCTGTGGTTAACCATGTCAAAGGTTTTTGATAAGTCTAAGAATATGGAAAAAGTAAATAGACCCTTGTTTCTGTGGTGGTTAACTATGTTGGTAAATGATAATAATGCTGTGGGAAGGTCTAAAGCCATGCTGGGATATGGAGAGTAGGTTGTTATTCTGGAGTTATTGCATAAGTTGAGTATGAACTACTCTTTCTAATATTTTTGATAATGGTGGTAAGATAGCTATAGGGCGATAGTTGGTAAGTTCTAATGAGTTACCTCCTTTCTGCAGTGGGATGATATGGGAGGTTTTCCAAGAGGCTGGTACTTTGCATTCCGACAGAGATCTATTAAAGAGAATGGAGACTGGATAGGCTATAGCTTCAGCTGATATTTGAAGGAAGTCTGCTGGTAGCTTATCAGCTGCTAGAGTGGTTGGTTTAAGTTTCTTAAGGAGTTTAGAAATTGCCTTGGTGGACACTGGGTGAAGATGAAAACTGGGGGTATTGTTTTGTGTATTGGGTGGGTTGTGGTAGTTATTGGTGTGGGGTGGGTGATACTATTATTTTGGGCATCGGCAAGGGTCTGGACTGTTTCAGTGAAGAACCTATTAAATTGTGTGGGTATGTTTTCATGATTATTTGGTAGCACAGGGGTTGGTGTAGTGGACTTTTCTGAGTGCAGTATACCATTTATTGTGTTCCAGAATTTTTTGGGGTTATGAGCATATTTTTCTTGTAGGTTTTGATAGTAGTTAGATTTGTCTAGTTTGATATGTTTTTTGGCTCTGTTCCGGAGCTGTAGGTGATTTTGTCTTAAGGTAGCGTTTTTGTTTTTTTTTATATTGAGACCAGGTGTTGTCCCTTTCTTTCATTATAGTTTTAGTGGGATTTGTTAGCCATGGGGCATAATTAGTTTTTATTCTAATGGTTTGGGAGGGTGCATATTGGTCCAGGATTTTTAAGAAAGTTGTGTTGAAGTACTCAACTGCTTTGTCTAGAGATAATTGCTTTAGGGGAGTCCAGTTGCAGTGTTTAGTGCATTGATGAAGTTAGTAGGTATGAAGGTGTTTTTGTTATGAACTACTCTGAGGATTGGTTGACTGATGGTTTGGGATTTGTTCCCAATTAGGTAGGTAGGATGATGGTCACTTAGGGTATCTGGAAGACAGCCAGATTGCTGTGTAAGATTGGGGTCAGATACCAGGATCCAGTCCAAGATGGACTGGTGATTGGATGTTTTGTCAATTCTAGTGGGGGTGGTTATAGTTTGGGTAAACCTGTGGAGATTTATAAATGCAGTGGGATTATGGCTGAAGCAGTTGAGCCAGTCAATATTGTCGCCTAATAGTATGGTTTCATGTGGAATGGAGTTGGACATCCAATTAAGCAGGTTTTCCATTTGAGTGATATTATTGCCTGGTGGGATGTAGCCACCTGCGATAACTATGTGTTTATTAGAGTTTATTTTTAATTTGGCAAGGATTAGTTCCACATCTTTGACATCTTGGGTGTTGTAATCTAGTTGTTCTATGGTGAGGTGGTTTTGGAATATTATTGCAACACCATCTCCCTTTTTCTCTACTCTGTCTTTGCAGATAATATTGTAGCCAGGGGTGGTAATCTCATTGTCATGATGTTTTGGTTTGAGCCATGTTTCAGTTAACACAACAATATCTGGTTTGATTAGTGCCAATAGGGCGTGTAGGCCCTGGATTTTCTTAAGTATGCTTCCAGCATTAATGTTTAGGAAGTGGGGAGATGAGGATGGTCTGTGGTATACGGGATTTAGCTGATTTGAGTTAGGGTTGACTAGTGTTTTGGGTCATGGATTGGGGTGGACAGCTCAACTGCAAGTGAGTTTTTGGAGTAGGTGTAGATAGAGTTTGGTAAATTTGTGAATTATTTTAGTTTGTTTTTGTGAAGAGAGAGGGTTAGTTTTTATGGTTGGTTTGTTGCATGAGTAAGGGAAAGGTTGGGGTGTGGTAAGGTCGGATGGTGATATAGGGAAGTTTTTTAGTTTAATGAGATTAGCTGTGGATTCTGTTTGCCATGGGGATGGGGTATGGTTATCAAGTTGCGTGTGATTGGAGGACAGATGGGAAAGAAGGAGTAGGTTGAAGACTATCAGTGTGTAGATGGATGCCTTTAGTAGTTGGGTTGGATGTGTGCAGTGCATGTTAATTAGCTTAAGAAAAGGTGGGATGTATACAAGGGTGATATTTGTAGGTGTACCTGATTGGAGTTGTAATAGGAGAGGGGGAGGTGGGAGGGATTTTCTGATAGAGGCAGGAAGTGAGGTGCAGTGTTGGGGAGGAACTGGAAGGGGAGTAGGTGACAAGTGGTTAGGTATAAAAGAAATGATATGGGGGTGGGTGGGGAGCGAAGTGAGCCCAAGCGTAGCGGGTTGACACCCACAGTGAGTGACTACAAGAAGTCACAAGATTCCCTAAGAAAACAATCAGTGAGCTATGGAGGTGAGTCAGGATACAGAGAGGCAGAAGAGTATGGATTCAAGGCAGAGGGAGAAAATCTGAGGTATAGGAAGGTATAATAGCACAGCAGGATAGGGCAGAGAAGGAGAGCAAGCTAGGGAAAGAATAACCAGTGGTGGGAAGCACAGAAAGTAGATAAACTGGACGTTATAAAAGGGTAAAGAACATAGATGGAAGGCAGGAGAGAGGAAGGGCACAGTATCCAGACAAAGCAATAAAAAAGTCTACAAAAGCAATCAGAGACCTGGAAACAGGAGGATAGGTACATAAAATATGAGCAAGTCCTACAGTCAAAAGGAACAGGCAGAAATTAGGAGAAATACAAAAGTTAAAAGAAGCAGGCAGAAATCAAGAGAATTTAGACTAGGGAGATACTCTACTAGATAGACATTTAACAAGGAATTAGTGTAACTAACAAAATGGGGAGGGGGAGTTAAAATAATTTTACATGCAGCCTAATTTAAACACTATGGTAGGGGAGGAGAGAAAAAAGGTAAGAATAACTTGGAAGTTATGGGGGGGATACAGTGCAGCTGCCTGTACCAATGCAGAGCTCAACCAATGGCACTACAAATACTCGTTTGCTTAACAAAGCAATAGCTAGTGCTACTGAAAGGATTACAGGACAAAATTCCATGGTGTGTAGCTGAAAATAGCAGTTGTAAGCACCTGGATAGAAGCAGAGACATATATATTAGCAGTCATTTAATACTAGGTAGTCACATTTCTTGGAAAACTCACCCCTCATTTTCTTTTCATATTTTGTATAATTAGAATTGCACATATGAAGCTGTGAACAATGTTTTGCAGAAAGAAAGTAAATCTCAAGCAGACATTAAAAGCATAAGCAGAATCCATAATACTAGGTATTAAGTTTAAACGAAGATGATCATTTTTGCTTATTTTGACCCCCTAACTCCCCTGGGCTCCCCTGAGCATGCGGACTAAGACTTTCTTGGATTTTCCATACCGTGTCTTACACCTCAGTACTTTCCTCCATACTTTCCACACAGTGAAGTACCCAAGACTACACTGAAATAACTGAATTAAGCAGGTGGTCTGATAGTCTAAGGTGCATTTATTTTAGAGATGTTTTTCAACCTTTAAATCCACGGAAAACCAAATGTAAGTCACACAAAACCAGGAAGAGGTTTTGACTTAAGCTTTATATTTACCCAAGGAAAAGCTTTGTCTTATACTGCTGTTTCTCACTTTGTTAACTTTTGGATTTTATCATCTAACAGTCAAATAAAGGAATTGCCTTTTTATCGAATTATTGTCTTCATTCAACCTTTAAATCCAATTATATTTTTTTCAAAAATCTTCACTAAGGAAAGAAATAAGTTGTGTCCAGTTTTAATGTTCAAAGATGGCAGAAATAGTAGGTTCCAATAAATTAAAAGGGCAAATGCTTGTAAAGGTACATAAGTCATATGTGGAAATAGTGCCTGCCTACATATCTCCCCAAAAAAGACAGGTACCTTCTATGTACCCTTCTGGTGACAGATTAGGATAAAAGTGAAAAACAAATGGCCACACACATATTTTATATTGTTGTCATCATACATGTAAACAGCATGGGTAGAATTCCATAAAGTTCATGGAACTCGGTGGATTGTGCCAAGTTCCACAAAAGATTTGCAACTAAACATGTAATATGCAAACATGCTCCTGTCTACAGAGAATACCTCATTGCAAGGCAGGCATAACTGCTAGCATCAATGCAACCACAGTCACCCATATCAAATCTGCATTTCTGGAAAACTCATTCGTAAAGTAATATATGCATGTGCATTACCAATGCATATCTACGGAAGGTATACAAGCCTAATGGAACTTTTAGTAATACATGGAAAGTACTAAATGAAGACAAATGTGCATCAGCTGATATGTCTGAAAAGTAACAGATGTCTGCAAACAGTTACAGATATTGTAATACATAGATGGACATATATAAATACATTCATCACAATATATGGTCTCCAACATAATCTGCAAAATTTCTAATTAAAAAACATAAATAAGGAAAACAGCAATCATGGCTACATCGCTATGGCTAACAGTAGCTAAAAATGGGTGTGGGACATATGTGGGGACACAAGTAAACACAGACCCAAAAAAATAGGGTGATAGAAAAGGAGATGTGGGGTGAGAGTGAAGAAGAGGAACACACAAGAGGTATAATTGAATAGGAAAGTCAGATGGAGAGGCAGGAGGAGCATGGGCAATTTTTGTTGGTGGACATAGACCCCATTTTTTGTTTATTGGAAAATAGAAGGAATTCTCACTTAACCCCCTGTTTAAGGTTAAGCCTAAAGGAGGATGAGGACCACCTCAGGACGGTCATATGGTAGCGGTCTTGTGAACAGAGTCAACTTGGACCGAACCACAAAAAGAGGGGGAGTATCAATATTTGTCAAAGATACCCACACCTATAGGTTGGTGGCACAGCACAAAGCATCAGAGACTATCCATGTGCAACTAACAGTGGGTAAAACTGCCTTCCAGTTTATAGCCTGCTACAGACCACCCTCCCAAACCCAGGAATCCCACTCGGCCTTCCTGAGAACACTGGAAAATATGAAGGTCTCTCCAAACACCATTATATTGGGCGACTTCAACTACCCAAACATAGACTGGGAGCATTACTCTAGCTCCAACACCCTAGCCCAAAGGTTCCTAGAATTTATAAACTCAAATGCTATGGAACAACTTGTTACCACTCCCACAAGAGGGGAAAACATACTGGACCTGATTATCACCAACATGGGGACTCTATGCTCCAGACCAGAAGTGTATCTCTCACTGGTAAGATCAGACCATAAACTAATCTCACTGGATATTCACATCCCGACCCCACCCCCTGCCCAGAAAACCACAGTGAAAAACTTCTCTAAAGCAAATTTCACACTCCTCAAAACCGAGGTGGAATCTTTCAAAGCCCCCGAGCCTGTGGAAAATACGGCTCAGACTGCAGAATCCTTTATAAACGCATTCTATGAACACCTTCAGGAATGCATGGATCATGCAATCCCAAATAAAACTAAGACCCGATCCTCCAAAGGCAGACGTCCTGTCTGGTGGACCCAGCCATAAACAAACTATACAATAGAAGGAGGAAGCTACTACATGATAGAGCAAAATCCCAAAAAGGGAAGGCATCTCTGATCAGTATTAGCAAAAAACTATGGGCACTCATAAAATCGTCTAAGGCCAGCTTCGAGAGAAAAATTGCACAGGACACTAAGGATAATCACAAGGCTTTCTTTAGTTATGTTAGGAACCTGGGTGGGAATTCCCAGATATGCTCAGAATTACTCCAAAATGGCAAAAAATACATCAAACCCACAGACATTGCCAACATCCTAGCTGACAGGTTCAGCGCAAACTTCTCCCCCCCCCACCAAAAGGGCAAATATCTATCCCAGCAGAGTGCTACCCCCCCTGACATCTCAGATGCTCAGGTAAGAGCTGCCCTCACCAAAGCAAAAAACACAGCATCAATGGGACCAGATGGTGTCCCGGGCTGCATCCTACATGAACTCCAAGAAGAGCTAAACCCAAACATAAAACTACTGTTCAATCTCAGCCTTACTACAGGATATGTACCCAAAGAGTGGCGTACAGCAACAGTGGTCCCTCTCCACAAAGGTGGTGCCTCAATGGATCCTGGAAACTATCGCCCCATAAGCCTGACTAGCTTGGTCTGCAAAGCTATGGAAAGGATCATCATGGACCACATAAATAAAGATATTGGGGACCTACAGACACTGGATCCTACCCAGTCCGGCTTTATTAAGGGCAGATCCTGCCTCTTAAACCTGGCCAATTTCTTTGAAACAGTCACCAAGGCCATTGACGAGGGGAAGGTGGTCCACACAGCCTATCTGGACCTTGCAAAAGCCTTCGATACAATACCCCACTCGGGCATTATAGATAAGCTCACCAGCTTAAATATAAACCCCTATGTCACTAGATGGGTTGCAAACGGGCTCAAGGAGAGAACCCACATGGTTAGAATTGCTGGAACCATGTCAGACTCCAAACCAGTTACAAGTGGCGTCCCACAAGGCTCAGTCCTGGGACCACTCTTGTTCGGTATATATTTCTCGGAGGTACAGGCCAGCATGGAAGGACTGTGGCTGACCAAGTTCGCAGATGACTGCAAACTGGGCGCCATAATCGACTCTCCAGCCGACACAAGCATCCTCCAAAAGAGCCTCATAGAAACAGACAACTGGTGCCAGAGCCATGGCCTCAAGCTAAATGCCAAAATGTGTATAGTCATCCCCTTTGGCAAAAACAAAGTGCCCACAAATTACCACATAGGTGGTAATCCATTAAGTACAAAAGAAGTAATTAGGGACCTGGGGACCCAAGTTGATAGCAATCTCTCATTTGACAACCACGTGGCCAAAGTAGTTAGAAAAACATTTTATATATTCCACCTAATCATGAAGAGATTCACATCTAGATCAGGGGAGGTCATCGTGCCTCTTTACTCATCCCTCATCAGGCCCATAATTGAGTACAATGCCCCTTTTGGGATGTACCTTACCAGACACCTGCAGCAACTGGAAAGACCCCAAAAGTACCTCACCAAGAGGATCAAAGGGCTCAAACAGATGCCATATGCTGCCCGGTTAAAGAAACTCCAGCTCTACTCAGTGGCATACCGCCTGCTCAGAGGCGATCTGTGCCTGACGTATAAAGCCATGTCCAACCCGGAATTAATGGACATGCTGCACCTCAGAAAATCCAAATCCCATCAAGCTACGCTCGAGAGACTTGAACCTCAGCACTGAAATAAATAGGACATGCTGGAGGGACAAATTCATAACCCAGAGGCTCCCTTCACTCTGGAATAAAATCCCAGTCCAGGTTAGGCAGAGTCCCTCATTGACTCTCTTCAAGAGGAATCTTGATGAGTGGATGGGAGATCATAGGTTTACCCCGGGTATCACTTCTGTGTCACTGTTAGACAGAGGCACAGTATACTAACCTCGAAAAAGGGCATAGCAAAATTAATTTAAAATGGGTGGCGAAAGCCAAACACACTCTGGCTAGGCTTATAAATGCCCTAGGGCAGATAGCCTAGTATGAACCTATGAACCTATGAACCTAGTGTATCAGACTTTTGCTGGTCCCTCTGCTTTGATGTACCTGTGGGAGCAAGGTTTTTAATTTAGTCTATTTTTTTATTTTGCTTTATTTAAATTATAAAAAGAGAGAGCAGGTAGTTCCCTAAGAGTATAGGACCAGCTGTCTAGCTATGCTGGTTGTTCATTCAATGGTCTTCATTGGTGGAAAGGTCTATTGCTGAAGCCTCATTCGGAGTAGCTTTTTGTTTCACCTGGAGTTTCTCATCTGTGAAAAATTCTTAAGAACGTTTCTACAATGGAGTCTAAGCAGTCAAAAAATATGCTGAAGTAGAGCTTTAAGAGCCTTTATTGGTTTTCAAGAAGACATTCAAGCGCTGCTCCATATGTTTCATCTACTGGAGAGTGAGCTTATATATTGTAAAAGATGGGAGCATCTCCAGGGTTATAGCCAATCAGGATGCATGGGAGTGTGTTGTGGGCATTCGCCTTTATTGAAAAATTTGTGACGTCACTCTTGGCTGTTAACCCTGGGAGCTTCCCAGCACACACCCCTGCCACAACTGTAAATGCATGAGTGGAAAGGATAGCTTCTACTGCTCCAACAACCAGAAGAGCTACAGGTCTAGTGTCCAAGGAGACTGCAGCTCAGAGGGGGTTGTTTACAGAGCTGACTTTACTCAATGCAGAGCCTTCTATGTCAGGGAAAACCAACAACCAGCTCAAGACTAGGATTGCCAGACACCTGCATGACATTCGTTACCTCCACCACACCAACCCCCTAGAAATCCATGCCAAGAGTCACACTGGTCACAACCATTTTGTCTTCCACATCCTTGACCAAGTACTGAAGATAGCCCTAAATGGGAGTCACAACAACGTTTTGGAAAAAGGGAACTGATCTGGCAACTAAGGCTCCAAGTCGGAGATAGTCCAGGGCTTAACACCACTGAATACATAATCCCTGTTCTAAATTTGAGGAATCTGGACCACAAGAAATTGGTTAGACGCCAACCATTTTGGCACCAGCAGACACCCTAATTGGTTATAGTCACTTTTACAATTTTTTTGAGTCTGGGGATCCCCGCAAGCCTACCAGGAACAAAGACAGGACCACACTCAGTGGAATACTTTTTTCTCCCCAACATCTTTATTAAATTTCCACATATGACAAAGGCAATCTGACATTTATATAAATGAAAAGCATACAAAATGTCACTTTAGTTGCAAACAGTTTACATCACAGACACCATTGAAACAACTGTAGTTGTAAACATTATAAATCACTTATAAACCTTCTAGTCATTGTCAGTTAAGCATTATATAGCTCATTCAAATCCTGCCTCTTAAAGGGACAATCCCAGCATTTAAAATTCGGGTCCGCTCTAAATCACAACAGAATGCCCACTTTGTCGCGTCATTCAGTTCCCACCCACAGTATCAGTTTGCTTGCAGACATCCGGTATATCTTCAGCTGCAGTGGTGTTTTGGAGTCTATTCACAACTGTGCTTAAGCTTTGCGTTCCCACATCACTGCTATTGGACAATTCCCTCCTTGCTGCCTAATCCTTCGAATTTTCAATTTTCAATTTCAGGTAAATAAATTTTCACTGGTCAACTTCTTTTTTTCTCAATGGAAAGACTCATCCAGACTCTGCAAAAGTTGTTACGCTGTGTATGAGTATCTTTTAAATACTTTCTGCAATTATACAAGTGCCGATATTTTGAGCTGTTTGTATGTTACCTAAATTCCACCCGTTCATATTTTTGCATTGCATAGGTTATTTTTTTTGGGAAATCGTTTTTTTTCTGCGTGCCAAATGTCCATGTATGTGCCTTTTTAACAATTTTCAACACTTGTACATAGGGGTTACACAATCAATCTAAAATCTGTTGTCTATGTTTGGTTGATAAGCATGTAAAATGTGTGCTATGCACATTTTATATTTAAATGTCTAACTTATGTTTATTACATTAAGAAGTTGGGACTTTAGATGTGTAATACTGCATGCTACACAGATGCGTAGTCATACTTCTTTACACCTACACACTGTGTGTATATGTAGTATGTGTGTAATCAAAGCTTGATGTGTTTGTGGTTGTTTATGTCAAACGGTTGTACGCAGAAAGCGTTATCTGTATTTATCTTCTTGAACTGGTGGTCTGTTGCAAATATAGATATTACTGGCTTGCAGTAGTGGTGGTGGGGGAACAGTGTAGTGGTCGTCGTTAACTCTGGAAGGCTTATTAGGCAGAAACAACCATTTTCAAGAGTTATCCAGAAGCAATACTGTTGAATCTTAATTACATGTGTGTTTGTCTGGTGTTATTATACTATGGTTTCTTCCTTTTGTTTATTTTTTTTCTGCAGGAGTTTTGGGTGCTTTAGTACCGTAATATGGCCCCAGTCCCATGTCAGAGTATAATTAAAGTCCACAAAAATAAGTTTGCTTCAGTTTGTGCTGTTCTCAGTACTTCTACATGGTTAAACCTAACCGCTGTTGTTAGGTTACACAGTTTGTCAAGCTAATTACCTACTGCTATTTTAAGGAGTTTGTCTCGACCTCTGGTTGACTGATTGTATTCCGTGTGTGTGTGTGTGTGTGTGTGTGTGTGTGTGTGTGTGTGTGTGTGTATTTACATACAAGTCTGATACTTTTTATCTAAGTCATTTTCATCTAATCACAAAATTTATCTATTACACATTTAATGTAAAACACACTAGGTTGATCACATTAGTTTAAAACTTGATGTACAGCAAAATACTTCTCAAATAACTACTTTGTTCATGGGGGGGGGCATACACCCTCTATACTCCTTTATTAAAGTTTAGTGGCTCCAAAGTTGAGCAACTGTGGAGAAAAGAGATAAATCCTCTCACAGTGAATCACTGTTGCTGCTCAAACCAGATTTCTCAAGGTAAACATGCAGTATAATCTTGGGGTTTAGCAAGATGCAAATATTGGTCAACTGTAGTTTGCATTTTAATTAATGTGATCCAAAAAAAAAAGCACACAAGCAGTCATTGCTATACCTTACACACTTTTCTGTTACACATGATTGCCATTTGTTCATTTATGTTTTTGGTGACCCTTTTTGTAGACAAAATGTGTTGTAGATAAAGTCACAAACCCTTACATTTACATATGTGTGCATGTTTGCATAGTATGGAAATGTTTGAAAGAAATTTAATGACTGACTTTTGATTGAAATATTATCCCACAGAAGGTTTGTATATTAATTGTATTTATTTTTAGTAATTGGTTCCATAGTTTGGTGTTACCTCCCAGTCAGTTTGTTCCAGGCATAGACTTTTAAATACAAGAGGATCATACTTTTATTCCTTGTCCATCACTCGGAAGTCACCTCCAAGTTATCTTTAAGAAATTTAACATAATTATGGTTTCTTAATTCTTTCTGAAAATGGTCTTTTAATTTTTTCAATCCTATGTATTTTTTTCCTGGTAATGATTTATTGTATCTCTTCTAGTTGTTTCGTTTGACTTATTTGAAGGCTGTACAGCACAGCACAGCATTGTGTTCAGCAATCTGTCATATCAGGGTGTAATGTGGCACAGTAGTCTAAACTTGATTAGACTAATTTTGGTAGTTAAACCCTGGTAGATGTGACGTGTAAGTATCTGTTAACAGATGGAATACAATCACAATTTCTGAAGCTTGGAAAACTTATAAGTTATTTCAGGTAGTTTGTATGAAGGCTTTAGAACTAAGCATTACATTCAACTGTCCTAACTTTGGTAGAGAATAACATTAGTTAAAGTTTATTGACTGCTGTTGTCTGTAAATCTTTAATGACTGGCTCCCCCCCCCTTTTCTGGGGCATAAAAGGTGGAATCTGGAGCTGCTCCAACCCAAGTATGTAGTTTTTTTGTAGACCTTGGGTAACTTTGGAATGTTTATTGGAGTCAATTGGGTTACTCAGTTTGTAGTCATCACCAGATTTCATTGACCAGAGCCAGTTTCCTAGTTGGATGAGTATTCCAGTAAGAAGTACCCCCTGCTACAAGGACCGTGTGAAGCACCACAGGTAACCCCCTCTCATTATGTCCTGTCACTTAAAATGTGTTTTTTTTTTTCCCCGTGTCAATTCACCATGAGTACATGACTAAATTTTTTGTTTTGTCATTCCGACCATGATGTTGACAAGCCCACGCTTTGGGTGAATTGTATTTTGTGCTGGACCATTTATGTGGGATGTGCTATTAGATACATATTCTGGATTGACCAGTGTGCAGTTATCAATCCTTTGACAATTATGAGTTTGATTCACTGTTCGTTTCTTATGTTTTTATAGTTTGGCATTTGTTTTCATGTAATCCCTTGATACATGACTCTTTCTTAACCACTTTCTAGAATGGTTCAGAGTTGCAAACTGCAGCACACTGGGGAAGGTTTATGTTAGATAATACCTGCTAGCAGACAATTCCATCAATGTGCCATGGTTTTCATACAGCTCTGTAGTGTTAACACATAATAAGATGGTATGCACGATTGGCTGATTTTTTAATGAAATTGAAATTGTGTTGATTTCTTGAGTGAAGGGGTGGTTATATACCACAAGTTTTCCTTTTAGGCTTCGGTGTGACAACATTTATTACGAAATTTATAACATATTTATCATAGACACTACAGCTGTTTCTGCTTATTCACATTTCATAGGAAAAAGTCTGCGTGGGGCTTAAATGTGTTTTTTTTTTTTTTTTTATGTAATAGCTTTTCCTACCCCATAACGTTGTGTTCCAAGACCATTGTTAGCCACTGCTGTAATTAAGTATGTGGAATAATGTGTGTTAGGGGAGGAAAGTTAATGTTAATGAATTTTTAATTTTGATTGAAAATGACAAAATCATCCTGTGCGACCAAGAGTAAACCTGTCTGGTGGACATCTACAATAATTAAACTATATATCAAAAAAAAAAAAAAATTGCTGTCCAGTACCAAGAATGAGCAGGTGCCCAATTGTAAGCAATCTCTCATTAGCCTGAACAAGTAAATAAGAACTCTAGTGACCGCCTGTAAAACAAACTTCATGTACTAATTGGCCACATCTACTAGAGACAATCCTCAGTCTCAAAGCAAGCACCAAGATCTGTTCAGAACTGTTGACCAAAGCAGAACACATCCACTAATCCTGTAGATATAGCCAATCTACTAGTTGGCAGATTCAACAAAACCTTCTCTCCTCTGTTGATCCCATCATAAAATAAAGACATCCCCAGTACATGAACCCACCCCTTATCTCTATGGAACAGGTCAATCTTGTCCTCTCAAAGGCAAAAAATCCAGCCTCCATGGGACCTGATAACATCCCAGGATGCATCCTACATAACTCGGGCATGAACTTGCAGCACCTTTATGTGCCCTATTCAAACAAAGCCTTAGTACCATCTTTGGTCCCGTTCAGTGGAGGACAGCCACTGTCATTCCTTGACACTAAAGTGGTGTGTACACCGATCCCTGAAATTATACACCCTTCAACCATAACTATCCTGATCTGCTAGGCCATGGAAAGGATTATCAGGGACCTAATTAACATGGATATTGCCAACCTCCAAACACTCAACCCAACACAGTTTGGCTTTGTCACGGGAGGGCATGTCTGTTCATTGGGGTTGAGTTTTTGAGACAGTCACCAAAGCCATGGATGAGGAAAAGATGTTGCACACTGCCTACCTTCACCTGGCCAAGGCCTTATACACTCTTCCCCAGTCAGGCATAGCAGATAAACTCTCTCAACTAGGCATCGATGCATATGTTACCAGATGTTATAGCTATATATACAGTGGATATAAAAAAGTGTACACACCCCTGTAAAAATGCCATTGTGTGTAATAACAAAAGAATTAGACCACAATAAATAATTTCAAAACTTTTTCCACCCTTAATATGACCAATAAACGGTACAACTCAATTAAAGAACAACAAAATCTGTAGGTGTATTAAAAAAAATAAACAAAAAACATATAATAAGCTGTTTGCATAACTGTCCACACCCTGAAAGTAATACTTTGTAGGAGCACCTTTTCATTTCATTACAGCATTCAGTCTTCTTGCATAGCAGTCTGTCAGCATGACACATCTTGACATGGCCGTATTTGCACACTCTTCCTTGCAAAAGCACTCCAAATCTGTCATATTGCCAGGACATCTCTTGTGCACAACCCTCTTCAGGTCACCCCACATATTTTATATGGAATTTAGGTCTGGGCTCTGGCTGGTCCTTTCCAAAACCTTATGATTTTTTTTTGGTGAAGCCATTATTTTGCTCATTTGGATGTATGCTTGGTGTCATTGCAGTGATCAGAGGTGAAAGTCCTCTTCCTCTTCTGCTTTCTAGCAGAAACTTGAATGTTTTTGGGCCAGAAGTGAATGATATTTGTAACTGTTCATAATTCCCTCCACCTTATTAAATCCGCAATTCCAGCCAAAGACAAACGACCCCAAAGCATGATACTGCCACCACCTTGCTTCACCTGGGGTATGGTGTTCTTGTGGTGATGCTAAGTCTTTTGATTTTTTGATTTTTTCGCTCCAAACATTCCATTTTCAATTGTGGCCAAAAAGTTCAACCTTGGTCTCATCAAACCATAACTCATTTTCTTACATGCTTTAGGTACAGTTGCCGTATTGTTTTGCAAACTTTAGCTGGGCCTGGGTCTTTTTCTTGTTAAAAAAAGCCTTCCGTCTTGCAACTGTACCACCTAGTCCAGACATATGGAGAATACGGGAGATTTGTTGTCACATGTAGTACACAACCAGTTCTTCACAGGAATTCCTGCAGCTCCTTCAGTGTTGCTGTATATCTGTTAGCAGCATCCCTGACCACTTTTCTTATTGTCTTTTCACTGATTACGGATGGACGTCCAGTTCTTTGCAAGATTTCCGTTCTCCAGTATTTTCTCTACTTTTTGATGACTGGCTTCACTGTGTTCTATGGTATAGCCAACGGTCTATAGATTATTTTGTACCCTTCTCATGAGTGATACCTTTCTACAATTAGATCCCTTGCATGCTTTCTAATTTCTCTGTGAGCCATGGCTTTTGCAGTGGCAGGAACTGAGTAAATGTAAGTAAAATCTGACTATGACAGCTTAACTTTATTGGGGGTTAATCGCACTCTCGTTAATTTATGGCAGGTGTGTACCCAAGACTGCATGTTGTAATGAAATCAAAATGTTCTTAAAGTATTAGTTTATGGTTGTGCATGCTTATGCAACCATCTTATTGTACATTTTTTATTTATTATATTTTTTACCCTAACACATTTATTGGTTTTTCAATTGCTTTGTACACCTTATAGGTCACTAGGTGGTAAAAGTTTTTAATAGATTTATTGTGGTCTCATTTTTTTTATGTCACAAAAATGTCCTTTTAACAGGTGTGTCTACATTTTTTATATTTTTTTATATCGTCTGGGTATATGTTATTATATATGTTAGATGTTATATGTTGTGTAGCAAACTCGCTCACTCGTAGAACCAACTGAATCAAATTAGTCAAAGCCATCCTCAAGCAGTATACCCATAATGAGCGGGTGTACCCAAACAGCTCAGTCTTGGGGCCTCTGCCATTAAGGATATATTTCTCTTCAGTGAATAACAAACCCAGTGGGGTATGGTGGGCCAAATTTCAGGATGACTTCAAGCTGTGTGCATATATCAATTTCCCAAGTGATGTGGACGTCAGACAGAGCGAGTCTCACCCAAATAAATTAATGGCGCCAGAAATGGGTACCTATCATATGATCGAAGTTTTACAACATCTAATCATTAGAGTTGGAACTTTAATCCTCTAATTTTTAGAAAATTTGAATCACATAACTGAGTTTGCCATACATTGCGGCAAGGGAATAATTACCTTTACAGCACTATAGTGCAATCTCACAGAAGGTATATTTAAGTAGGGTGTGTGTGGGGGTTGCAGGTGGGCTTGCCCCCCCCCCCCGTAATACAGCATTTTTTTTTTCATTATTTGTGTCGTCATTTTCTTTGTTTTTCAATGTTGCAATAATTCAAGCTGCATGCCAAAAGTGTATCACCATCCTCTTTGTGCCGAGTGACATTTACACAAAATTAGCACATTACTAACAACGTCCAAAGTAAACAATCAGTACTGAGTGATTTGGCCAAAAAGGGTCATAGCAGCCTGACTTTTGACCACCATGCTGCTTCTGTTGTATGGAAAGCTTTCTACATGGCCCAACTCACAGGTAAGGGTATCTCATCAAGTGGCAAAGAGGTTATAACATCCATGTTTTCTTCCCTTATATGTACAATTAACTATAACATCACCTTCGGCATATACCTCACAAACCACAAGCAGCAGCTGGACAGACCACAGAGGTTCCTCACCAGCAGCATCCAGGGCCTCAAACATCTCACCTACATCGATAAACTAAAACCACTGCCCCTCTACTCAGTTTCATACTGACTTCTCAGAGGTGAACTATGTCTGGCATACACAGCAATCTCTGACCCTGCCTTGCTGGGACTGCAGCAACCCATACGGGTGACCTCAACCTGGTCTGTCATATTAATAGTACTTGTTGGTGGGATAGAATGGTGTCCCAGAGACTACCCCATTTGTGGAATAGACTACCTCAACATGTCAAGCGGACTACCTTAGTAGCCAATTTTTATGTGCAACCTGGATCACTGGATGGAAAAATGAAGTACACCCCTGTGTCCACGCTGGTCATGGCCTTTGGTTCCTGACTTCATGAAACAGGGGCTAAACTCAGCACTCTGTGTTTAAGGGCCTAAGGATCAATAGCCTAGTATTCTCCTAGGATCCTGTGAATCCATTTATGTCCTTATGCCTTGTCGTCATTATCCCCTTCAGCCAATGGAACACTTTCTTCTGTGTCACCTGGGTCATCGCTCGTCAGTAAAAGCACACCACTTAGCCAGCTGTCATGCTGCTTTGGCTTGTATTTCTTGGCTCACTGCCTGCACACCAACAAAAACGCTTCAGGTGGTTGTGACAACAGTTCATTGTGCAGTCCATTCACTCACTTCAAAAGGAGAACTCTATCAAAACAGCCTCACGCCTCCCACGAAGACACAACTAGTTGTTTACCCAGTCTACAACAGGGAACTTCGAATGCCTCTTTGTAAGTGCAGTGCTTCACAGAACACAAAAGACTGTAGCAGGTTTTACTCCTTCTTTGCTTCCCCTCCCTACCTGGCTGTTCCACTGCTTGCTACTATGTTGCTTAACAGAGTATAGTAGTGTAATTGGATTGATAACAGCTGTGTAAAAGTGGATATATACTTCTCTGTCATATATTCCAGTTTCACTGTGGATCATGGGAGCGACTGTGTATGCCTTATCATCACCTACTGCAGACATACTTAATGACTGGTCATCATCTGCACGCACACCAGTCTTTTACTGGTTGGCCTCACAAGTGCATAAAGCTAGTGAAGAAGACAAGTGAGGGCATATTCCTTTTGTGTAGTATTTTGAGTCCTGTTTGATCTTTACACTACAGGTTCCTTCTAACCATACTTTTAGAATGCTTTCTGTTGCTGATGGCCATTTTTCCTGTGTTTGTTATTATAGCTGTTAGTGAAGTGCTTATAGTTGTGGTACAGAAACCTTTTCTTTATGTCTGTGGAGTGTGATCACAAAATGCCAAGTGTTGATACTCGTATTAAATGCGGGTCTACCCTACAAACCTCCCATTTAGATGAGGAATGCTTAGTTTGTACTGCTTGTAGGTACCATGGCTTTAACAGGGATAAGAGACATGCTTTTCCTTGACACTACAGGTTATGTCATTCTTAATGTCTGTATCAGTTGGTTCCCTCAGATCGTGCTCTGACGTTACTCAAATAATAAGTGCATATCTTTCACCAGTCTGTCACACTGCTGCCCCTTAATGGGCTTGGCATGCATAGCTTTCGGTCATAGTGCTTGAATGGAGTGTCATACTTATGCGGATACAGTAAAAATTTGTTGTGATATTTGAAACATTAATTAGGGTCTTCAGTTGAACAGGATCACCTATGTCTGCCATGCCAGTGTGCACAGCTACAACACCAGTTCCAAGGAAGCGTGGGAAACGCTCATCTTTGACTGAGTCTGCAAGAAAACGTATCAAGAAACAGCATGATGCAAAGCGTTCCCAAAGTCGCATTGCAATTGGAGAGCAGTTTGATCGCTGGATGTCTGTCAAGCATTCCCTTCACTTGTCATCCCATTCGGCAGTGGCTAAGATCCTGCTTGATCTGTGAGTTTTAACAAGTTTACTTTTAATCTCTGGTCTACTGCCTGTTATGCTACACTCCTTATGAAGTTAATGTTCATTCTGATTTTGTTCTCAAATGATTACCTAGTACTTATCCGCTCTTAAATGTTGTCAATATTTCAATTTGTGATTTCATCTCTAACCTGTCAGCATTCAACAAGGCTTACCCCAGTTAATATTCTTGCACAACATACAGAAAAATAATCTTTATGGCATTATGATAGGTTAATGGTGAACAGCACTATAGATAATAAAGAATAATATCTTCTGTCTCCATAGCATTGACTACTAACTGCACGTTGTCAATGCCCATGTGTTCCTTCAGCAGTGGACTGCACTGCATGCCAATACTGCTACTAGTTACATGATTACTGAAACAAAGTCTCAAACACTTAAAAGCAGTGACGTTGTGGACTCCTAATCACTAGTGTAATGCATAACTTTAATCCTGTTACAGGTATTATACAAACAGACAAGTCTATGAAGGAGAATTGGTCGATTTGCATGCGCCAGTGCAGCATTCTACACCAAAGCCTTCCAAAGAACAGCCCTTACAGGAGGTCAACAACATTTCATTGTCATCTTCTACTCTTTCAGCAACAAGCTTTGGGTGCACCATCACTGTGTAATGATATGTGACATAATGCATCAGCATATCAAAGTAATTATTAATGAATACTGCGTACATAGTGAGTGATTTGTGCATTCTTATCTTTCAGCAGTGCTACAGGTAATGACAATGCTGCAAACCCATTCCAAGTAGCTTCTGAGGAGCCCACTCAAGACAGTGGCTGTCTTCTGCCAAGTAGCCTGTCCGTACAGAAAAATATGTCTTCTTCAGAGAGGGGTATGAACGTTGCCCGGTGAGTATGACTACTTTCCCACAGTACCTCACAAATGCAATTTAAAACTGTTAAGTTACTGAGTATCTTTCATATCATATCTGTATCATATCTTCCCTTTTAAACACTCAGATCTTTGAATTTAAACTCAGAACATGCCACTTCTGTTATTCATATAGGATGCCACTCAACAAGCTTGGTTGATGAGTCCAACTGGTATGCCTTCAACCATTTTCGCATTTCCCTTCTGATATACTTGACTTAATCCATGCTAATATAGTTGACTTCATGCATTACTCTGCCTAATTTTTCCAATCAGTTTTTGTCTCTTTCTTTCTTACATATATCAATTGTTCCTCTCCCTGACATTCAATCATGACTCAGTTGCAGCCAACCGTTACAATATAGTGATGCTGAAGAAGGCGTGGAGAATGAATATTTGGAAGTTCAACCCACAAACAGAAGGAAATCATCTATGGATGTTCACCAAGCCACAGAAAGTTCAAATTTTATTGATGATCACATTGCAGAATTGATTACACAGGACACTGTACTGTTGGTGTACCAGAAAAATCTTATGCAACTTGTTCAGCAATGCAATTTTTCCATTTGTCGCATATGTGGGATGCAGCCACAGCAGTCGATTCAACAGTCTGTATCTTGCATCACATTACTATGGGTAAATGTGCTGACTGGTGAAGGTCAAATAACACATTTCTGGTTATAGATGCTGCCACAATCTAAACAAACAACTGTTTCTCTTGCAGGTGTGCTCAAGAGGTCACACAGTCTACAAATGGTCCAGCCAGCCTCAAATAAAGAGTGGTTTAAATGCCAGAGATTTAATGCTTGCTGCTGCAACTACTCTCACAGGCAACAACTATGCCAAGATTTCGTTGTTAGCAAGGTGTCTAAGTCTACCTTTTATATCTCATTCTGCTTTTTTCCGGTAACAACACCTATACATCGTCCCGGTAATCAATAACTACTGGGAGGGGATGGTGAGCAGAATGCTCGCTGAACGTCAAAATGCTACAGCTGCAGTCATGGGTATTGACTATGCCTCTCTATTAATTTTTTTTTTTTGTTTTTGGAACACTACATCCAAAGCTCATCAAGTCTTAACACATCTTATTCTGTTTATGCTGGTGATGCAAGGATGGACAGTCCAGGGCATTCGGCTCAGTATTGTACATACACATGCATGGATCTGAACACCAAGGAAGTACTTATGATGACTGTAGTTGACAAGCGGGAAACAGAGCTGTGCTCCTCTAAAATGGAGAAAGTTGCATTTGAGCGATGCATGACCAAGTTGATAGAGGCTAATGTCAGTGTGGATGAGGTGGTCACGGATGCACATTCTCAAATTGCGAAACTCATGTGTAAGTATCCACAATTTTAACCCACTGTTTACAATATCAGTAATAATGTATTTGAACTATTTGATATTGAAAAAAAAAAGATACATATTGGATAGACATTGATCCTATCAGCGCTATAGTACCTTGCTATCCAGTACCTCCAATGACAATCAGTGGCATTAAATCATTTAGTAATTGTGTCAACCGATCCATGACACACATCATCTGCGAGATTCAAGTATCTCTTCA
Source organism: Protopterus annectens (assembly GCF_019279795.1). Taxonomy (NCBI): domain Eukaryota; kingdom Metazoa; phylum Chordata; order Ceratodontiformes; family Protopteridae; genus Protopterus; species Protopterus annectens. The sequence continues at coordinate 508,296,976 of NC_056746.1, read as the reverse complement.
TAGTACAGGGATCGGTTCTGGGTCAAATGTTTTACTTCTTATCCAGACTTCCAAGCTGTGCTTGAATGAGGACATGGATGACCTGTGTTTTATGTGGATGCAGACTTGATGCACAGCTGCATTCTGTCCCACTTTGCTTCCAATCATAAAGTCATTCTATGCATTATTGGTACTGCATCACGTCACATAAATTATGCTTCCACATGTAACACCATATGCTGTTGACAAAGGATTCATAAACAAGCTATAATCATTGCTACAGTACCACTGTTACAGTAACCTCGTATGTTTTCTTTACAACCCATTACAGGCACGCGCTATTCAACAGTCTATCATTCTTTTGACATCTGGCATGCTGCTAAAAATCTATCGCGAAGAATTAATAAGGTAACTATGCATAAGTGTGTTTGGACAATAATGTGCATCTTTTGTTATACATAAATTTGACATTGCCATTTCAGTACTCACATACATCCATGTTACACTACCTTCCATAGGCTGGTCAGAAAAAAGGATGCAGAGTGCTGTGGAAATGGTGTAAAGACATCAGGAATCATTTCTGGTATTGCTGCCAGCATACTGGCACAGTGGAAGAGTTTATGGTAAATCCATGTTATTAACAACCTTTTATGTAGGTATTCATATGCTCTGATGCCACATAATGAGGCATTTATTCGTCTCTATTTACAGATGCAGTGGGGCGGTGTCTTGCACCACGTGATTAACGAACATGAGTGGCAGGTTCATGGTGCTGATCGTGACTGTGTGGTTCATTGCAATCATGAGACACTAGGGAAAGATCGGACAACTCCATGGATAGAGCCAGACAGCAAAGCATATGAGGCATTGGAGAAAGTTATTACAGACCCTAAATTCCTACAAAATATTCATCACTTCCTGCGGTACAGGTAATGAACAGTGAATTCTACACACTACTTCTGATTGCAGCAAAACAGCATACCGTGTGACAGATATTTAATTTAAATTTGCATTTTATTTTTTTCACATTTTTTTGGGGGGGCTGTTACCACCATACATCCTCAGGACCACAGCAGACCTGGAACAATTCCATCAGCACATTTTAATGTATTCCAACAAAAGATACTCCTACTCATATCCTTTCTATTGTGCACGCAATTATCTAGCAGCAATAGACCATAACATCCATCTTAATCGCACCTACCTCAAGAACAAGCAAGGCAAACAAGTGTAAGTGCACATCTTCATCCAAATGACTTGGTGCCAAAAAAGTTGTTGATTGTTTGCATTACATTTACCATTGCTGCCATGAGTAGTGTCCAGTTGCATTGACAATGACCTTTCATCTATCGAAATGTCATAAATAAAGCATATTTTCCTTTCACGTTCACAGTACTAGCATGTATTAGACAGTTGCTACATTATAATCTACTTTTTACTATATGTACATAGCTGTCAATTATTAACAATTATATTCTATACTTAAAGGTACCATTGTAAGTTCAACAGAAACACCTGCAGTTGGACAATTGTACGGAGGAAAGTTAGAAAAGAACATGGTTACTTTGACATCTTCAAGAAAAATATTATTCTTAAACAACTACAATCAACAAGCACTGTTAACACATCAGTTGTGCTAGCTGCAAGGGATCCTCGTTGTATTCAATCAACAATTGCACCAGTACCTCCCCCGTCAACCAGCCTTCTAGTCATGAAGCATGCCTCGTGTTTTCCCTGTGGAACACAGGGTTTTCAAGGCCCTCAATCAGATGTGTAGATTCAGTGTATATGGCATGCAAAGCCTACAATTGCTGCCAACTATGCACTTAGTGAGTTAATAATCAGCTATTTCTTTTTTTTTTTTTTTTTACAGGGAAGCTGACATCCTTTGAATTGCTTAACTGGTACTGGATTTGACAGGTCTGTTCAACAGTTATTCTGTGAAGGGTGCACATAATCTGTCTCTGTGATCAAAGCACTCGAAGTATTGACTGTCAAATGCCGTTGCATACATCACAGTATTTACGGTACTACACAAACTTCATTCAGTACTTCTCATGGTCAATACTGATCCAAGAGAAATCTAGAGTTGTTCCAAGGTTATTAATGCCAACTGTCTTCAGTATTGCGCTTTTTGGGAAAGGTCTCTGTTAATTGTACAGGCAGTTACAATACCTCATTCGGTGACAAGAGTCTCTCCAGATCAAACAGACTGTTTCAATCACTCAGTTGCCTTTTCCTGATTTCTCAACTACCACCAATATAATTATGAGTAGCCCCGTTCTGGTTTCCTACTATAATTAGAACAGCTATTTAAACTCTCCAAGTGGTAATCTGTTCATTGCCTTCACATTGACACTGACTACACCACAGTGTCCATGAGAACAGTTTCTACACTAGTACCATGCACCAATCCACCCACCCATTTGGCAGAACATTTCAGCCTGTCCTTAGCTCACACAGCTTATAAAGGACACTTTCCACTTCGTCTGTCAGGTTTGTCTGCCGCCGATCAAATGTCTGAACTTCTATTAAAACTGCAGCCTGCCACATCCCTCTGCTCTGTATTAAACTTTGACAAACTTCACATTGTTCTCTAACATACTTCAGTCCAGTGCAATGCTGGTACTGCTTTTGGAATTAGCATTAACACAGGTATGATAATTAATGATTCATACAGCTTCCATATCATCTGACATTGACACAGAGCAGTGACTCAGTGCACCTGAGCTGTCCAATTAGGGTCTATATCAGTCCATCTAAAAGGCTCAATATCGAATACCAGATGTTCGAATACTGGTAATTGAGAAGCCGCATAACACCGGTCCTTTTCAGTGGCTTTGCGAGTATAAGGACTGTGATGGGAAGTTATGGGTCGGGTTCAGGTTAGTGTGCGATTGTGTGGACGTTAGGGTTTGGGAACGGGTTAGGTGAGTTAAGGTTAGGGAGCGGGTGTGCGATAGTGAAAGATTTTAGGATTAGGGTGGGATAGGTGATTTAGGGTTAGGGCGTGGGTCAGTTGAGTGCGCGATAGTGACGGACGTTAGGGTTTGCGTTTCGGTTAAGGTAAGTGGATAGGTATTAGTGTATGTACAGTTTAGTGTACAGTTAGATGTAGGATTTTGACTGTATGTGTGTGGATCGATGTTGTTTTGGTGTGTTTGTGTTGTGTGTGTGTTTCTTGGAACAGAGAAATTTTTTCCCTGGGCAACAAATCGCTGCTCTGAGACTTCAATGTTTGTGCAGTTCATGGTTTGAAGTTAGAACATATGGTGTTCCAACTTCAGACGTTTTGATGAACTGTTATAGACCCATCCAATTACTGTGATATGAAGATGACTTATGCATGGACTACACCGCTAGCGAGCATCCACTTCATGTGTCAATTGCCAACATACGCATAGTGGGAGTTTACATAACACTGAAAGTGCAACTGTAATTAATAAAGAAATAGCAACTTATTTTTTCACACTCAAGAATCACAGTACTCATTATCCATTGTCTTGTGGTGTCTCTGTTGTATGCTGCTGGTAACACAAGAATTATTAAAGCTGTGGCCATAAAACGGATGGGAAATGCCATTTGACTGCAGATTTACGTGGGGGACTTGATGGGAAAACTAACTCAAATGTAATAATACTGTGATTATCTATAATCATCACATATTCAACAATTTTTAGCTCTTGCATGTCACTATCAGCCATGTATTTTGGAGTCTGTTTCTTGTAGCAGCATACAATAACAGGTAGACTGATAGTATGCTTAGAATAATGTTACTTATAGCATAAGGTGACTTCCGTGCTTCACGAGTACTAATGTTAGTTCAATCACCATGTTGTGTCAAGAGTAGGACTGATTACAGTTTACTGTGCTGTATCTGCACATTGTTTACAACCATATGTCGGATACATAATTATCAGTACTTGGCATAGACAGGGGTTAAATATGTTTATCTGATGACCTGGCCTCATCCTTTGCACTCACTAAAATAATTGCCAAAACTTTCTTCCCATAGGTTTATCATGAAAAGTAACAACAGCATTGCCCTTACAAGTCAAATTGCTATTGCTAGTGGATCCGCTAGGGAAACACCAAGGTTTCTGTCTACTGCCAGCATCTCAGCAGCTCTTAAACATGACTCACAACTGGTGCAATGAAGACCAAGTTCAACAAGAGAGTGTGTCAATTTAAGCACCAGAAGAAGAAGAATACCAGCAAACAGTATTGGACACTTAAAGGTACTACTGGTACTGTACTGTACATATGATCATTGCCATGATGCTTCCTTATACTAATAATTATTTTTACACATGACAGACTATGTTTCTTAGCACAGTAACATGTCTTGTTGCTTAGCACGCAAGATTTGGTACTGTACAACACTTAGGAAATAACTTGCATTTATATGTATTCGACTGACAGATTTACTCAACTACTATGTGACAGTATCCTATCCGTAGGTACTCATGTGGGTTCATTGCAATGTTCCTTTTTTTTTTTTATTAGGATCAAATTGAAGCACTTACAAGACAGGAACTTCAATATTTATGTGTAACTATAGGTGAAAGGAAACCAGCACTTATCAGGGAACTTCTGCGGGCCACTTCCAGTGCCATCAGCCAATACTCTACAAGACAGTCACAGCACATTGTTCCCGAATAGTGTGTTTGCAACAACTGTCGAGTAATGCCTATGGAAGTGGAGAGTGTTTGCTGCAGTTATGAGCCACAAGACTGCATATCAGTTCTGCAGGTAAGGATGCGAGATACTGTGTTAACTACAGTCCCTTCTAATTTGATTTACCAATAAACTGGATACATATTGAATGAAACGCAGTGAATTAGTTGGATCTTTTTTCAAAGTCAGCGCCGTGTACACATTTGCATCCGTGTTAATTTTAATGTTCAAGTAAGGCTACTTATTATACATATCTGTAACTAAATCAGTCAACACATGTATAATTACATGTGTTCCATACTCCAGTAATTCTCATAGATTGCATATTACATCAATTTGCATTTTAATTTCCGTTGGCAGAGCTGGCAGTACTTCAAGTCTTTTGAATCTCAACCCATTGTTGTAAATTTTCTATAATAAGGCATTGGTCAAAGCATTAGCGGTGAGGGAGATGTAGTCCACTGCTATCCGCATAGGCGGCACTATGTCTAACAACACAGGTAACAGACGGTAGTCAGGATGAGAGTATGAAGGCTCCATGCATCAATATGCTTAGGTAAACTGGTGTCTAGTCATGAGTAAGCTGTTTGACTGATTTGAAATTATAGCTAAAAGTTATTGACAGTACCTGGTTTTGCCTTCAGTGTGTCAGTACATACCTCTGCATAACTTTAACATCATCACATTCAGACTTTACAGGAGTAAGCTAACCAAAAATTTAGAGACAATTGGTCCATCACTTCTGTTTTCCAAGACACATCTGAAATGAAGTCATGCATGTTCATAGGGTAGTGATCACAAGTACATCACAATTTATGGACATCATGCCTTCAATGTGATAGCGCCATTTGTGTCAATTTTCACTTGTATTTCACCACAATACCTAGTAATTACATGTTTCTTGTTATCCACAGGAAATGCAGGAATGTGTTCTACCCAGAAGTGTTCTTCAAGTTGCACATGCCTATCGTACTTCTGTATTTGGTCTACCACAGGAAGCAGATGAAAATAAGCGCAACCGTCACACTGCATACCGGCAGTTCACATTGTGGAGGTATGGCAGGCTTGGAAGTAGAGTAAGAAGACCCATCCCGAGCTGCTGTATATGGCGTATCAGGGATAAGTATCCCGATCCTCAGGGGTCCTATACCGGATTCCGGCCATCAAGATTTGATGATTGATGTAATTTCATGTCTGCTTACTTAATTGTTTTCTCTGTCATTGAAAACTCTAAATGATATCTTGAATAGTTTTTGAAATTTGTGTTTTTTATACTGTATTTTAACCCTGTGTTATGCATATAAGTGATTCAGTCATCATCCATGTACAATCTTGATTTACTGACTATAATAAAAGTACTAAACAAAATTTAAAATTGTATTTATTGGAGTGTAGCAAAACTACTGCTAATTTTGCTTCAGTGACTTACTAATAGCACTGTACTACACACCCAGATTCACACACACGCTTATGAACACTGAGTGTACATATGTATGTCTGTGTGTGTATAAGCATATATGTATTTGTGTATTACATTTAGTATATATACACACACACATGAAGTGTGGTTGTGTATATATAAAACATAAACATATATTATGACATACATTTATGCATGTACGTGTAGACAGATGTATAACAACTTGATAATCACATACTAATATTCAATGTGTAACTGGAGAACAAATGGTCAAATGTAATCAGGTAATACTGCTTTCAGTGAAGCATACCACTGGCAGTTGATAGAATAAATAATCTTTGCGAGTACTCATCGCTGTGAAAGAGGTCAACAGAAATGACAAAGGGATTTGAATGTACTATGACATTATGACACAATGTGTTGAACTAATAATTCATCTGAGAATCCATTTGTGAATGCCATTACATCAGCTACAGACCGAGCAAAAATGGAGTAACATATGGTGGTACAGCATAAATGCAGACTGAATGTCCTCAAACCAAAAAGTAAGTGCTGACAGAGATATACAGGATGACAATATAAGAGGCTGGGTGGAATAAAGATAGTAATCATTTTTTGTGGATTTAACAGTGAAGGTGGGTAGGGTGGGTAGCTAAAGGTATGAAAGTACCAACTTGTATAAACTTTGTAATAATTGCATTTATCAATATATCAACATGTATAGATTTATGTTTGTGCGTCTTGTCTTTTTTTGTACACGTGTGTGTGTGTGTGTGTGTGTGTGTGTGTGTGTGTGTGTGTGTGTGTGTGTGTGTGTGTGTGCATGTGCATGTGTGTGTAGATTTATGTGTGTGTTTATATATTTTGATTGTGTGTGTGTGTGTGTGTGTGTGTGTGTGTGTGTGTGTGTGTATGTATGTGCATGTGTGTATATTTATGTGTGTGTTTATATATTTTGATGTGTGTGTGTGTGTGTGTGTGTGTGTGTGTGTGTGTGTATGTATGTATATATATATATATATATATATATATATATATATATAAAATACTAATTTCTTACATTTTCTTTATATACTCACACATCTTTATATATGTTTATAATGTATATATACTGTTACATCTATGTCTGCATTTGTGTCTGTATGCTGAGTAACACAAGTTGAAATCCAGTCTCCACAATGAAATTCCAATAACTAGAAATGATACGTCTTGACAAATCAAAAAATCAACAAAAATTGACAAGGAGGTAAATTATGATTCTTACTCTTCGCCTTCCAATGCTATCTCCCAGTAGGGATCGCCCAAGCACCCTGATGTCATATTAAAAACATTGCAAACACCCAAGACCAACAGCCTTCAAATAAGTCATTCTGTATGTACAGGCTTTCAAATTTCACAAAATGTGCTCTTTACAGTTAGAGGAATTGGTTGATCTTCATGCCTGGCTGTACATGTGTCTATAGGTCCATAGGTGTCTATTAGGCAAAGTACTGTGAAGCCTTTACAAGCCTAGCCTCAGATAATTTTCCCTGGTGCAGTGCCACCCGATGTTAGTTGACAGTGCCTCTATCCAGTAGGGCAACAGTAGTGATTCCTGAGGTGAACTTTGTTACCCAGCCACATGTCGAGACATACCTCTCAAGTGTTCCTCATTACAGGGAGCATAGCTCATTTGAGGTCTTACAAAGTTGACGTTCCTCGAAGTCCCACATTGAAAGGTCCGGTCACACATTCTGTATTAATAATTTATTTTTACTGATATTCATGGTAAATAGACCATAACCATATTACATCACTAAAAGTTATTTTTATAAATTTCCACCATATTTAAACCATTATATAACCTTACTAGTTTAAGTTTTTAGTGAGCTGTTCTTATGTGTTCCACATTTTGCCCATTTGTTACACATTATGTGGGCTACTGTTTATCAATTTGGAGATGTACGGTTGAGAGGTGTGCATCAAGATTTCGCTTTCCGAGGGCTACCTAACTGCTCTGCTTGACATGACTGAGAATCTTATTACAAAGTATGGGCAGTGCTAGTGATGTGAACTGTTCCCTCCAGCATTTTTTTTTGATTATGGCAATGGGGTTGTAATCTCAAGGGTGAGGCGTGGGGGTATATGGAATTCTTTAGGTATAGCATTTGAAGTACGGCTGGGTCAGCCATGGCTTTGTTTGTCAATCATAGATCACCACTAATTAGACATTAAGAGACTGAGAACAGCTGAAGTTTCTTGAGTCTGTCCATGTAGGAAATGTGCTTATGGCCTAGAACCCATTCTGTGAGTTACTTTTGTGTCCTCTTCAGCTCCTGTATGCGTCTGCATTACTTGGGCAGTTGATAATTACTCCTTAGCTTACAATCATCAATGAACTTGGGCAACCACACTCCCTCTGTGTTGGCATGGAATTCTGATAAATAGATGCAAAACAGGAGAGGTCCCAGGACAAGTGTCCTGGGGTACTCCTATCATGACTGGTCCACAGTCTCACTTGGAATACGCAACCACCACTATGTGCGTACTGTCTCTGAGTCAGTTATCAACCCACCCTGTCATATATTGCTTGAGTTTTATTTTGTAATTTTAACAATGATACCTGAGTGGGGAATGGTATCAAAGGCCTTGGCCAGGTCTAGGTAGCCTGTATGCACTGCCTTACTTTAATCTCCACCCTGGTTGACTCACTGTCTCTAAGAAATCCACCGTGTTCAGCAGGCAGTATATCCACTTGACAAAGCCAAACTGTGTGGTCTCAAGAGTTTGTTGACTGCCTGTATCTTGGTTAAGTAGGCCATTTATGATGCTGTCCACAGCTTTGCTTACCAGATGTGTATGGCTAATGGTGCCATAGTTACCCGTTTGTGTAGTCGCTCCCCCTTATGGAGAGGGATGACTGTAGTCATGTGCCATTCATTAGTCACAAACCCTGAGGTTAGGCTATCATTGAACATGGCACACAATTGTGTTGCCAGTTCATTTTGTAGCTCATGTAGAACGCAGCCTTGGCTTTGGACAATGCAGCTTTTAATTGTGCCTCAGAAATGTTGTGTACGAGGCTTTCTTCTTGTATTGTGATGGTGCCTTTGGTGGTGAATGAGAGGTAAAGTTGCCATTGAGGTTGTCGGCCTGTATGTTGGCTATATCTGTAATTGCAGTATAGGAGATACCATTGTGCAATAACTAATATCAAATCTGGGTATTGTCTCTGACATTATTCATATGCCTATAGAAGGCTTTGAGGTTGTTTTTCGTGTCATCCTCAAATTTGCCTACATACCTGGCTTAATGGGATTTAATAAGGGATCTAATTTATTTTTAGGCTTCTAAGCGAGTTTTTCCTGTGTAGTAACTTTATTTTCTGCAACAGTTTCTGCCTTCTGTTGTAGAGTTTATTTATGGCTGGGGAACAACAGATTGGCTTCCGATTTTTGGTAGGTGAGCATCTTGGTTCTGTTTGTTATGGTAAGTTACATGCATTTGTGTGTGTGCCTGTAATATTTTTATAATTTATATATATTTACTTAGGGGGTTAAAAAATTAACATCATTTTTAATAAATATTTAATTTTTCAGGGGGACCAGTTGGGGTATAACAACCCATTGTTTTAATTATGCAAGGGCCAAACACACCCGCTAACGTTCAAATGTGTTTTTTCCTTAACCCAAAACCCCCATATAAAAATTGCTTAAACTTATAAATTTTTTCCATACATGGGGAATTAGTGATTGGATAATGGAATTTTAATCTCTTTACAAATTTTTTATTTAGTGTTATTTTACAATTTTTTTGGGTGGGAAATGCAAATGTTAAGAAATACAAAAATTATAGGATGGTATAAATAGTAAAATTAAGTCCCCAAAAAAAAAAAAAAAAAAAAAAGCCAAAAAAAAAAAAAAAAAAAAAAGGAAAAAAAAAAAAAATAAAAAAAAAAAAAAAAAAAAAAAAAAAAAAAAAAAAAAAAAAAAAAAAAAAAAAAAAAAAAAAAAAAAAAAAAAAAAAAAAAAAAAAAAAAAAAAAAAAAAAAAAAAAAAAAAAAAAAAAAAAAAAAAAAAAAAAAAAAAAAAAAAAAAAAAAAAAAAAAAAATTTTTTTTTTTTTTTTTTTTTTTTTTTTTTTTTTTTTTTTTTTTTTTTTTTTTTTTTTTTTTTTTTTTTTTTTTTTTTTTTTTTTTTTTTTTTTTTTTTTTTTTTTTTTTTTTTTTTTTTTTTTTTTTTTTTTTTTTTTTTTTTTTTTTTTTTTTTTTTTTTTTTTTTTTTTTTTTTTTTTTTTTTTTTTTTTTTTTTTAAATTTGTAAATTTGTATATATATATATATATATATATATATATATATATATATATATATATATATATATATATATATATATATTTAATGTCTGTGTGTGTCTGTATGTAGTGTCAGAAATACACATACACACACTCACTCAGTGGCTGTATAGAGATACAGTCCAACACATATGTAGCATCCTACACAGTTATATACTGTTTTTTACAGGCAACACATAGATAGCTAGAGATGTAGATATATAAACATATACTATCTATACATATAGGTGTGTGTGTGTGTGTGTGTATATATATATATATATATATATATATTTATATATTGTACTCAAGTTAAATCAATATATACATTTCTATATATATATATATATATATATATATATATATATATATATATTTACAGTACCAAAAAAGCATCCAGCACTCCAAATAAATCCAAAAAACCAAAGTTGTGAGAAGTTTATTCGGCACCTGCCCAACAAAAACACAAACCGGCGACCGGTTTCGCTCAAGGCGTCCTCAGTGTGCATCGTTATCAGGCAAAAGCTCGGATATATATTGCTATAAGCAGACAAGCTTATTTCAAAATTTAAAGGCACGAACAATGATCATTGGTAATAAAGATAGGAATAGATAAAAATATGGTATTTTAGTCTTTCCAAATACAACAGAGGGTATATATAAGTTGATAAAAGGTGTTATTCTACAAAATATAAAAAGTAGAGTTATAATAGAACATAGCAGAATTCAGTTAGGTTAGAATAAGTTATACACCAAATATTAGGTGTATGTTTTATGTATAAATAGTAACATTAGTCAGCGAATTTTTTTGAATTCTGCTAGTAATAGTATATATATATATATATATATATATATATATATGGTTCCAGTTGTAGAAGATAGAGGTCGGGTGATTGTACAGATATATTCTGGTGGAGGGTATTATATTATATATATAGGCAAGGATTCACAAAGCCTCCGTGTAAGAGTTATAACTCTTACACGGAGGCTGCAGTTAAACGGAGTGATGTCAGCATGCTCTGCATATTCATGAGGGCATGCTGAATCACACCTAAGGCTAATACGGTCCGTGTATGACAGTAGGGGCGTGTCCGTAGGCCGAGCCCTGCAAGCGGACACACCCCCAGAAGAGTAAAAGTGCCCAAAGTAAACACCCATGACAGAGTCCATGGAAATGTGAATAAACACAACACAACACATGCCCCCACAGACTATGAACAGAAAATATATAAATGAACACGTTATATATTTTTGTTAAATCGTAAAAATGTTTGCCCATGAGTGCGCTTGTTTGCTGGTGCCCAGAGCGCAGCCACAGTTAGCAGTCAGTGGGAAAGCATATAAGAACTAAATATGCAAAGTAAGCCAAGAAGCAATAGCGTAGCGGTAGAGACGTCGGCTGAAGAGCAGGCATCCATGGTTCGAGCCCCCACAACATAAATTTTATTTTTAGTAAAATAAGCACAAAACAAGTCCCTGACAAATATGTACACATATAAAATCACATTTTATGTAAAATGTAATGAAATAGTCCATTTATTTTGAATAAATGTGAGGTAACAAAACAATAAAAAATGCGAGATGTGCCTATAGCTGAGCTACAGTTTAACAAGGTGAGTGCATCTGCCCGTAGGTGAGCACTGGTTTAACAGGTGCAAAATGAGTGCCCGTAGCTGAGCAGTGGTTTAACAGGTGCAAAATGAGTGCCCGTAGCTGAGCAGTGGTTTAACACACTGAAACTGTGTGCCCCTAGCTGAGCTGAGCGTAATATGCGTGATGACAGCCAAATGGGGCATAAACCAGTGTACCCTGTTTGCGCAGAGCTGCGCACAGCGCTAACAAGCTAACCGACGGGCAACGTTGAACAAGCTGTAACAAAACTGCCTTTACACAGACACACCCCCTAGCCTGTCTAGACAGTCATAAAATATAAAAAACAGTGGGCAGGTTCAAACCCAGGATACCATGCACCATAGTCAAGGTACTGAACCACTAAGCCACGACAGCTGTACCCAGAAATGCAGTAATAGCACATATATAGAAATGAATAGAAAGTGGAGCATGACAAAGCAGGTTTTGTGAAGTGGATACAATTCCAAAATGGCCAATCACAGATAAGTGCGGGAAAAACGGCATATATAAGCCCCATAGGCAGGAATACACAGCATAAACGATTGTAGAACTGACTTGCAGCCAGAATGTCAGGTGTAGGTGAGGGTAGTTGCTTTCGAGCACAGAGGTGGGGCGTTGAGGAGTCCAGATACATGGTCTGGCTCCTAGTCCACAATCATGAGGCCCAACTCATGCAGGGCCAGGTCCTGTGGGGAGCATATAGGGCTGAGGCTTGGGACCGGTTGGCTCATGATCTCACCAGTGCCACAGGGATTCCAAGGACTGGTGAGCAGGTCCGTCACCACCATGTGGACCTGAAGAGACGCAAGCAGGACCAATTGAACCTTTGGATACAGGAGGCCCGGCAAATGCCCAACGCCCCACTACTGAGTAAGTTACATTTAATTATGTATGTAAGAAATTAAATCAGCTGATATTATGGAGATGTGTATTCCAATATTACTTCATTTATATTACAGCTGCAGGTGTCCGTTCTGCAAACCGGAGAGCCTATTGCGATAGGCTGGTGCGGATGCACCACCAGGCAGGTCAGTAATCCACTCCCAGTAACTGTAAAGAAATATCAAAATATGACAGTCAGCAAAAGAGTGCAGTGTAGTCACTAAGTAATAAAATGTGCAAGTAACAGTGTAAAAGTGTTTGCAAGTATTGCTTGATTAGAAAAGTGCGTTGCAGTCTGTAATCCAAACAGAAAAATGAAAATGTCTGAAATAAAGTCTGAAATAAAGATGCCCCACTTGTAATATAATAGTAAACAACCTGCAGCAGGCTGAAAAGTGCAGCTGCAGAAGATGAGCAAATCACATGTGTGAAATATATCCCTGTTGAAATACTGAAACATGACAGAAGTGAGACTGCCGGAAAGGATTGTAATAACTACAGGTAAAACATGTCAATAAAGCCTAGAAGTAAGTACCATCCTGAATAGTAAAATGAAAACAAGTGAGAGAGTGTGAGAAAGAGTTATGAATCCACCAATAAAGTAGTAATAACCCCTGAATAAAGTATACTGCAGTCAGTACAGAATGAAATGAATGTGACAAGTAGAACCAAACTGCGAAATGTGTCCAAGGTGTTGCTGCAGCTGGAATGTGTATCCCAAAATCTGGATATGTTGCTCTCAGTTTGCAATATGCAGATAGTATGATTGTCTGAAATATCAAACATCCACAGTTGTGTATAGCTATATAAAGCAAATGTAGCAGGATGATGTAGCTGAACAAAGCCAGATATGAACGTGTATGACTAACAATATAATGTATATTGATGTAGCAGTAACAGTCCTATCACCAAATGGAAGTAGTTATCATATAGGAAACTGTAGTTAGAACAGTAGTGTGTATATATCTGTAGCTATTAGAAATGTACAGCATATGTATTGGTATTCGAAGGTGTTAATAATATTTTCTTCACTCCACCCTATAACCACATATAATCCATTCCACATGAAATTGGTATGTACAATCACAATTAACACCCCTGAACATTTGTCCTGTTGGGTCATAAATATTTGCATGTCCATTGATGCATCTGCCCTGTTCATACATCCAAACCTGATGGCCTGTTGCCATCAATCAACCCTGCATGTTGTTGGACTGTGTATTGCTGTTCAAATTATGCATGTGTTATGCTCGCTGTTCAGTGGTGTGAATATCTGGGTGTTTGGTTAATGGGAATACTAATGCATGCTGTTACAACTAATTGCGAATGGTATTGTATGTTACTAACCCAAACTGTCATGACATAATGCAAAACATAGGACGACAGGGAAGGCGGGTTCCAGCGAACCCACCTCTCCCACCTCAGCTGGCGAAAGTGCACCTGGCACTAGTGCCCAGTCTGGACCCTCCTCCGGTGGCCCTGTGCCACCTGTGGGTGGAAGCACTGCAGGGATGGGGCCCATCCCTCTGCAAGCGTGGCCGGAGGAGCACCACCACTCACCCTCCGTAGTGTCCGGACTGTGGTGCCTAGGGAGATCCAGGACTCTGTTCTTGGGCCCCACTCCAGCTTGAGACACAGGTGGCACAACTTACGGGCATGCCTGTTGCCCGGCCTACACAGCCCTCAGCACAGCCCCATCCTGGGCAGTGAAGGAACAGTGGCAACTGCCCATGGGTGGGGATATCAGTTCCACTGTTGCCATCTGTGGGCTCATGGGCTCTGGATATCCAAACATCCATCCCCGTCAATTGTGTAACCCCCCCACACGTGTCATACACCGCCTCTGTATGCATCTTGTTTGTCTTGTCTGTTGACCTACCCAACCTACCTCCCCAGCTATACGACTTCCTTCACCTGACATACCACTCTCACCTGAAAAAAAAGGGCACTCTGTACCCACAAAAAAATTATGCCCCATACATAGCTGCCCATTCCGCACATATGTCTGCTGGACATGGAAACTATCAATTACAATTGGTTGTACAACAAGTATTATTGTTGTCCTTACACCTCTCTCAGGGGTGGAAGGTATCAAATGTCACACCAAATTACAAGCATATGCACAGCTGTTGCTGATGAAGAAATGGGCAGCTATGGGCCCTACCTACATCCCTCCTGCAAAGCCCAAGCTTGTTTCCCTACTGTCTTACCCTCTTTGTGGCCCCTTTTTCACCACTTTCCTGTCTCCCCATTTTCATTTCTTTCAAAGAAAATAGCACGGGTGTGCACAAGAGTAAGCACGTTTAAGCAGTTGTAAGCGGGTGTGCACGGAGCTGAACGCCAGTGCGCATGCGGGAGCTCCGCGCAAACCAGCGCTAACCCGGTTACAACTGCTTAAAAGTGCCTTAGTCACTCTGATTGACAGGTCCTGTAGTCAGTTCAAAAGCAAAATAAAATCCCACTGTCAGTCCCAAACCCAGGACCTTGGAAACAGTAGTCTGCATGACTTACCACTAAGCCATGACTGTTATACAAAAACATTGTGCTAAAATAAATATATCATGTAATAGTAGGAATAAATGCAAAGGGAATATAGGATGTGTAGTACACAAAGCATGTCATGTATATTTACTGTCAAATCTAGTGGATATCTATGATAGTAGTGTGTGAACAGAAACAGCCATGCTAGTTGGTAGCTAGTAGGTAATAATGTCACTGTAGCACCATGCAAGCCACACACATACTCACAGCAGGGTAATCACTGCCCATACCCCACAACCTCTTACAGGAACACATCCGGACCAAGTAATAAAATATGTGGAGCAAAGGGCCAAAACCAGGGACACATTACAAATAATGTTACAACAAACTTAGACAGTTCAGAGAATAACAGGTTCTGCATTTTGTGGGATGTTTGGAAGGGTATGAAGTCTGAAACTTAAATGTTTGTCACTATATTCTGACTTGAGCCCAGAGTGATTTGCCAGAAAATGCTGTGCATGAGATATTGACCAAAATATGAGGTAGAAATGTGGACAACCTGCAAATATTTGTACACATGAGAGGTCTGACACCGCCATATTTAAATAGTTAAGAGCCTAGACATAGCAACAGTGAATGAGTTACAGGGATGCTCCACAGACTCCATGTGAAATGTACAAACAGTAGGCAGAAAGGTGTTACAACACATGCAATGGTAACTATGGAGTCCTGAAAGTATGCACCACTTGCATGGCAGAAAAAGTGTAGTAATACATATGCTCATGCTATCCCACAGTCACAACTGCAGCATACCAGACAATTTAATGGGTGTACCCCACTGATATGTACCATTCCATGAAGCAGATAACAGATGCACCTGAGAGTCTCTGGGGCCTGCTCAGCAGCATACTCAAATACCCTAATAGATGTCAAGGCCCACACCATGGCCAGACCACACTGCATGCTGTAACACCCTAGCAGATATATTAAGCATTCCAAGGTGTGAATGTACACGGAAAATAGGAAAGCCACAGCAGCACACTACAGTCAGGACATCTGGCAGGCATACAAGTAGTGACTGTAAAGGGCAAATATTGAAGCCATAGCAACAAAGTGCAAGCAAAAGTGCAAGGAAAGCACACACACACACATTAACAGTAGTAGTAGTCGTAGGTGTCAGTGTACATACACAGTTAGTACAGGAAACTGGAGAAATGAATGGAGAAATGTTAATCTACAACACAGCTGGAAATATGAGAGAGATACCAACCTTTACACTCACAAAACATTGTCCACGGCATACCAGCATGGTCCCTGCCCTTAAAATCTGAAAGGGCTACGCCTATCTCACATACCTTTTTATAGCAGTGTTCTGAAATCACAGTGAGAACTGCAATCAGTACACAACTGGCTGCATGCAATTAGCAAATGCTGGTTAACAATTGGTGCAGAGGCCATCGCATGGACATATGCAGATACCTACAAAAGTATGCTGTACTCCCAGTCCACACATGCAATACTTTCATCGCACCCTGAGGAGGAAGTGAGAGACAGACAGAGAGAGAGAGAGAGAGACAGAGACAGAGACAGAGACAGAGAAAAACAAAATTAAACATACACAAACAAAACTGTTCAGCAACAGCCACCTGAAAGCTGACAACTGGCAAGTGGAGCAGCAGGACACAAAACCAGATGGCAACACACGCAGCTGTGACAAACACAGGTAATGTAAAGTAATACTATAAAGGTCTACATACTGTGAACCCTCCATATGTGTCATTGGTCTGTATCCATATGTATATGAAGATGTGCAAAGGGCAGGGGACATACAGCAACTATCAGTGAAGGCTGTACATACATTTGTATGTGAGAGCATCTATGTGCACATATCAATGTAGGTTGAATGTAGGTTGTAGTGCAATGTACAAAGTGGGTTTCACAGTTATGTATGGTTAGCAGTATGTTAGTGTGTGTATACAGTATGGTAGACAAACATGTTGATATACCTGTCTATCATATGGATACGTATGTATGTCAAAATATGGATGTATGTGTATATATATATATATATATATATATATATATATATATATATATATAATATGCATATATGTATACATACATAGAGGGAGATGTAGGAATACATAGACAGATGTAGATAGATAGAATATGTACAAACATATATATGTAATATACACATACAGATATAGATATATGTAGATACATATACATAGACAGACTGATCTGACTATCTACAGGTATGACTGTATATGACGACCTCAACACCCCCTGTCCCACCTCCTCTGTCACTCCCACCCACTCTGTGTCACCCCCCTCCATATCTATAGCAATATATGTATATCAATATATATATATATATATATATATATATATATATATATATATGTGTGTGTGTGTACATGTATACAGACATATATATATATATATATATATATATATATATATATATATATATATATATATATATAAACAAACAAAAAGAACGCCTTGGACCACGGTCTTCTCCTCTATAGTATCAAACACCAAAATCACAGAGCGCCAGTGAAATTAATAAAATGAAATTATACCTAAAATCCATAAAAACAAGGATGACCCCCCCCCAAGGCCAATAGTTTCGGCAGGTGGCTCTAAAACTGAAGCAATGGCTAAATTTGTTGATTACAAGTGTAAACACATTTGGGTCAACAATCAAATTATACTAAAGGATTCCTGGGACTTTTTGAGCCTATTAAAGCCTGAACACTATAGGGAGGATATGTTATTTGTGACAATTGATGTCATTGATTTATGTAGTTGCATTCCCTAACAGGAAGGGATAGAAATGTTCGAAGAGAGCATTTTTGAAGACAAAAAATTAAGTCAAAAGGACAAAATAGCTTGTGTAGCACTTATGGACTATGTGTTGAAATTTAATTTTATTATGTTCCAAGGGGAGTATTATCAACAAAAATCTGGAGTGACTATGGGGGCGGCATGTGCCCCCACTTATGCCAACATTGTTTTATTAAAATGGGAAGAAAAATATATAATTAATAGTGAATATAAACAATACTGGTTAACATACCACAGATTTTTGGATGATATAGTGTTACTTTGGATAGGGGGGCTTGACAAATTTTTAGAATTTTTTGAATATATTAGTGGAACTACTAACTTCTTGAGATTTACATACTCTACTAGTTTAGAAACACTAAAATACTTAGATATAGAGTTATACAAAAGAGATGGAAAATATGAAACTAAAGTGCATAGAAAGGAGACTTATGTCAATTCCTACTTGCACTACAATAGTGCCCACCCCCTGCACAGTAAAAAGAATATTGTCAAGGGGCAATTTGTCAGGGGGTCTAGAATGACTAGTTGGGACTATGATTTTGAAGTAGAGTGCAAAGTTTTAGAAAAAATGTTCTTGGAACGTGGATATCCTGCAGAATTTATTAGTAAAATAAGGAATGAAGTGGGAAAAGGAAGGCAGGAGAGATTTAAGCCAATTTTGGGGAGAGGGATCAACAACGAGAATCAAAATGACGTCAATAAGAACAAAATAGGGCAACAAATATATAAAAGAAGTTTAGTAGTAGAATACAATGCTTCCAGCAGGAAAGTAAAGGAATTTTTAAATAGGGAATGGAATAAATTCTCCGCTTTGACGGATATGGAAGAGATTACTAAAATGGAACCAAAAGTAGTTTATAGGAACTCTTGTAGCCTAAAAAATTTGATGGAAAGGAATGGACATAGTAAAAATAAAGGGAATAGAAATAAAGTAGGAACATATAAGTGTGGTAGGTGCCACCAATGTTCGTACATTATAAACAGGGGAGAAGTATATATTGAAAGTAGAATGAGATGGTTAGGCAGTAAAGGTTTTTTAACTGTGATAGTAGAGGGGTCGTGTACCTTGTTATCTGTCAGTCCTGTCAGTCTTTTTATGTAGGGAAGACAGAAAGACAACTGAAAAGAAGGATATACGAACATTCTTATGATATCACAAAAAAGAAAAACACAAATGCATTGTATAGGCACTCTATTTCCTGCATTAAATTTAAATATGAATTTTTTGTTCTGGATCAAGTTAAACCAGACATTAGAGGTGGCCTGTGGGAAGAAATATTAGAAAGTAGGGAGCTTTGGTGGCAGGTCAACCTCGATGCAGGAAATAAACCAGGAATGAATGACTTTATATCAATTTCTTCTCTGTTGAAATTAAAGGCTAACAATATTTGATAAACTCAAACATGTAATTCTATAAAATGAACACCAGATGGGGGTAGAATATACATGAAACATAGGTTCAAGGAATTCTTCATTGATACACATATACAAGAAATAAATATACAGTTTTCACATACCTGAGTTTTTAAACTAATTTATTCAAGATAGTAATAATGAGATGTTTTATAGTAATTTATTAGTAAATTATTTATGAATGTTTATTATATTTATTTTAATTTAAATTATTTATATAAACAAATGATGTGGAATGATCAAGTTTAGCACAAGGCACTTTCAGAGAGTAGGCATTAATATTCATGAGATGTAAAGGGAGATTTGTTAGTTTAAATTGGAGGAGATGTATTTCATTGGATTAACAATTAAATATGTGATTTAGTAGATTATTTAAATGGCTTTTTAAGTTAAAAATGGTTGTCTGATGAAGTCCTGTATGTAGGACGAAAACGCATGTATTTTATTTTTTCTTGGTGAATAAAAGCGTTAATTTCACTGGCGCTCTGTGATATTGGTGTTTGATACTATAGAGGAGAAGGCCGTGGTCCAAGGCGTTTTTTTTTGTTTGTTTATTGGAGTTTTAGAATTGCCGTTCTGCTGAATTATTTGGTATATATATATATATATATATATATATATATATATATTCATATAGATATATCTATATACACACACATATATATATATATATATATATATATATATATATATATATATATATAGAGGGAGAGAGAGAGAGAGAGAGAGAGAGAGAGAGAGAGAGATGTATATATATTCTGAGTGAGGCACATGTGTACAGATGTATTGCAACAGGTGCCTGGTGACAAAGGCATGGAGTGAACACCATTGTCAAAACTGGAGTACCATACCCCATTTCAAATCACCTGCAATCATACCCTGCAATAAACCACACAGTGTTAAGAAGCAAGACTCCCCATGAGTACATGTCACACATACCCCTGCTGAATGTTAGTCAGATAGGTAATATGCCATATGAGTCACCCTGTGTAAATGTGTGACAGCAGCAGGTACCATCACACCACATGTGTCACAATGGTCAGGGTAGCAGAACAGTATGCTGCTGTAGTCCCAGGGGCAATAGCATATTGTATAGTATTGTATTGTAATGTATTGTATTATGTTGTATTGTATTGGTATGTTGAGGTGCCTCCTTCGTGGAGTGGAACCACTGCTGCTGTGCGCCAGTGTACAGGTACATATCCTGTAGTCAGGCTAGTGTTACATGGCACTTCTATATGTGTGTTTAGCTCCTGTCGGAGTTCATGTAGCATGCAACCGGGGATACCATCAGGTCCCAGTCGTGTTGTGTATTCTGCTTTCCCGTGGGTGGCTCTCACCTGGACATCTGTGATGACAGGGAGGTTACAGTCAGCTGGGATAACTATGTCTTATTTTGGGGGATAGGGAGGGGTGACACCTGCACTAAACCTGTTTGCCACAATGTTGTCAATATCTGTGGTTTCAGTGAATTATTTGTTGTTGTGTACTAACTATGAGCATAGTGGAGGGATTCTGACCAGGTTGCTAACATAACTGAAGAAGGCCTTCTGGTTATCTGTAGTGTCACTCTTGATTTCCCTCTCAAAGTTGCCCATGGATGTTTGTATGAGGGAAAATAGATCCTTACTAGTGCTGCTCAGACATGCCTTCCCTTTATGGAATTATGCTCTGTCTTGCAGTAGCTTCCATCTTTTGTAATACAATCTGTCTATGGCTGGGGTCCACCAGAGAGGATGCTGTCCCTTTGTGGAGAGTGTCTTGGTTATATATGGGATTGCATGATCCATGCATTCTCAGAGATGTCCTTAGAAAGCATTTGTGTAGGGGTCAGCATTGTGGGTTGTGTCTTCCACTGGCCCAGTGGGCTGAAAGGATACCATGTCACTGTTACAAAGTGTAAAGTTTGCATTTGCAATGTTATTCACTATAGTCGTTTGTGCTGGTGGTGAAGGTGGGATATGTATATCCAGGGCAATTAGTTTGTGGTCAGCTCACAGTAGTTGATGATGTAGGCCATACAGTACCTAGATACAAACCCCCAGAGTGAGGAGGTGCTCTGGACCTGAATCAGTGTTCTGACTGCTGGGGTTTGGTAGTATGTTGTATGGAGTGTGCCAGGTACTGTTGCACAGTTGCTGGCTGAGCACTGATACCTGGCCATTTACATGTATATCCACCAATAGACAGACAGATGCTATATATGTGTGATATGTTGTATCATAATAGTCGAGTAGCATGTGTAGTATGTGTGCCAAATTCTGCTGTCATATATTGCTGATATCAGGTTATTTTCTTTTTCAGGAACATGGCTCACCCACGAAATCCAGCTTACTCCACAGCTGAGGATGAGGAGATACACCAGAGCCTGGTGTGGGATTATGCAATACTCTTTTCCCCCACCAGCCAGAAACAGCAGGAGAGGGCTGCACTGTGGCAAGACCTGATCCGTCGGGTAAATGACATAGGCACGCATAATAGGACATATGAGCAGGTACAACATCACTGCAGTGATTTAATCAGAAATGTCCATCAGCGTGCATCGGATATCCACAGGCAACAGGTCGCCACAGGTGGTGGGGTGGCTACACATCCCCCACTCACCAGACTGGAGGGACTACTCATGAGTGTAGTGGCTCCAGTCTGCCAGCAACAACAACAGCAGCAGACATGCATTATGATGGAGGCTGGAGCCACGCAGCAGCAAGACTATGAGCATGCAGGTAATATGCCATATGTATAGTTGACTGTTGTGTACACTGGTAGTTAATGCATGTGTGAGGTGTGTCCTTGGTTTGTAGCTGTCATCATAGTATTTAATGTGCAAGTGTGATATCCTCAATATCAGCAGCTGACCTGTGAAAGACGACTGTTGTACTACTGACCTGTATCATACTCAGTAACAATGGCACAGTTGTGGCCACTGACATTAGTTTCCTCACTTCTGCAGGTCCCTCCAGTGTAACAGCAATGCAGCCTATCCTTGCTGGTGAGTGTGTATTAACAATACCTTTAATAGTCTTGATAGTAATAGTAATATTAGGCTCACGTAGTAGTGCTCTGTGTATGCATGCAGGTGTGTCTGTGTCTGTGTGTTGATATCACACATACTGAGTAGTGTACAACTGTGTGCAACTGTGTGCATGTGTACGTGTGCATGTGTGCATGTGTGCACCTGTGCATGTGTGCATGTGTGCACGTGCACATGTGTGCATGTGTGCACCTGTGGACGTGTGCATGTGTGCATGTGTGCACTTGTGCACCTGTGCATGTGTGTGCATGTGTGCATGTGTGCATATGTGTGCATGTGTGCATGTGTGCATGTCTGGACCTGTGCATGTGTGGATGTGTGCATCACTGGTAATATTGTGTAGACATTGTAAACTGTGTTTCCTGTTTCCCTCCCACAGGTTCTGGTGCTGCTCTGCTGTCATGCAGCAGGGAACCTGAATCAGGTGCCATGGGTACTGATAATGATGACATCTGTGTAATGGCACAGAAAGGTATGCCAGGGTCCATCATTGGTCAGCCGATTGACAGTACACAGCTGTCAACCCCATCAATGCGCACAGTTATCCTGCCAATACACCCTTTGTCACCAATGTCCCTAGGTGATGGACAGCATACAGTGGGCATTGATCAGGGTAATGTGGTATCTGTGGCACATGCCTCCCCACACAGCAGCCATGGGCATGGCCCTGAGATGGTACCACACAGACAGATGTCAAGGGGTTCTCGTGGGAGCATCCGTGGGCGTACTGCCCCTGTCAGACATGCCCACAGAGGTCTTACAACCTCAGCTATGTTTCGGGCTGTCATGCAGGCACAGTCACGTATGGAATGGTACACCAGACAGGGTCTGAGGGAGCTGACAGCATGTCGCACAGCCATGACTGACAGTATGCGTGACATTGTGGCTGCCATCCGTAATTTCACCGATGTCATACACAGACGTTGTGGGGACATATTAGACCGGTTCCACAACTACATGTCCATGAGCCAGGGCGATGGTGGATGGTTGAGGTGTCAATGTGGGCGTATGCCAGCAACAGCAGCAGCTGGCAGTCATCGCAGATGACAACAGGGCCATGGCCGCTCCCATAGTGCCAGCAGCAGCCCCAGCAATGCTGGGTCTGTGCTGTCATCAGACCGCCCCAGGAGACCACGTGCACGTGGCTCTGGCCAGGCTCAACAGGGATCTGTGTCCAGTCAACAAACACCTGCTTCTGATGACAGTACCCAGTCTGGGTTGGTACCGGATATGGTCCGTAGCACCCCTGCAAGGCACAGGTACCGTGTCCGTGGCCACAGACACTGATCTGTATGACATGGCAGGTACAGTCTGTGGCTGTCCACAAACACCAGTATATGGCAGCCATGAGGTGGAACTGTGTGCATCCATACACACATGCGAATTGACAACACCTAGGGCTACCGCATACACGCAGACACTGCATCAACATTGCCCCACCTTGTACTGCTGTCTCTCACCAACACACATGCACATACATGTCAATCGGTGGTATCGGTGGCTGACTCAGGCATACCAAGTTCACACCCTGTGCATATGATGAAACTGTGCCACCTCCTGGATTCTGTAACATCAGTGCAGGTACAGGTTAACATGTTGCTGATGCACAGGGTGACTACATAGACGTGTAGTAATAGTATCATGTTGTTAACAGTACTGTGTGTTGAGATAATTGTGGGTATATCACAGCATGCCTGATGCAGTAAGTGTATGATTGTCATGTACTGTTGTCTACACCCATGGTAAGTACCATAGTGTATCATCTGCACATGTTGGCATACTGGTGGTAAGGATGTCAACAGAAGGTTACATACATAGGTAGCACAGGGGATAAGGTAATGAAAGTATTAATATGCAATGATGGACATGTAAACTGCAAGTGGCATGTTGCCCACACTGGACTCTGCAATGCGGATGTTTGAGGATGTTGATATGTGTGCAGTACTACACGACTGGTACAGGACACACAGGAGCACCCTAGCACTGCAAGCTCACATCTCGTACCATGCTAGACAGCCCCAACACACAAAACTAACTGTCACAGGAGGGAGAGTCCCCATACATGTCAGGGATACTGTGGTGGCAGGCCAGGTAGCATACATCCTACTAAGTATGGAACCACTGAGTGAAGGCTCAGTGTCTGTTATTTGACATGTGTATTACTGCAGGTATGAGCACATGGGTTTCCATCCAGTTATTGTACATCGTGACAGTACATGGTCTGTACACTTGTGTGCTGAGACTGGACCCTAGCCATCTGACCTGTGTATTTCCATGTACATGTGCATAGTGCCTGCATATTTGCAGTGTTACCTACTGTAAGTGGTACAGCTTGTTTGTTGTGCAATGGACTACATGCAGCCCTGCTTACTGTAGCTTTGTTTGAATGCATGTTTGCTTGCAATTACCCTGGAATACTGATCCCACCTGCAATGCATAGTTACAGAGCTTCTGTGGACTCCTAGTGACATCTGCATAGCTTACTATATGTATGTTCATGTCTCACTTGACAGAATGTCACTATTTGTCCTGTTCACATGTACGTTGCCTGTGACACATTGCATATGACTTACCTGGCATTTGTCCACGTGAGCAGTCATATATGCTACTGCTAACTAATCACAGGCACTACACCCTCACATATTCATCTTCTGTTGAACCACCTGCTTCGCTAGGGACGGCTTGCACCTGTCACCCCTGGGCTTTCGGATATTGGCAAAGGCTCTTGTTACCCCCATAGTGCCTTTGTTAGGCAAGGCACAAATGACAAACCCACCTTCATAGGTATCACAAGGGATAAGAAACTAAGAGTAATGCTACCCAACGCCAGAAGTCTAAATCTCAAGATGCATGCACTCGAAACTCTCCTTAGCATGGAGAACATCGATATCTGTACAGTAACAGATGCCTGGTTCAGGGCTACTGAGAGCACCCCAGCACTACCAGGTTATACCTCATACCATGCTTTTCAGCCCCAAAACATGGAACAAACCACAAAAGGAGGGGGAGTATTGATATTCATCAAAGATACCCACACCTCCAGGTTGGTGGCAAAGCACCAAGCATCAGAGACTATCCATGTGCAACTAACAATGGGTGAAATTGCCTTCCAGGTTATAGCCTGCTACAGACCACCCTCCCAAACCTAAGAACTGCACTCGGCCTTCCTGAGAACAGTGGAAAATATGAAGGTCTCTCCAAACACCATTATATTGGGCGACTTCAACTACCCAAACATAGACTGGGAGCATGACTCTAGCTCCAACACCCTAGCCCAAAGATTCCTAGAATATATGAGCTCAAATGCTATGGAACAACTTGTTACCACTCCCACAAGAAGGGGAAACATATTGGACCTGATCATCACCAACATGGGGACTCTATACTCCAGACTAGAAGTGTATTCCTCACTGGTAAGATCAGACCATAAACTAATCTCACTGGATATTCACATCCCGACCCCACTCCCTGCCCAGAAAACCACAGTGAACAACTTCTCTAAAGCAAATTCACACTCCTCAAAACTGAGGTGGAAACCTTCAAAGCCCCCGGGCCTGTGGAAACTACAGACCAGACCGCAGATTCCTCTATAAACGCATTCTATGGACACCTTCAGGAATGCATGGATCATGTGATCCCGAATAAAACCAAGACCCAATCCTCCAAAGGCAAACGTCTTGTCTGGTGGACCCCAGCCATAAACAAACTACACAATAGAAGGAGGAAGCTAATAAATGATACAGCAAAATCCCAAAAAGGGAAGGCATCACTGATCAGTATTAGCAAATAACTACGGGCACTCATAAGATTGTCTAAGGCCAGCTTCGAGAGAAAATTGCACAGGACACTAAGGATAATCACAAGGCTTTCTTTAGTTATGTTAGGAACCTGGGTGATAATTCCCAGATATGCTCAGAGGTAGTCCAAAATGTCAATAGAAACACCAAACTCACAGACATTGCCAACATTCTAGCTGACAGGTTCAGCGCAAACTTCTCCTCCACAATCGAAAGGGCAAATATTTTCCCAGCAGAGTGCTGCCCCCCTGACATCTCAGATGCTCAGGTAAGAGCCGCCCTCTCCAAAGCAATAAACACTGCATCAATGGGACCAGACAGTGTCCCGGGCTATGTCCTACATGAACTCCAAGAAGAGATACAACCAAACATAAAACTACTGTTCAATCCCAGCCTTACTACAGGATATGTGGCCAAAGAGTGGCGTACAGCAACAGTGGTCCCTCTACAGAAAGGTGATGCCTCAACGGATGCTGGACACTATCGCCCCATAAGCCAGACTAGCTCGGTCTGCAGAGCTATGGAAAGGATCATCATGGACCTCATAAATAAAGATATTGGGGACCTACAGACACTGGATCATACCCAGTTTGGCTTTGTTAAGGGCAGATCCTGCCTCTCAAACCTGGTTGATTTCTTTGAAACAGTCACCAAGGCCATTGACGAGGGGAAGGTGGTCCACACAGCCTACCTGGACCTCGCAAAAGCCTTCAATACAATACCCCACTCGGGCATTCTAGAGAAGCTCGCCAGCTTAAATATAAGCCCCTATGTCACTAGATGGATTGCACACTGGCTCAAGGACAGAACCCACATGGTTAGAATTGCTGGAGCCATGCCAGACTCCAAACCAGTTACAAGTGGTGTCCCACAAGGCTCAGTCCTGGGACCTCTCTTGTTTGGTATATATTTATCGGAGGTACAGGCCAACACGGAAGGACTGTGGCTGACCAGATTTGCAGATGACTGCAAACTGGACACCATAATCGACTCTCCAGCCGATACAAGCATCCTCCAAAAGGGCCTCATAGAAACAGACAACTTGTGCCAGAGCCATGGCCTCAAGCTGAATGCAAAAAAGTGTATAGTCATCCCCTTTGGCAAAAACAAAGTGCCCACAAAGCACCACATAGATGGTAATCCATTAAGTACAGAAGAAGTAATTAGGGACCTGGGGACCCATGTTGATAGCAATCTCTCATTTGACAACCACGTGGCCAAAGTGGTTAGAAAGACATTTTATATAGCCCACCTCATCATGAAGGAATTCACATCTAGATCAGGGGAGGACATCGTGCCTCTTTACTCATCCCTCATCAGTCCCATAATTGAGTACAATGCCCCTGTTGGGATGTACCTTACCAGACACCTGCAGCAACTGGAAAGACCCCAAAAGTACCTCACCAAGAGGATCAAAGGGCTCAAACAGATGCCATATGCTGACCGGTTAAAGAAACCCCAGCTCTACTCAGTGGCATACCGCCTGTTCAGAGGCGATCTGTGCCTGATGTATAAAGCCATGTCAAACCCGAACTTAATGGGCATGCTGCACCTGAGAATATCCAATCCCATCGAGCTACACGCTTGAGAGACTTGAACCTCAGCACTGAAATAAATAGGACATGCTGGCGGTACAGATTCATAACCCAGAGGCTCACTTCACTCTGGAATAAAATCCCAGTCAAAATTAGGCAGAGTCCCTCATTGACTCTCTTCAAGAGGAATCTTGATGAGTGGATGGGACATCGTAGGTTTACCCCGGGTATCACTTCTGTGTCACTGTTAGACAGAGGCACAGTATACTAACCTCGAAAAAGGGCATGGCAAGATATATTTACAATGGATGGCGACAGCCAAACACATTCTGGCTAGGTTTATAAATGCCCTAGGGCAGATAGCCTAGTATGAACCTATGAACCTATGAACCTATGTACCTTGTTCCCCATTGGCCCTATGTGCTGTTAATCACCATGGCAATCACAATACTATGGTAGCATGTGCAACGGTCAGTTGTCAGTCACCTCTATGGTACAGTTGTGGAATATGTGGGTCATGTGGCAATGTCACAGCTGCCACATGTACACAGTCAACCCTCTCCCCTACACATGGACGTACAACACATGTATGAGATGGAACCACATAGCCAAACTGGGGACTAAGCACTCTGAACCCAGTACTGGCATAACCTGTCAGGTGGCATGAAATACTACAGTGACTACAATACCAGTCTGATGTAGACCTACACTGACAGCAATATGAGCACGTGAACACACTGGGCCATTCGTGGAGCCTAAGAATAGCATCCTGCCTGAGCAGCAGACACCTCTGCAGCTGGCACACAGGCATACGTTATGCCTCAACACATCACGCATAACACATAGCACACAAATCCTGTGTGCCAAACAGTCACAGCCTGTACGGCTAGACAACACACGTGCCACAGTTGTGTTAGGTACCTTTATTGTCCGGTACAGTGAAGTCACGCTCACCAGGCTGGACAAGGTGAAGGTCACAGTGATATGCCCGTGGGGCACTATGGTCCACCACATAACACAAGCATACAGGTCAGTCAGAGGCATGGACACATATGACTCAGTCATTGTCCATGCCACATACCTTCTCCTGCTGTACTTATAGGGTGCTGACATCATCAGTGTTTAGAAAGGGGAATGCATCCTGTAGTGTGTTCTCCTAGTTGGCAGGCAGGACAATTCTTTCATACAGACTTGCACACACACTAACCCCCTCCACACGCACTGAGCATTTGCAGGATTCAAACCCCTACCTAACTATGTTATGACACTCCAGACGGACGCATTAGCAGAGCGCGCTATTCACATTACTGGGAGGTTTCCCTTCTCCTGCTTTACTTATAGGGTGCTGACATCATCAGTGTTTAGAAATGGGAATGTGCATCCTGTAGTGTGTTCTCCTAGTTGGCAAAAGGGACATTACTTTCATACAGACTTGCACACACACTAACCTCCTCCACACACACTGAGCATTTACAAGATTCAAACCCCTACTTAGCTATGTTATGACACTCAAGACAGACGCATTAGCAGAGCATGCTATTCGCATTACTGGGAGGTTTCCCTTCTCCTGCTTTACTTATAAGGTGCTGACATCATCAGTGTTTAGAAAGGGAAATGTGCATCATGTAGTGTGTTTTCCCAGTTGCCAAAAGGGACATTTCCCTCACACAGACTTGCACACACACCAACCCCACTCACACCCACACTGAGCATTTGCAGGATTCAAACCCCTACCTAACTATATTATGTCACTTGAGGGAGACACATTAGCAGAGCACACAATCCAGATTACTGGGCATCTGTTCTGCACCTGCAGTATTTATAGGGTGCTGACATCATTATTTCTACAGAGGTATGTGCATCTAGTACTACTTGTCAGGTGGGGGATAGCATATATATGCATTTGCAGCCACCTACGTCAGGGTCAGATATGCACATCGCACTGGCAGGTTATGTTTTATACCATGCTGCGTGACCACAGGACCTGTAACACACAACACAACCAGTCCTGACCACCCCTCCCACATCCAGGACACACATTTTGCTTCCCTGGGCACAGTGCCAAGATATGCAGGTGTTCACATACACCATTCCAGTTGTTAACGTCAGGTACAGGCATATTGTGTGTGGGAACTACTCAGGCCTCTACAACATTACCCTACAGCCACTACAATTTGTGAGTCCATGTGCTATGGCAGAACCACTCATCACAGCCACAATGGGGAATACATATTGCACCTGACCATCTACAACATGGGTACTCACTGTTCCACACCAGAGGTAGACCACCATTGTTGATATCTGACCATACCCACCTTTCCCTGGCCATCCATATCCCATCCCCACCCCCAGGCAAGGTTGTCACTGCAAACAAACTGTATTTATCAAAAGCAGACTTTACACTTGTGAAGACTGGGATGGAAGACTTCAAAGGACCCATGCTGGGGAGTATACAGGCCACTCTGCATAATCCTTGACAATTGCATTCTATGAGCATGTGGAAGGTTTGCATTGATCATGCTATCCCAAATATACCCATGACTGCTCCACAACAGGACACCTGTCAGATGTATACCAGCCATATATGAGGTGTCCAACAGAGTGAGCTAATACATTGCAGAGCAGTAGCCCACAGAGGGAGGACATCTCT
This sequence comes from Protopterus annectens, assembly GCF_019279795.1. Taxonomy (NCBI): domain Eukaryota; kingdom Metazoa; phylum Chordata; order Ceratodontiformes; family Protopteridae; genus Protopterus; species Protopterus annectens. The sequence goes on along the minus strand of NC_056746.1, from coordinate 508,266,314 downwards.
GAACAGTACCAGCACGACACTTCAATCCCTCATAATCATCAGGACACAGTGTTGACAGTGAAATTGTCCAGACAATGCAGATAAGGCTCCCCTCAGTCTGTTATTGATGCCCACTTACTGTTAGAGGTCCTCAGCAACCCTCTTCCAGCACACACCAACAACATGGCTGTGGCTTAGCAAATTCAAACCCTGGGATCTCCACTGTGTCCCTGCTTGACAGAGGCACAGCACACTAGCCTCACACGGTGCCTTATGTGACCTACTTTACAGTGGCACAGTAGCCTACTGTACTGGGGAGGCAGATGCCAAGCACACTCTGGCTAAGCTGTCATTCCCTAGGGCAAACAGCCTAGTGTTGACCTCTACACCCATATGTTTAATTGTCAGATGCACATTATTTGTTGCTGATAGACTGTTTTCAGGTCTTTATTGCCATAGCATTCCCTGTTTGTATGAACAACTTGTGTATCTGTGGAAGATGTTTGCATATGGGAGGGATCCACTATATCACGTATGTTTCTGTAGTCATTTAACTGTGTGCACTGGGCAGATTGCTGTAATGTGGTTGGTTCCTGGAATAACACGTACATATACCAGATATGTGTGGCCAACTGCTAAACTGAGATTTGGCCTAAGTGTGTGAGCATGCCCAGTTCAGCCTTCCCATGGCATGTTGTCTGACATATGTCTCATTTATCAAAGTGTATGAGCATGCCCAGTGTGAGCTTTCCATATGTTGAACTCTGCAGCCCACCACATTTGTGGATGAGTGTGAACTTCAACAAATATCTCCCATTTATGGTTGTGTGTTGTGTGTCATGTTGTGTAGTTACTGTCCGACTGCTTTATGTGTGAACACAACAGGGATTATACTGTGCCTGCAGGGTTTGCATGGGATACTTTGCATACAGTTGTCAACATCCTTTCACACTGACCTAACACTGTAGTACCGTATAGTGTACTGGTTCAGTACTTTGACTGTGGTGGACAGTATCCTGGGCTTTAGTCCTATCACTGCTTTATATTTCCATAGTGAGCACAACAGCCTGGTTAGGGGCCAGTTGTGCACATCTGACCATGTTGCATTATGTTCAGATATGAACTACTTAAACCAGGCTTGTCCAACATTGGTAGTGTATTCCACAACATAGGTGTACATTTGCAAACACTAGCGATGTGCCCTAGGCCATTTCTAATGCTAGTCGGAGAGTGTGTTTGTCCTTGACACACATTGTAAGTGGAGTTTGCCATGACATATGTCATGGTTAGTATACTGTGCCTCTGTCTACCTGTGACATAACAGTGATACCCAGGGTAAACCTACCATCTCCCATCCACTCATCAAGATTCCTCTTGAGGAGAATCTATGAGTGACTCTATGGATAGCCTGTACTGGGAGTTTACTCATGAGTGGGGGTGGCTTCTGTGTTATGGATCATGCAGTACAGCTTGTCCTATGTATGTCAGTGCTGGGGTTCAGGTCTCTCATGTGCATAGCTCACTGCCATTCAGATTGTACAAGGTGCAGCATGTTTATTGATTCCAGCTTGGACATGGCTTTATACATCAGGCACAGCTTGCCTCTGGGTGGGCAGTATGGCAGTGTGTGTAGCTGCAGTTTGTTTAATCAGGCAACACATGGCATCTGTGCAAGCTCTTTGATACTCCTGGTGAGGTACTGTTGGGGACTTTACAGTTGATGGAGGTGGTTGCTGAGGTACATCCCACAGGGGCTATTGTAGTCAATTGTAACGCTGATGAAGGATGACTGCAGAGCCACAATGACCTCCCCTTATCTAGATCTGACAACCTTCATGATTAGGTGGGTATATGGTATGTTTCTGTAAACACTACAGCCACATGTTTGTCCAATGCAGGATATCTATCACCTTGTGTCCCCAGGTCTCTCATTACATGTTAAGTACGTAATGGGTTAACACCTATGTGGTAATTGGTGGGCACTTACTGTATATCCACGGGGGTTGACTATACACTTTTCTGCAATTAGCTTGCTGACATGGCTATGGCACCAGTTGTCTGTTTCTATGTGGCCCTTTGTGGGATGCTTGTGTCAGCTGGAGGGTCAGATATGGTGGGCAGTTTGTAGTTCTCTGCAAACATGTTCAGACACAGTCCTTCCATGTTGGCCTGTACCTATGGGACATATATACCAAACGAGGGAGGTCCCAGGACCAAGCCTTGTGGGATGCCAGTTATATCTGGTTTGTAGTCTGACATGGCTGCAGCATGTCTGACTATGTCAGTTCTGTCCTTGGTCTGGTTTCCAACCCCTCTACTGACATAGGGGTTTATATTTAAGCTGGTGAGCATATCTATAATGAACACGTAGGGTATTATATAGAAGCCTTTGCAAGGTCCAGCTACGCTGTGTAGACCACATTGCCCTCATCAATGACCTTAATGACTGTTTCAAATGAGTCAAACATGTTTAGGGACAGGATCTGCACTTAAGAAAGCCACACTGGGTAGGGTCCGGTGTCAGTAGGTCCCCAATATCTTTATGTCTGCGGTACATGCTGATCCTTTCCATAGCTGTGCAGACCGAGTTTCTCAGGATTCTGGGGTGGTAGTTTTCAGTATCCATTCAGGCAACACCTTTGTTGAGAAGGACCACTGTTGTTGTACACTGCTCTTTGGGTACATATCCTGTGGTAAGGCTGACATTGAGCAGTAGTGTGATTTGGCATTCCATTCTTCTTGGAGTCCATGTTGGACTCAGCCCAGGACACCATCTCATACCATTGCTGCTGTGTGTTTTGCTTTGTAGATGCTGGCTGTTACCTCAGCATCTGCAATGTCAGGGGGCCAGCAGTCTGCTGGGATAGATATTTTGCATTCTGGGGGGGGGGGGGGTTGCACTGCACCTGTCAGGATGTATGTTGGCAATATGTGTGTTTGGTATGTTGTTTGTAATATTTGTGTGATTCAGAGCATATCTGTGAATTCCCAACACGGTTCCTACCATCAGTTGTGGAAGCCTTCGGATTATCCTTAGTGTCCTGTACAATTTGTATCTTCATAGGTTCATAGGTTCATACTAGGCTATCCACCCTAGGGCATTTGTAAGCCTAGCCAGAGTGTGTGTGGCTTTCGCCACCCCTTGCTATGTGAATATTATGGTCATTTATGATTTGCTTTGCTGTGCCTCTGTCTGGACGTGACACAGTGAAGACCCCCAGTGGAAATCTACAACCATCCATCCACTTGGCAAGATTCCTGTTGAAGAGTGTCAGTGAGGGGCTCTGCCTAACATGGAGTGGGATTCTGTTCCAGGGTGTGGGGAGCCTCTGGGTTATGTATCTGTCCCTCCAGCACATCCTATTTCATTATGTGTTGAGGTTGACATCTCTCACTCTCACAGCTCTGATGGCTTTGAGTTTTCTGGGGTGGAGCATGTCCATTACTCCTGTGTTGGACATGACCTTGTACAACAGACATACAATGCCTCTGTGTAGGCAGTATGTGACTGCATTCAGCTGGGGTGTCTACAGCCAGGCAGCATATGACATATATTTGAGACCCTTTATCCTCTTGGTGAGGTACCTTTGAGGTCTTTCTAACTGCTGCAGGTGTCAGGTAAGGTACATCCCAAATGAGGCATTGTACTAGATTATGGGTCTGATAAGAGAACAGTATAGGGGCACAATGACCTCTGTTGACATAGATGTGAATCCTTTCATGATACGGTGTCCAATATAGACAGTCTTCATAGCCACATTGGCAATGTGAGTGTCACATAACAGGTTACTGTCCACTTGCCTTGTGCATTGTCAGTTACCTGGACGTATGGGTGTCTGTGCTGAATATGGATACTCACCCTCCTTTTATGTTTTTTTCCAGGTTTTGGGGCCATAACGCATGATATGTGGTATAACCTGGTAGTGCTGGTGTGCTGTCAGGAGGCTTGCAGCAGGTTTCTGTCACTGCACAGACATCGATGTTCTCCATACTGTGGAGGGCCTCAGGGGCATGCATATTGAGGTTTACACATCTGGCATTGGTCAGCATTACCCTTATGTTTCTTTCCACTTATGTTTTGTAGGGTGGTGGGTTAGTCTTTTCAGCCTTGCCTATGAAAGGCTCTATGGAGGTGGCAAAAGCCTTACCCAATATCCAGATGCCCAGGTGCAAGCCATCCCTGGAACAGCTGCATGGCTTGTCAAGCATGACATCCCATGCAGACAGACATTGGATCCCCTTGGAATAACACCAGTAATTGTGCCACTTGTTATAACTGATCATTCCGTGTTTGTACTATGGCATCATTCTTGGTGAGGGTAGGATGCCTCAAACAGTCAGTGTCATACCGGCCTGGACTACATAATCAGAGAGCTCATCTATGTCTCTTTTCATGTAGTCCAGGGAGGTACATCTCAGGTCATTCACACCAGCATGGACTATGACTGCATCATATTTCTACTTGCTTTGGGGTGGCCTGCATACTTGTGTTATGTGGCGTATTGTAGCAGCCTACAGGCAGCTTACTGTACACTTTCCCTTGTTCAGTCTGGTGTGCGGGACAGCAGCGTGTCTCACTATGGAGTCACCTATTACAACTATATCAGGCATGTTGTTTCTCCTTCTGGCCTGTGACTGTTTGGCACACCAGCTTTGTGTACTATGTGTTGCATGTGCTATGTTTGGAGGTTGTTTGATTGGGTGTCTGCTTTGGAGGCCTCTGTTGGTGTGGTGTGTTTGTAATTTGGGCCTCTGGGAATGTTTTTCTGTGTTTATGTCTTTGGTTTGCAGTTGTGATAGGTCTATGTGGGACTGGGTTTGTGGTGTGTGTGGTTACCTTCTCCTCCTGACTAGTTTTGGGAGTACTGAGTTGAGGGAGCTCAACCTCCAGTTTGGATAGATGGTTGCATCTCTCACATACATTTGTATTTTGGGGAGTTGAGGGTTGTCTGTGTACTTGGGGCAGGTGTAACATTGCCTCAAGATTCACAGATTCAACTTGTTGTAGCTGGCCTTAGTGGATTGTATGTGTGGACATATTTTATTGCCATACTACTGATCAGTGATTACTTTTTTTTTTATGTTTGCTCTATCATGTAGTAGCTTCCTCATTCTCTTGCATGGTTTGGTTATGGCTGGTGTCCACCATGCCAGATACCTGCGTGTATGACATTGTGTCTTGTTTTAATTTAGGATTGCATAATCCAAGCATTCCTGGCAGTGTTCATGGAATGCCTGTATAACAGGTTCTGAGGTGTGGCCCACATTTTGCACCTGCACAGGGCCTTTAATGGATTCCACATCAGTTTGGAGGAGTGCAACTTTTGCTTTACACATGTTTTTCACTGTGGTTTTCTGGCCAGGGACTGTGGTCAGGATGTGTATATCCGGTGTGATTACTCTATGGTCTGGTCTTACCAGTGAGGGATACACTTCTCATCTTGCCATCCAGTACCCATGTTGCTGATTATCACATCCAGTATGCTTACCCCTCTTGTGGGAGTGGTACATTGTTCCTGGGCATTTTGGTTTATGGATTCTATGAACTTTTGTCCTACAGTGTTGGAGCTAGTATAATGCTCCCAGTCTATGTCTGGGTATTTTCAGTCACCCAATATAATGTGGTTTGGAGGACTTGATATATGCATGTATTCCAACATAGGCCAGGTGCAGTTCCTGGTGTTGGGATGGTAGTCTGTAGCAGGCTATAAACTGGGGGGCAGTTTTAGCCACTGTTACTTGACCATGGCTAGTCCATGCTGCTTCTTGTTGTGGTACCAACATGGGGTGTGGTTATCCTTGACAATTATTGCTAGTCACCCTCCTTTGTAGCTTGTTCCATGTTTTGAGGCTGTACAGCACAGTATGAGGTGTAACCTGGTAGTGTTAGGGTGCTGTTGTGAGCCTTGACCCAGTTTTCTGTTACAGCACAGATATCAACATTCTCCATACTGGGTGAGTTTAGACTGCATGCATCTTGCTGTTTAGACTTCTGGCATTGGGTAGCATTACATCTAGGTTCTTATCCCTTCTGATACCTATGGAGGTAGGTTTGTGTTTTGAGCCTTACCTATTCAGGGCACCCTGGGGGTAACAACAGCCTTTGCCAGTATCCATATGGCCTGCACTGATAGGTGCACGCCAGTCCTAGCAGGTGGAGCATCATGTCATGCTCAGCATGTCATCCCAGGCTGGCACACATTGGATCCCCTTTGACTAACTGCAATACTTCAGCCAATTATTGCAATTGATCATCTCATTGTCATATTGTGGCATGATGCTTGGTGAGGGTAGGATGTTAGTCACGGTCCTCAGGTGTGCATATAGTACATGGTGTTACATTACTTAACACATGGCATTCATGCCTCAGGTGGTGCTGCAGGGCTGCCTCTGTCGGATGCACATATTACAACCCTGTACATGTTTGTGAGCAGGTCATGTCATTTTAGGCATCCCTGTTATTATTTGAGTAAGTCAGAGGGGGTATCATTCCCAGGGTTCCTACTGAGCCAGTGTATGTGCTATGCATTGCCTCTTTGCCAAGGCCAGGGCATACTGGGCACGCCTCCTTCTGCCTACTGGGGCAGGCTCAGGTTGTTCCTCCTCCAAGTCACGCTCTGCCTGTGATGGCCTTGGCAATGGTGGGTTGGTGTGTACTGCAAGGCTCCACCAGATATGTCCAGACACCAGAACCATGACTTGAGCAGCCCAAACACACGCTCTATTACATTACGTGTTTGTGTGTGTGCCTCATTATGGCGTTTCTGTTCAGGTGTGTGTGCGTTTCTGATGGGTGTCATCAGCCACGGCTCCAGTGAATAACCTGCATCCCCCACTAGGTGTCCATGTGGGATGTCCCCATTGGCAAATGTCTGGTATAGCTGCATCAAATGCCAGATGTGGGAATCATGGTAGCTCCCAGGGCAGCCAGCACACACATTCATTATTATGCCCTGGGCATCACACATGACCTGCCAGTTGATGGAGGGGAAGCCCTTGTGGTTAATGTAGGCCCTACCCCGCTCACTGGCTGGTGCTTTGATGCGTATGTGCGTGCAATCTATTGCACCCACTACCTCAGGGTATTCCGCTATTTGCTGGAAGAGACGCATATTGCTGGCCAATACCTCACGGGCATTGGGGAAATATACATAATCACCGACATGTGCTGACATGGCATCCAGGAACTGGTGCAGTACCCTGGAGGCTGATGCCTGTGATATCCCCATCATATCACCAGTTGGTCTCTGGAAGGTACCTGTTGCTAGTATTCTTAGGCCAACACATACCTTGGTTTCCACTGGGATGGGTTCCCCTCTGTTGGTTCTGTGTGTGAGGCGTGGCCTGCACAGCTCCACTATTTGCTGCAAGAGCTCTCTGTCCACTCTATAGCACTCTACTATCTCCAGCTCATGTAATCCGTGGTAGGTAACCCTGGGCCTGTACACTCTTCTCCGTCTCCTCACTGTGGGTTGTCTGGCACCATCTGCATTGTCACCACCCTCAGCAAGTCACCTATGTCTCATTATGACAGCTATGGCAGCCCCTAACATTTCTGCTCTGAGTTCAGCTTATTCAGTTTTCACTTCTAATAGCTTACTCCTGTCTTGCAGTGTCTCTTGAGAGAAACATCTTGCACTGCTGTTTGCAGAGTTTTAAGTGTTGGGTGAGCTACTATTCTGCCTGTCTATTTGCCTGCTTCTAATTGTTTTCACCTGCTAGCTCCAGCAGTATTCCCTGCTAGCTTCCTACTAATTCTGTTGCTTCCTTTTTCCTTTCTGTTTCCTCAGGGGGGAGCAGCGTGCATACGAGCAGAAACACGCTCACAGTGGCCTACACGCGCGCACACATGCTTACACGGTTCAGAATCTGCTTATTCGGGTTTAAATGCGCGCATACCAGCGCAAACAGTGTTAAACATCTCCCAACACGCTCCCACATGCTCAGTCTGCCTTATACGCGCGCACACTGTCCTACTCGCGCTTCATGCGCGACACGCAAGATGCACGCCCAGCAAGAAACTTTGGTGTAGGCAACAGTGTACACCTTCCATTTCTTGACTTTCCCATGCTTATGTCGTGGCACTCCTCTTTCCATGATATGTGTCTGACATATGTCATGTAACTCTGACCTCCAATAAACTGCATTTCTTTCTGCCATTCCCCCCTGTGAATGAAACAACAAGCACAAACTTGAGAAGCACACAAAAGGAGTGCCAATGAATCCACAAGCCACGTAGACCTTAACGCAGGTTTATTGAACACAATAAAAAGCGTTTAGCCACTACTATCGAGCAGCTTCTTCAGAGGTACAGGAGCCAAAAGCAGTCACAGGCTTTTTGGTCCTATTTAAATGTAAAATCAATTAAGCATCAATTACATATCAATGAAATAAGTCAATTAAGTACATCACTTCCTGTTCATGAGTAACCAAACATTTAAAAGGGAATATCTACTGAGAAAACTAAACATGTCACAGTCCCCTTCAATAACAACCAAAAATGGCATGTGAAACACTTGGTAAAATACTCAAAACTACTCTAGTCTGATTAAAAGTAATTAAACGATACACCAAAGAACATATAAAGTCCCTAAACAATACTATTATTGTTTTAATTTTATCTATTATTAACTAAAATGTATAAGGTTATGGAATTTCCTTTTACAATGAAAAAGTATTTCGTGTAGTACTATAATTTAGACATTGTTTTAAAATGTCACCATTTAAATCAATGGTAAATTCAAAATACCCACACTGATATAACGTGGATATGTGTTTACAAATTAAAGTGAGAAACATCCAAGAAGTGAACCCATAAAACAGATTTATGAAAAAGGAATTATCTTAAGTATGCTCTATACTTGAGTACAGGGGCAATGTTACAGCTCTCGTTTAGTCCTGGGAAATTGAAAGCATCAGCCTTTAATTGCCATTCCAGCTCACGAATCTCTAGTAAGAGAGAAGTTGGCCCACCTCTAATAGAATTAGGAATACAGTCAATTTCCATGTAAACAAAATTATGGCCTGGGTAGTTTTCAACATGTTTTGCCAATGCATTTTCTGTTTTCCCATTCTTTATGGCATAACAGTGTTGGTAAACCCTTTCCCTAAACTTTCTATCAGTTTTCCCAACATAGAAAGCTGGGCAGCAGACACAAAAGGCCGTGTATACAATGGATTTTGTTTCACAATTAATCTTACTAGTGATTTCATATTTTTTATGGCTGAAAGTTACAGAATTACCTGTGCGTATAACATTACAATAATTGCATCTTCCACACCCAAAACAGCCCTTAACTCTATTAAAAAAATCACTAGCTTGATTCCTTTGTAGTAGTTCTTTAAGGTTCCTACCCCTTCTATGTACTATTTTTGGTGTTGCCCCAAGTTTCTCAACTAAAAAGGAGTTGGTGGTAATAAAATACCAGTTCTTTCTAATAATCTCAGAAATTTGTCTAGAATCCAAACTGAAAGTAGTTATAAAGCTCAGGGGGTAATTCTTAGTGGGCTGTTCTGTATTAAAATCCATACAACTGTCAGTGGTAGTGCTCTCAAATCCTCCTTCAATATTTTCAAGCACAATCAACCGGTTATTTATAAATATAAATTTTGTTTACATGGGAATTGACTGTATTCCTAATTCTATTAGAGGTGGGCCAACTTCTCTCTTACTAGAGATTCGTGAGCTGGAATGGCAATTAAAGGCTGATGCTTTTAATTTCCCAGGACTAAATGAGAGCTGTAACATTGCCCCTGTACTCAAGTATAGAGCATACTTAAGATAATTCCTTTTTCATAAATCTATTTTATGGGTTCACTTCTTGGATGTTTCTCACTTTAATTTGTAAACACATATCCACGTTATATCAGTGTGGGTATTTTGAATTTACCATTGATTTAAATGGTGACATTTTAAAACAATGTCTAAATTATAGTACTACACGAAATACTTTTTCATTGTAAAAGGAAATTCCATAACCTTATACATTTTAGTTAATAATAGATATAAAATTAAAACAATAATAGTATTGTTTAGGGACTTTTTATATGTTCTTTGGTGTATCGTTTTAATTACTTTTTAATCAGACTAGAGTAGTTTTTGAGTATTTTACCAAGTGTTTCACATGCCATTTTTGGTTGTTATTGAAGGGGACTGTGACATGTTTAGTTTTCTCAGTAGATATTCCCTTTTAAATGTTTGGTTACTCATGAACAGGAAGTGATGTACTTAATTGACTTATTTCATTGATATGTAATTGATGCTTAATTGATTTTACATTTAAATAGGACCAAAAAGCCTGTGACTGCTTTTGGCTCCTGTACCTCTGAAGAAGCTGCTCGATAGTAGTGGCGAAAACGCTTTTTTTATTGTGTTCAATTCCCCCCTGTGATGTCACCTATCTCCTACTCTGTTCCTCCCCCTTATGTATCTCTTACACTACTCAGAATGTGCTCATTTGCTATGTGACAGTGGGATTCAGTATCCTGACACTCATTTGCATCAGATTGCCTACTAATGCTTAGTTACATGTCTTAGACTCAGCTTCCCCCCTTAGCAACCACTACACGGTGGCCATGTTGTTTTTGGTCTGCTGGTCCCTGCATTGTAAATCCATGTATTGCATAAAACCCACATTTCTGGGTTTATAACCTTCATTTTTATGTTTTATATAGTGCAGCCCGTTTGCTGCTGCTGCTTTTAAACACCGGCGATCAACGAAAAAAAAAAGTATTTATTTTTCATATTTGCATTGGGGTACCTTGCCAATGGCCACATATTTGGCCATTGACATGCTGCCTGACACATATGCACCCTTTATTTGGAGCTGACATGGTCTGCTAGGTTTTGAGAAACGTACTCAGTTGTCAACTGAGTACATTTCTGCAGCTAAACGGCTCTTACACGGCTGCTTTGCTTCCTGGATCGCTAATCTACCTCATTTGCATGCTATTCGGCTGCAAGTGAGGTGATTAGCTTATCCATGCCCACTCCGTGTAAGGGACGTTTTAGCTGGTCTCTTACATGGACTTTAGGGCTGTTCCTGGATCGCGAAGGCTGCATGGAGTCTTACACTACTCTTAGACTCCGTGCAAGCCTTTGTGAATCCTGCCCATACTTTTTTTCACATATTTTTTCACATATATTTTTATATATATTTTTTAATATGTTTTTTTATATTGTTTATTTCATATGTTTTTTTACATATGCTTTCTTCCTGTGTTCTTTTACACTGATGGGTTTATTATATTGTGTCAGTTTGAAGGGAAGTATGCTGGAGTTATAGTCTTTAAATTTAATTCATATATTGATAGTTTAATATATAGGTTTGAGATGTAAACTAAATAAGCAAAATGATTGATTTTATATTTTTTGATTTATATCACAGTATTAGTTTTGCACTGCTTGCTAGATGTTAAATAACAGTGTAAGTTATAACAAAACAAAGCATGTGGCTTTTTGGATTTATTTGGAATGCTGGATGCTTTTTTGGTACTGTACATTTGAATTCCGAGCACCTTGATGTTTCGCGCACTTTCAGTGGTTTGCTGTGTATAAATATATATATATATATATATATATATATATATATATATATAATATGCATATATGTTGTTTATATATATATATATATATATATATATATATATATATATATATATATATAGGGGCAGCTCGTGCCAACGGACTGCTGGACTGCAGCCCCCCCAGCTGTGGCAGAAAAAGAAAATAACACATTTAAAAATAAAAATATTTATAATTATTTATATTAATTAGTAATATTTACTGGCTTCCTGTACAGGAGTCCAATTGACTCGCAAAGTCCCGAAATTCAAACTGCTCATGCTTGGCGAGTTCCGGGGTTTTTTAGTTTCTGACTGTAAGTCTGCATCTGGACTGTTGTTAAAACAGTCCAAATTAAGGAGAAAAGGCATCAATGTGATGCCCAGAAGTCTATGTGGTTTAACCACACAGTGAAGTGGAAGGAGCTCGGACTGCCACGTCCACAGTCACGTACGTGATGTGGACATCTGGATGGCTACTGATTGATTCTCGCTCTCTTCCCAAAAAAGAGAGTGAGAAACAAATCAGTAGTACAGGCTAGCTAGCACAGTACTAATTTACTTGCTACAGTGCTACCATTACCATTCAGGATTGAAGATTTTTATAATTCGTTTTCTGCTTACTTTTCAGTGGTACATTGCAGGATTACTTGATGCTTAAGATGAACTCCGTTAAGTACTGGTGGGCCGGTGGCTTAGATGGAACTGGAATACCAGCCCATGTCAGATGGCCGGGGGATGTATACTTTATAAATAGAAATGTCTGTCGAATTATGTGGCAAAACCGTTGTATTAACGGAACTAGCTCTTAAATTAAAATATGCCTAAATGCAGGTCCAGATTTGATTAAAAATAAGTAGGGAGAACTTTTCTTCAGTTTAGAGGAAGCCATTAGTGTATGTTTCTGCTCTCCTTTGTTTCCTTGTCACCAATTTCTTATCTTCATTATCGGTCTATCAACAGGAGTTCTCAAGTTCCATGTGCAGACTCATGCAACAAGATGATGTTGTTGGATTATTCGTTAAAGAAGCATTTTTGCTTAGTAGGATGTACCTAATTAAAATAATTAAAGCCAAATATGTGTGTCAATGGTAGAAAGAAATCAAGTTTTGCGCTCATTCTTACTTTAGAATTATGCATGTATGCTATTGCTTCCATTTACAGTTTGCTACATTTAGGAGTGCCCCTCACACCAGTTTTCCTTCTGTTTGTGCAAATTCGGTTTAACATTTTGGCAACCATTGAATGATATGTAATTGCACATATCTTGGAGAATGGATGTTAGTTTCTATTTGTGGACAATTGTACTGTTTGGGTAGCAATGAAGCTTACTTCCACAGGCTAGTGGTGCTGATATATGTTTAATGGTTGTTGATAGAATCCCAAAATAAGACGTCCTAATTTTATGTTTTCTTTTTATAAAAGTCAGTGCTTGATTTTTTTATGAGAGAAGTTATTTTTGTTTACAGAAACGTTTTGTTTAAGTGTCATTGAGAAGGGATTGTTTTTCTCCCTCATATTATTTTAGTAAGACAGTTGTAAGCACATTAGCATTGTTGCCAAAATGTATTAGGAGAGCCACTGGGTAATTTCAGACATTACAGTTGCACCTATTCGGTGCTGTTGAAACCTTTTGTTAAGTATTTTATGTTATGTCATATGAGAGGGAATACACTGTTCTTCAACTGAGGTGCTAGAGGAAAAGTAAAGGAGTAGTTTGTACTATACATTAAAGTGAAATGTCATGGTTTGTTATATACACATGAAATGGTGTCTTGAGAAAAAGGAGATTGATGTATCACATCATAAAGTAGAAAATCAGTTTACTGTGGCTTAGGAAAAGGAGCTGATTTTCAAAAGACACTAGTGTGTTCTTGACATCCGCGGTGGTGCAGCAGTAGCGTTGTTGCCTCACAGCAAGAGGTTCTCCCATTCAATTCTCGGCTGGAGTGCGGGGAGTGCCTTCTGTGTGGAGTCTGCATGTCCTCCCCATGGTTGGGTGGGCATTCGAAAGACATGCGTAAATGGGCGTGCCTTCGTTGAAGGTTGAACTTTGAGCTGACACCTCTTCATTCGTGAAAATCTACTGCCAATCATTAGCGGACTGGAGTTCCGCTGTGGTGACCCCTAACCGGGAAAAGCCGAAAGACAAACAACTAGTGTATTCTTGACATTTTCTTGGAGGAGAGAGCACATGCAGATCCCTGTTTTGCTTTACACATATTCTAGTTGTGCACTTTATATAGAGAAATCTTGATGAGTGGATGGGAAATAGAAAATTCACCCCAGGGATCACTCCAGTGGCTCTCCTCGACAGAGGCACTGGGAACTAAGGTCAGGTGGCACGATGCCAGGATAATACTATGGGCTAAGCTTGTAAAGGCTCCAAGGCCATTAGCCTAGTACACACCTATGAACAACTTGTGTTTGCTTATTTTTTGCTTGAGAGGTCAGTTTGAACAGAGGTTACAGAGCTATCTGGCTGCTCGCTAATTTGATTTCCTGCAGTACTTCATGATCAGACCGGAGAGTGGAGACAACCAGTCACTCAGTCATTTTTTACTTTAAGTTGAGGTAGATGTTAGAGTCCAACTCCTCCTAAAATGCCATTATATAATTGAGGCTGCTGAGCTAATCACGTATTGTTAGGTATTGTCGATTTTATAACAAGTTTGATTTGAAGAAGGTGCTTACTGCTACTTATGAATATTTGTTTTAGTTATCTTTGTGTGTCACTGGCTAGTGCCTACAAAAGCTTAGAGCATGTACTCTAACGGTCATGTAACGTTAAATGTTAAGTTGTATATCTGCTTAGATGTCACCTTACCGAGCAAACCTAGCTACAACAAGCAGTTAGTAGTGCTTACTTTATACAGACAGTCTGTTCATTTATTTATCAGTCACCCAGATGAAACAAGGCAATGTGTCAGACAAATGAATGGACAATGTAATGTCCTCTGAATTTTTTTTTTCACAGCTGTTATTCATAAATCAAAAGGAAGCAGGATTGCATATACCAAATAGAATTGTAAAAGTTGATGCATTTTTAAGAGGAAATGGATACATATTTTTTGTGGATGGCAATCTTCCTATGTTCAGTGTGCCAAAAGTTCAAAATGATATGTAATTTTTAGGGTGTCAGGATAAACTTTAAAAATGAGTCAACATCAGCTGAGTCATGCAGGGTAGTGGTGGTTTGGCAACAGTAATGTTGTTGATTCCTTCTTTCAAATAATACAGTAGTAGGATGTTGTCTGTCTAAACTGAGCTATCATTGGAGGTGTTGTTTGAAACGTATTCTTTCATTCAAAAGGGTGGTACGCATTTACCACTGTTAAGAGACATTTGCCTCTTTAGAGCATCCAGATTACATGCTGAATATTGTTCTTGTTCCGATTTGATATTCCTTTTTAAAACTGCGCTGCTTTGTTTGCAAACAGTTGTTGTTTATCTAATTTCGACGAGTTTAAAAGCTGTATCTTTCCAGTAACAAAGATTTCTAATCAAATCTAGTGTATTTTATGGAGTCCTGTCTCACAATCTCTATGGACAAATGTTTTGTTATCACTGTGATGCAACATTAGGATTTTGCAGTAGCTTAAGCTCAGTCTCACATAAACATGCATAATAGGCAGTTAATTCCTCAAGGGCAAGTCACTGAATTTGTGTATAAAAGTTGAACACTCTGACTGAAATATAAAATATTTGTCACTAGCAATCTCTTCATTAGGGACATATGTTTTTTACAATGGAATTATGCAGATGACTTACTTCTGCAGAGATTGTGCATATTTACTGATACTGGTGGATTGTAGAAGTTTGAGTAGACTTATGATGGACATGTTCTGAATTGGCAGTTTTGTCATTATTGGTACATGCATTTTGTTTCATTGTTTACTGGAAAAATGTTCAAAACAATAATTTCAAAACGCCGTCTAACAACTGTACTGTATTATACAAGGAATATAATTTAATACAATCGGGTTGTTGTATCAAAGAACACATGAATGTTTGGTGTGTAAGGGGCCTATGATTTGAAAACAGCCCAGAGTTAATCTCTATCTGCCACTGGCCAAATATATTTTCTTTGAATGTGGGTTTTAATGCTGTTTCAATGAATGTGAGTTTCAAGGGCAGAGAAATTTTAATGCTAAGTCTATTTTCATTGTGAGACTGCTTTGCTTTGTTTAGCAGATGTTTATTAGTGTTTGTGCTGTAAAATGTAAAATAAAACTTTCAAATGAAATCCAAATTATCGTAGAAGTAAAGCAGTATGCACATTATAGTGTTTATGGTAAATGGGGTAAAATAGCCAAATAATGGGACATTGGAATGGCTGCAGGGTGGAGGCCCTATTCAACCATGATTTTGTGAGAGGGGGGAGGGCGGCAAACTCAGTCAGCCATGGCTGAACTATACCTCTCAACTGTCCAGATTTTTTGCAGAGTTATTAGATTTTTGCTTCTTATTTTTGGTTTGTTCCTCATAAAATTTGTGGTTTTCTGGAAAATCATTTAGGAATGAAGTCACTAAATGATAGACATTGAGTTTCAGACTTCATACCCTTCATAAATGCATACTAAAGCAAGAAGTAAGTTTAAACAAGAGCAAGTTTTAGTACTGTTTGTATGTTCCCCCAATACATTTGGCCTTGCCCAGATTTCCTGTGTTAAGAGGTCGAGGTACATGCAAATAAATCCTTTCATAGAATAAGATATATCCAAACCTGTCAACTCTACCCCATTTTGGCTCAAAATGTTGCTCGCCCCTAATAATCCCTCTGCAAAATGGCAGTTTTGAAAGAAAATATGGAGGGTCTACAATTAATAAATAATTGTAATGATCAGAGTTATAGATTACTTTTATTTCAGAAATGCATGTAGATTCTCTTATTTTGTCAGCTGCTCAAGTTAACAGTACTAATATTAAAAAAAATTGCCCTTCCTTGACAGGTTCCCAGCTGTATTGTGTGCTATTTTATACTTTTACATCACATTTTTGACCCATTTTTCATAAAATTGTGGTTTTCTGGCAAATTATTGCTAAATCATGAAAGACTGAAGTTAGAAAATAATGACAGACATTTGAGTTTCAAATTTCATATCCTTCAGAAAATTCATATTAATGCAAGACCTACTATTATCTTTCTAAGTTTATAAGAGCAATATTTAAAAATTGTCCTTATTTTTGGGCCTTTGTCTCACTTCTATGTATGGCTTTGTCCAGATTTCTTGTTCTGAGGTTGAGAGGTATGACAAATGTGTCAGCGGCATTGCCGTCAGCCAGAGACATTTCAGATTGTGGCATACTTGTTGCACCCAATTCCCCCAT